>NC_059334.1:15133446-15439338 GCF_018350155.1 Leopardus geoffroyi | reverse complement strand
CATGTCAATCTGTTCCAGAAGGTAAACGCAGAAAGTGTCGATCTGCGGGAAGAGCCCAAGGAGGGAAATCGCAGGGAAGCAATATAAAAATACTGGAAGTGAACAGACAAAGTTGACGGTAAGTGTGCGGTCAATGGCCACCAGGTCCCCGAGGCAATCCCGCCTGCTCCCCTTCCAGCACCCGGCCCGCCCTGCCCGCGTCCTGGAGGCAAGACTGGACTCCTTGCACCCACAGAAGGAAGGTCTGCAGGCCGAGTGGAAACATGCCTGCAGAAGTAACAAGGGGCCGTGTCTGAGGAAGAGGCCTAGACGAGGACCCAGGAGAGACCTCGGGTGGTGAGGGAGGCAGTGGACCAGTCCACAGTTTGCAAGAGCAGCTTTGCATGTGGGGGGCATGAGCATGGGAGGAAGAATCTGGGAAACTCCAGAAACAGGCAAACCTAAAGGGTGGTAGGTGGGCGGGTCTCTCCCTGCATGGGGGCGGGGTGTCCAACATCGGAGCTGGGGGCTCCTCACTTTGTGCCTCTGTCCCCTGGTGCACTTGACGTGCTGAGCATCACCACATCTAAATGCCAACCACAGATTCGAGTTCAGTGGGAACTCCAGGTTCGCAGAGGAACAAGGGAGGGTGGTGATTAAGAGGCCACCACAGGTGATGGTGGGGCACTGAAGGGACTGACTCCCCGGACACTGGAGCATCTGGGACATGAAGGTAGCCCTGCCTGGCCAGAGGACCGTGTTCCGTCCCAAAATTGTAACAGTGCAGCTGGATAAAACATCCACATGCCAGGACTCTACGTGTCCCCCAGATCATTTGTTAGAGGAAATAAGACGTACCAGAGCTGTGTTTCACAGCTACTTCCCTATTATCCTCTCTTGCTCAAGTCTTTGTAAGTTGGCTTTCATAGAAACACAGAATCTCCCATTCCTTCTGCTATAATACATCTGTCTTCTGTCTCAGTTTATTGAGTAGCATGTCAATGTAGTTCGATACTGGTAAGCCTTAATAAAACTAAGGAAATTTGATTTGAAATCCCATATGCCCAAACGTTGGAACTATGTGCTAACACCGTGCATAAACCACAGTCAACAGTGGGAGTGGGGATGGTGGGGGGAGGGGGGGGGGTTTCAGCTATTTCTGAAAAATCAGAAATGTAAACTTTCCATTGTGAAATTGTAGAAACGAGAGTATCTGTACGGTCCCATGCTCTTGCTAGTAGTGGATTAAAAGTAAGTATGGGACAATCCCCTCTACAATAATACCGGGGAACTGTTTCAACTCTCTTGCGGTTGGAACCATGTTTTGCTACACGTGGTGATTTTGCTGTAATGTTTTCTGTGGCAAGATTTCAACGATATTGTAAAAACCTAGAGCATCTGAGAGTAATGCACTTCTCAACCAAAGTATGCAATAAGACACAAATAGTGACCTACTAAACATAATTGTATAAGACACCATTTTTTTTCACTTGTGAACGGAACTCAAAGATATGGGGGAGACATAAGAAGTAAAGAGAAATTTAATTATAGAGCATAGTTATAGGCATCAAAATTTAAATCCACATAATTTCAAGTGAACTAACATTTTTCTCAACTCTGAGACTCAAACCCACCACTGAAGATTGCACACTAAGCTGCACTCCCCATGGCCAGGATAGGGGCAGAGGGAAGGTGTGATGAGATTGCATTAGTTCACCTTCTCAAGTGCTGTGCATGTGGCCAAAACCACACCAAGAATGAAGAACTTCCAGGGAAAAGTACGGGTGTGAAACAATATTTAACGCAGCTGAATATTGGAAAATGTTCAAGAAAGCATGTAGGGTGCCTGAGTGGTTCAGTCAGTCAAGCATCTGACTTTGGCTCAGGTCAGATGTCAGGGTCTGTGGGTTCAATCTCCATGTCAGGCTCTGTGCTGACAGCATGGAGCCTACTTGGGATTCTCTCCGTCTTACCTCCTCTCTCTGCACTTCCCCTGCTCACACTCTCTCTCTCGAAAAGAAGTATTCTCTATTAGAAATACATGAGGCAATGAAACCACAACTATGGAAGCAAAAAGGACTGGAGCCAGTGAATCATGGTCTGAGGGCGCTACGATGGTGGGAGACACGGGGGAGCCTTGGCCAGAGATGCTGTGGCCGTGCGTGCAGAACCCGAGTTTCCTGGCCACAGTGGAAGGACAGCAGTCCACATGGAGCCCAGTGTCTAGATCCTTCCCAGGATGTATGAGAGAAGGAAATCGTTACTCTTTACAATCAAAGCCAGAAAAGTGGAAGGAGAGCAAGGTGGGGAGCCCACACATCTCATGTGTCAGGCCATAGTTCATGTGAATAAAGAAGCAGCCAGGGCGCCTTGATTTCAGCTCAGGTCATGATCCCAGGGTTGTGGGATTGAGCCCCGCGTCAATGCGGAACCTGCTTGGGATTGTCTGTCTCTCTCTCTTTCTCTCTCTCTCTCTCTCCCTCTCCCTCTGCTTCCTCTCCCACTCACTCTCTCTCTCACTCTAAAATAAAAAATATATATATATTTAAAAAGGAGCTAAATGGTTTTTGCATTAGAACAGTTAGAAAATTACACCTGAAGTTGCTGAGGTTATTTTGTCCTTTTTCCAAAAGTAAAAGAAAAAGTCCCTGTGGCTACTGGCAATTTTCCCTGTGAACAGGTTTTTTTCTTAGCATACCACTGAGAGGGTCTATAATTTTCTCTCACTTCTTCCCTACTCCTCATTTTCCCTAATAATTACCATAAATGCAGAAACTTCTGGTAGAGTCCCATTTCTTGCCAAGCAACATTTATAAATAAAAACATTGTAGCTTCTTTTTTTTTTTTTAATTTTTTTTTTTTTTATTTAAATGTTTTTATTTTTATTTTTGAGACAGAGAGAGACAGAGCATGAACGGGGGAGGGTCAGAGAGAGAGGGAGACACAGAATCGGAAGCAGGCTCCAGGCTCTGAGCCATCAGCCCAGAGCCCGACGCGGGGCTCGAACTCACGGAGTGCGAGATCGTGACCTGGCTGAAGTCGGACGCTTAACCGACTGCGCCACCCAGGCGCCCCTATCTTTTTTTTTAATGTGAATAATGATACTCGTTACTATTCTATCCTACTACTATTAGGTTTAATTTGAGACAGAGAACACACAGAATGAAAATAACATGGAAATAAACCTGAAACCTACACAGCTGATGTGAATGTATATGTTGCGTGTCTTCAAGATGCCTTATCTGTGTGTTAACTACTTGTCCTGAGGATGGACTATACTGAGCCCCAGAAACAGCCTTTATAGAAGACACACAGAGAAGACAAATGTGAGGTGTCACCGGGCAGAGGAGAGGGGTACATTCCAGTAACTCGTCACAAAACCTCCATCTACTTACAAGGGTGGCATTACTGGAGATGCATTGCTGTAGGCTGGGGGTTGTGGTCGGAAGGACTAACGGAAGACAGAAAACTCAGATCTGAAAGGGATCCACGCAGTGCATGGGGTCGTGCTGCAAACGACAGCCACCTCATCTAGCCTGAGCCCTTTCCGCGTCCGGAACTCCTCGCTTCACCAGGTAACCCCGCAGTACCACTGCACCCCTCTAGGCCAAACCATCTTACAGGTGTTTCTTGCAGGAAGCCGTATTCCTGGCCATGACTGCTAATTACAGCTACAACAACGGTGAATCACCATCGCCTGTACCTCCAGCACCCAAGCATTTCTTCTCATTCTCCTGCCCCCCGCCCCCGACCCCATCTCCAGGCACAGGTGGCAAGGTGCACACTCAGGGCACACTCTAGCTTTGCTCCTGCTCCTTTTGAAGTACGATACTAAGACACTGAAGACCTTTTGGCTTCCTCATCAGGGGGATAATTACAAAGACAGCCTCCCTCGCCGGCTTTTGCTGAAGTTACCCGAATGGAAAGTATTAAAAATTCCAGCCCAGAGGTCTCCATGTCTGACTGAGCACAGGCTAGGGATACTCAGAGGTCCCTTCACCTCCCTCCCGAAAATAAAAAGAAAGAATTGTCCCTTATAATGAAAGAGAAGTGCCCACAGGGATATGCTGAATATCTATGAGGGGTCTTAGAGGGGAAAATTATATAAGAATATTACCCTCAGTGTTTCTATGTCTTTAACTCACCATCCCCCAACCCCAGCCCCAGCCCCAGCCTATAAAAGCAACAAGTCCCTGCCACGACTCTGTCTTTCTTCTTATGTCCCCAAGTTCCCTGCCTCCTGGCAACGTACATCCCACCTTCTTGCATTGTTCTGTTACGTAATTCAGAGGCTTGCCTTTGAGATGCTCCTCTCTTTGCATTAAATAAGATAAGCAGCCTCTCCATCTTCCCTACCCACCCAATTTCCACCTGACTCATCTCCCACCACTGGCTCACATTCAACCCCTTCTGCCCTGGGAGGCAGAGGAGGCAGGGTCAGCTCCCCGCCCCTTTCCAGCTCCCCTCCCCTGGCCGTCTCTCCTCCCTCTGATGGGTTCATGGTGTTGAGCAGAAAGCAGGAGTGGCAGCAGGTAACAGAAATATCAGCAAGAAGGCATGATTCTAAGAACCATGTCACCTTTCCCAGCACCAGCCAGAGGAGTATCACAGCACAAGAAGCAGACAGCACCGTTAGACCACCTGATGGAAAACAAGGTCACGTGGGCTAAGTTCCTATTTCTCTCCTGTCCTTTTTCTTTTTCTTTTTTTTTATTTTTATTTTTTTTAATTTTTTTTTTCAACGTTTATTTATTTCTGGGACAGAGAGAGACAGAGCATGAACGGGGGAGGGGCAGAGAGAGAGGGAGACACAGAATCGGAAACAGGCTCCAGGCTCTGAGCCATCAGCCCAGAGCCCGACGCGGGGCTCGAACTCACGGACCGCGAGATCGTGACCTGGCTGAAGTCGGACGCTTAACCGACTGTGCCACCCAGGCGCCCCTCCTTTTTCTTTTTAAATGTATTTAATTTGAGAGAGGGGGCAAGGGAGGGGCAGAGAGAGAGAGAGGGAGAGAGAGAATCCCAAGCAGAATCCGTGCTATGCTGTCAGCACAGAGCCCGATGTGGGGCTCAATCCCATGAGCCGTGAGGGGTGTCTGGGTGGCCCTGATCTAATAACCTTGACATTCTTATAAAAAAGGGGAATTTGGACACTTGGACACCGAGACAGACACACACAGAGGTAAGATGAAGTGGACAGACACAGGGACAAGGCCATCTATGAGCCAAGGAGGGAGGCCTGGGACAGGCCCTTGCCTTGTGCCTTCAGAGATTTTAGACTCCTGGCCTCCAGAACTATGAGACAAGACATCTTTGATGTTCTCAGGGACCCATTCGCGGTACTTTGTTATGGCAGCTATCGGAAAACACACACTCCTTTTTCTCCCAATAACCTTTTGTTTCCTCCTGATTTTTTCTTCTCTCCCTGTTGGTTTCTGAACTTAACAATGGCAGCAGTTATTATCCACTCAGATCCCTTGCTAATGAGGGACAGAAGGTGGAGAGGTTCCATAAAGAAGAATTGCCCTCGCTTTCCCCCATCGAGTCAGAAAAATAGTATATACCTCTATCCCCTTCCTCTCATTCCCAGTTGTTCTAAATCTGTTCCACAATCTTTTCCTGCTCGGTGCAAATTAGTGTGTTTAACACATTCACTCCGTAGGGATTGCTATTGTTCTAGTTTTCCCTTTTTCTTTATCCCAGAAGTCATTTAGTTGGCTTGCTGGATTATTTATCGCTATTTTTACCTGTCACTGTTGACAAGCAGACAAAAAAACATGTATTAAGGAAAAGCTCTAATGAGGGAAAGGGAATTCTAGATAGAAAGATGCGAAATGCCACATTCCCTGCCCCATCTCCACTCCTCAATGGAATTGGTCTGAAGAAAAATAACATGAGAATATACATAGCCAGTAGCTTATTTGAGAACAAGGGTTTCTGCTAAAAGTAAAATCTCACCAAGTACATTAAGGTCTTAACTTTTGGGGCCCTGATAACATTTCATATTCTGATGCCAGGGCAAATTTGCTATGCCAAGACAACCACATTTATTGCAATGCCATTGGCTTGTTTATAGTAGCAAATTAAATAGAGAGAAATGGTGGAGATGCCCATGTACAGAAAAACAATTTCTAAATGGAATGTATGCCATGCTTTTCTTCCTCTTTCTACAGATCATCTTCAAGGGGTGCTTATGAAGTCCCTACTTACTGAAAGTCTGAGCTGAACAGGCCAAAAAGGACTATATAAGCTTTCCCTGTGTTCATTCGTTCATCCACTCAACAAACATTTCTTTAGTGCCTGTATTTACCAGACACAGGGCAGGGTGCCAGGGATTCAGAGTGAGAAAGGAGGCGTGGCCTCCGCCATGCCCGGATTGAATCCAGCAGCATACAAGCTAGTGAGGGAGCAGACGTTAGTCAAATATCACAAGTGCAGCCGATGACCACACAATGGGTTTGGTGCTCTGAAAAGTATGGTTTGGGGGGATAGAAGACGGGACCATGCTTAGGGGAATGGACCATCAACTAGCATGGTCAAGGGGGTTGGGGCGCCACAGAAGAGGAACACAAGGCATGAGCATGAGATGAAGAGGTGTGCCAGGGTAGTTAGGGTTCCAGATCAGGTCACAAGGATTTGTAAGAGGTGGAACTCTATCAGCACTAACCCGTGCTCGAGACCCTAGGAAAAGATGGTCATGAAGTGCCCAAGATTGAGTGTGCGGTGCAGAGAGGGAAGGCAACATTTTGACACAGACACCTGTTTCTTGAACATCTTCCAAAACGCTGCCATGCCCTCTCCACCTCTAATCCCCAGGCCCTCCTGTGCCGTTGAGCTCTGGACCCCAGCGCTGCCATTGGCTAAGAGGAAACAGGAAAGGACGGTCTCCAGCAAGCACAACCGTGACTGGGCATCTGCATCCACTCAAACGCTGCACTTTCCATTGCAGCTAATCTCGGGAGGGAGATGGGAGAGCACATTTATAAGAAGATAAAAGTAACTGAAGTCTTTCTCGGAGTGAATGCATGCGTGTGTGTATGTAACAGGAAGAGAGATGTTGTGGGCACAAAGGTGGGCTTATCTGGGGCTGGGTATGGGGGAGTGAATAGTTTGCTACCAACACAGCAGGAAGAGGAGTGGGGAGATGGTGATTGAGAAGGCGAGTCGGAGGGTGCAGTGTCTACCTTGGTGTCACCTACAAGGAACACAAAGATATGCCATAGTGGAGGGCCCTTTCCAATCCACTAGAGAGACTCAGGAAGCTGTCATGGGGGCCAGAGAAAGAATGATATGGGACCTATGGCTTTGAAAAGCTCCTCCTGAGTAAGATATCCAACTGGAAAGCAATAGATCCAGGGGCTGATATCTCCAATAGTTGCCCTTTACCAATCCATTTGGGCAACGTGATCACAGCCAGTCACAGGCTGGTGTGTGTGTCAACCCCTGGAGGTCATCGCAAGAATTCTCAGGGCATTACGAGGCAAGCCCTCAGAGCTGCAGGCGACACTGGGGCAGCCTCTTCACAGAAGGATGATGATAGTCGCTAATACCCGGTGCCCGGCCCTCTTCTGTATGTTTAAATACACGGACACATTTCAAGCTTGAACCAACCCCTGAGGTAACTACCATTTTGTCCCCACAGCACAAAAGAATTTTTCTCCAGGTCACATAACTAGTAACGTGGCAGAGCTAGAATTCAAATGGCCAGGCACCCGGCTCCAGAGGTTGGGCTCGAAACCATCACACTGTGCAGGCTTCCCGTGTAAATAGGGCACATCACGCGAAACTCCGTCTGGACCTAAAGGTGTGCACAGAGTACCAGGGACAGACTGGGTGACCAGCATGCCCAGGACTCTACCTCAACGGAGAATCATACACACTCAAGCGTTACTAGAATGTCTGTGCCATGTGACAGGTGACAATGTCTGTCCCACCTGGGACGGCCACCCAGGTGGCAAAACCCCCTCACCCTGGGAAGCCCCACCGATGCCTCACACCAGGCACCACAGCAACCAGCCTTCAGATATTACGGTGTTGCAGGGCGCCAGGGCGGCTCAGTCCCTTAAGGGTCCGACTTTTGCTCAGCTCATGAGCTCACGGTTCATGAGTTCAAACCCCGCATCCAACTCTGCTGACAGCTCAGAGCCTTGGAGCCTGCTTCAGATTCTGTGTCTCCCTCTCTCTTTGCCTCTCTCCAGCTCACACTCTGTCTCTGTCTCTCTCTCTCTCTCAAAAATAGACATTAAAAAAAAAGGTATTACAGTGTTACAACTTCTGTGTCATGGATACCACAATGCTTTAGAATGATTCTGCCACTGAATGCTCTGGGGCTCCAGCTTCTAAAGGTATACAAGCCAAAAGAGAGATGCATCTCTCTTCATCCAGTAATCAAATAAGGAGGTTTCTCCAACTAGCGATTCAGAATACAAAGGGGAGACATATCCTCCCACCTCTATATCCTTCCCCACAATCCCCAGATTCACTCACCTATTAACAGGTCCCTAGCTGATTGGAGGGACCTTGGAGAGAAGAGCTTCAGGCCATAGACAACGTAAGTGGGAGGGTGCCGGGCTTTGGCCCCTGTGTCAAGAAGCAAAATAAGGCCACAGAGCACACAAAAATAGATTGGTCTGCTATATGTTATGATTTGGTTGTGTCCCTAGAAAACAAACACAATATCTGAATGGTACCTGTTATTTGGATTAAATGACAAAAATCTCATAGTCAGAAATTTATATCATATCATACAACTTATACCATACAACATTCTCCCCCCACTCCCAGCATAATTCATATACACAAACCACCAGGAAAAGAGAAAAAAAAAAACTCTGATGCTTGTTCTGACAATTAAGGAGAAGAATATCAAAAAGAATGTTATGCCTCTCAGACTCAACAAGATTTAGCTGAAAATTTAATTACCATCCTTAGATACAATCTAGATCTAATCAGTGATCCCCTAACAGTGAAACTTCCATTTGTATTGTTCATTTCAAATGCAAAACTAATATAAGCCATTATTTGTTCTATGTGGTCCAACTTGAGCCCCACTACTATTAAGAAATAGAATTATAAGTTGTGGGCTTTGATTTCTCTGTCTTAAAAAGCAAGGCAATACAGATACAAAGTTACACCCACAGAGATTGCAGAAAATGTCTTAGTGTAGAGCGGGGGAATAACCCAATTTTTAAAAACTCACCATTTATATACATTTTCCTTTGAGGAGGACCAAAAGCTTAACAGATCTCATCTTGGCCCTCAAAATGTTGTTATGAGGAGAAGTAGGAACATGTTTATTCTTCTCCTTGAATGGATAGAAAAATTATGGGAAAGATAGAACACCAAACTTTCCAGGGCAAAAGCCAATGAAGAATTTACATGTCACAAATCAGTGCACAATTCATAAGGCTCAAAACACCACCAAAAATGAATTAGGGGGAGAATATTCTTTGCAATTCATGAACTACTTTGGGTGTAAAAAGTGAAGATGAAAGTGATACGGCTTTGGATGTGAATTTTTAAAGTCACTGCCTTGAACGTGTTATATTTAGAAACGCAATTTAAATTGCCACTGCTTCTATAATAGAGATGGTCCTATTCTGAGACCATCTTTTAATAGGAAAGAAAACACAGGCTGTCCGTGGGGGCTGGCTATGTTTGGCCCTGAATCCAGCCTCAGTCTTGAAGGAACATTTGCACTCTTATGAAATTTCCTTTTGAATCCAACTGGGTCATAGATTAATGGGTATGGAAATACTTTCTCTGCATTAAAAAAAAAAAAAAAAAAAAGTCAAAACTAAAGCCTAAGTGAGATTGTAATGCATTTCTAACTCTGGTTGCTACCGATAGATACTTGGTATACAAACACACAAGACATTCCTCAAAGTGACACCATACAGGAGATATAATTAAAGAGCGACCTCCCACTTGTCCCGATTCTTCCTCTTCCTAAAAGGTTTAAAAATACATTTTCTAGGAATTGAAAGTCTGGCCTTGAACAAGCCTGTGATACCATCTTAAATCTGGCAAGTCAAACTTTGTTAATGGGCAGGGGAATGCTTCCTTGTAATTGTAACTTATGAAACAAAACGTAAGGCTGGCTCCCTCACAAACAGCCTGCCCTCATCATCCACCAATGTCTCACCTCACTGCATGTTCTGGGTCCCCAAACCGTTCTAAGCGTGACCCTAACAGGTGGCACAGACATGACTTTTATTTTCCTTCATTCCTAAGAAAGTCCCCTAATAAAATTCCTTTGCTCTCCAATTCCTTCTTTCCCATGCAAATCAATCATCAGACCCCCCAAGGATTGCTTTTTCTTTTTTTCAAGAGAAAAAATTCCACTAGTTCCACCAGGTCAAGTCTGATCAGTCTTTTTTGCAACTCCTCCAACTATCCCTCCCCGCCCTCCCCCCACCCCACCCCAGCCATGTGGTTTCAACTTGAAAATGCCCTGGGGAAGCTCCCCTGACATCAGCTGTGGGGCATCCTGGAGGCTGTCCGCGCATGCGTCTGATTTCCCACCAGCCCCACCCACGTGTACGAGGTCTGGGCCAGGGCAGCTTCTGGAAGGGCGAAGCCAGAGAATCAACACCTCCGGGGACCCCACCTCTGGAGAGTCGTGGTGCACGTGGCTAAGGGGACAAGGCCATTCGAATCATCCCCATAGCAAGACGGGGCTAGTCAAAGGCTTCAAAGTTATTAAGACAAACATAAAAGGTGTTTATTATAAGGGAAGACGGGGTACCAGAGAACCTGGGGTGCAGCTGGGTTTCGGTGTTGAGTAAATCTGGGCTGTTAACCCTGTTAACCAGGTCACACTGCGACCACCCCATCTCAGCTGGCCGCAGGTGCCAGCCCTGGGCTCTGTGCGCCCTCAGTCCGCAGGGCAGGAGAGAGAGCACCTCATACCTGCAGAGTCTGCACACGTTCCCGTCTGGCCACATTCAGGACCTGGTATTTTTTTGAGCCTGTGTGAATGGCCAGGGCACCAAGAGCTAACATTTGTCCCGCCTTTCCTGTGCCCCAGGCACCATTCTACCCACATGGCCAGTCCTCAGGACGCGCCAAGAAGTACTTACTATTCTCATTTTGCCAAGGGTAATCTGCGGCATAAGTTTTAATAATAATTTTTTGCGAAATTATGAAATTTACCCCCGGCTTCCCACACAGAAAGCAGTGTGGCAGAGCAAGGATTCGGAGGCTGGGTGGGCACTGGCCTCCCGGCCGCCTGGCCACTGCGTGCTGACTCCCGACAACAACCGGGCAGAGGAGCCCATTAGGCACTGGGTCCAGGCCCCAGGATTCAGCCTGACTTCACTAACGTTCATTCATAATCGTCATTCTTGAAACACATAATGTGAACGTCACTCGTGTGAAGCAGATATACAGAGAGCATGAGGAGAAGCATTAGTAATAGTTTTGGGGTGTTCAGCCCAAATGTCCATCAGCTGAGGAATGGATAAAGAAGATGTGGTTTACATACACAATGGAACACTACTTGGCAATGAGAAAGAACGAAATCGTGCCATTTGCAACAATGTGGATGGAACTGGAGGGTATTATGCTAAGTGAAATAAGTCAGTCCGAGAAAGACAGATGTCACAGGTTTTCACTTATACGTGGATCTTGAGAAACTTAACAGAAGACCATGGGGGAAGGGAAGGGGAAAAAATAGTTACAAACAGAGAGGGAGGCAAACCATAAATACTGAGAACAAACTGAGGTTGATGGAGAAGAGGGGAAAATGGGTGATGGGCATCGAGGAGGGCACCTGTTGGGATGAGCACTGGGTGTTCTATGTAGTGATGAATCACAGGAATCTACTCCCAAAGCCAAGAGCACACTGTACACACTCTATGTTAGTGAACTTGACAATAAATTGTATCAAAAAAAAAAAAAAAAAAGACTTTGAACTCTAGAGGGTGGAGAGGGTATAGAACATTAACGGCATACTCTGTCCACTGCTCTGGGGCACTGTTCACTGACGTGAACCCCCATCATTAAAATAGGAGTTGGCTGGGGGCGCTTGAGTGGCTCAGTCGGTTGAGCGTCCGACTTCAGCTCAGGTCACGATCTCACGGTCCGTGAGTTCGAGCCCCGCGTCGGGCTCTGTGCTGACAGCTCAGAGCCTGGAGCCTGCTTCAGATACTGTGTCTCCCTCTCTCTCTGACCCTCCCCTGTTCATGCTGTCTCTCTCTGTCTCAAAAATAAATAAACATTAAAAGAAATTAAAAAAAAAAAAAAAGGAGTTGGCTGTTTCATAGTTCGTTACGATGGTACCGATCTGTTTATTCAGATACCTGTTTGTGCCTGGTGATGGGTTTTTTCTCACTTTAGCATTAGCAAATCAGCATTAGCAAATGCCTGAGCATTTTTAACTATACACTTCAGTCCCCATTGGATGTGGAGCTAAAGGGGGAAAGCTGGGGACCAGGCAGCCACTGCCCTACAGAGAGAAGAGCCCCAGTAAAACCAGAGCCAGTAAGTATTCCGTGACTCATACTGGGGTATATATAAGGATCCAAAACATTTTAGAGAAGGCGGTAGAGGCGATAAGCAGCAACCAAAAGGTCAAATAATTCCTAACAGATGACTAGATGACTATTAAAATGCTACTTCAGGGGCCCCTGGGTCCCTCAGTCGGTTGGGTGTCCAACTCTTGGCTTCAGCTAAGGTCATGATCCCAGGGTCGTAGGATCGACCCCAGCTTCAAACTCCATGCTGAGCGTGGAGCCTGCTTAGGAATCTCTCTGTCACTCTGCCCCTCCCCTGCTCCTTCTCTCTCTCTCTCTAAAAATGAAACAAATAATAAAATAAGATGCTACTGGAGTCTAAATATGGTAGAAATTTGACAAGTTACTTTAAAAATTAAAAAGACATAGGCAAAAGAGTTGCTGTAAGCTTAGTTTATAATTTAATTTAGTTTATAATTTAATTTCACAGAATGATATATTTCGGGGCCAACTTCTTAGCTTTCCCGTCTGTGAATCTTGACAAATGGGTCAATGCAGTTGTCCAACCAAGGAGGCAGTGAAATGGACATCAAATGGTGCCCAACGTGCCATCCACTCTGCCACCCTTCTACTTTACGGTTTCCCACTACCTCAGCATTTCCCTCAATGACAGTGACCGACAGAGGGAAGGGTGATCACTCAAGTTCTGCCCTTATTTCATGGCAGAAATTAAGCATAAAAGAATTCAGAGAAGGCAATTTGGAGTGGCTCATGCTTTAAAGAATACTATTTTTTTGAGCAAAGGAAATACACAACTGAAGAGATAAACCTAATTTAATTTTCAGTCGAGAACCACTAAGACTCAGTTGACCTTCTTATTTCTAAGATTGAGGACTGAGAAAAATTTTTATAGGTCATTTAATATCATTCCTCTGACAGACACTACCCCCACCTAGGTGATCAAGGTCAACACCAACAGCGGTTAAGTCACGTAGACAGTACATAGCCTCAACGTGATGTGATGAAAATGGCTTTTCCCCTCAATGGTCTTGCTCCCAAAATTCTATAACCCCGGTCTAATCATAAAATAGACATCAGATAATCCCGACTGACCAATACTGACCAAAATCCCTGACCAATACTCCTCAAAACTGTCCAGCTCATCAAAAAATAAGGAAAGTCTGAGAAGCTGTCATGATAACTAAACATAATGTGCTATTCTCGATGAGGTCCTCAAACAGAAAAGGCACATCAGGTTAAAACTAAGGAACTCTGAGTAAAATATGGACTTTGGTTACTAACAATGTATCAATATTGGCTCACTAATTGTGAGAAATGTCACAATTTGATGCAAGAGGTAAATAACAAGTAGGGGAACTGGGTGTGGGGTATGTGGGAACTCTCTGTACTATCTTCCCAAGCACTCTGTACCTCTAAAGCTGTTCCAAGATCGGAAGCCTATTCACAAAAATCATTCCCGATGAATTGTATATAACAGGAAGTGGTACCAAATGTCCTCACTGTATAGTTGCCGTAGTTCCCCGAGGAGAACACATAACAAGATACAGCCCTTGCTCTTTGGAGTTGGTACTGTAAGCAACGAAACGATAACTACGCCGAGTGGAAGGAGACAAGGAAAGAAACGTTTACAGAGGACTGAGTCACTCGAGGCCCTGCGCCGGGCTCATTACACGTATTGTCCAATCCGCTCTTCACCAAATCCAACTGAGGCTCAAGTGCTTCCACCGTACTACCGGATACTGTGCTGAGCACCTGAGCACCTTATCTTGTCCAATCCCCTTGTGCTCCTCTGTCATGATTTCCTCTCTCACAGACGAAAAACCTGAGATGCAGAGAACTAACTTGCCCAAGATCTCATACTTTGTACATGGTCAGGCTGGATTCAAATCCCTAAATCTGCATGCCACCCCAGCGTTTGTCATGTATCATTTGAGATCACCATCACTGTCATCCCCCGTCGGGGGGGGGGGGGGGGGAGAGGAGGGAGGGCGGAGAATGCAGATTCCCAGGCGCTGCCTCAGCCACCCCAACTCAGAAGCCCTGCTGCTGCTGGGAAAGACACCTGAGTCTGGCTCTGTGCAGGAGATGCCAGTTTTCTGCTGCCCCTTAACGTATCCTACTGAATTTTGCTTCCCGGGTGATCATCAGTGGTTACTGTTGGTTAGACCTGTGCACAGATCTGGGTACGCCAGTTAAAAGCTTCCTCGTCCATCCACTGCTTTATTGCCAGTCCGATCCTCAGATGCTGCCAGTATCCACCTGAACCATCACTTTTTAAGCTCTGCTAGACCTGTTTTCTTTTATAACCAGACACATCTCTTTCAGGCCCAGGGTCTACTGTACCGTATCTATTAGCACGTCATTCATTCTGCATTTACATCTGAAATATACAGTTGTACAAAACTGTGACTTCTATTTTGCTATCTTCTGGTTTTAACAACGTGCTCAAAATCTGCCACCTGTGTTCTCCAGAAGGAAACGAAAAAAAAGAAAAGTCGGTCAATCACTCTCAAAGCAAGAAGTGTCTGAATTTATTAATGACCCCTCCCCCTACAATGTACAAAACAATGTCATTTCTGGAAAGCCCTTTGGTCCATCTGATGACCGGGGCTGGCGTCGGCAGCAGGCTTGAGAGCCATCTCTGCGCCCAGCCTTGGTCAGCTCCCCTGACCATCTCCTTTCTGAGGTCTCCACATTTATAAACTGGAGACAATAAATTTGCCTTCTAAATGCCCACGTGGTTCAGTCAGATTGCAAGAGGAAACATTTTGCAGCTACCGTATTTTCTCTCCCCACCAGAACTGTTAAAAAAAAAAAAAAAAAAAAAAAAAAGGCCAAATCAAATCAGGGACTAATCTACTTAGAAATCGGTGTACAAGAATGAATAAACAGGTATCTGGCTATGTCTTACTATGACAGCAAGAGAAGTCATTTCTTAACTCCCTCACTATGACACGCTTGCTTGGGGAAAGGAATAGCTACTTGACTGAGTCCTCGAGGAGCTAGACCAACATAGACAATATAACTCCAATTTAGAGTGATGACATAGGGTTGTTGCTAACAGACTTGACAAATCCATGGGGATTATGCAGCTGTATTCACCATCCACCTTCACTAGCATGTTCTGCATTATTGCTGAAGGTACATGCGGGAAATGAATGTTTAACAGCACGTAACACCCCTCCCCCAAGTCACCCAGAAAAACGGTGACACTGAGGTGTCATCACTAGAAAGGAGGGTTTATTTACTGAAGCAGAAGGGGAGGACGTGGCATCTAGGGTGGGCTCGAACAAAAAATTTCAGAGTTCCACATCTCTGCTCACTCCAGCTAACCCAGATTTCTGACGATAATCACAACAATACATCTTAATACTCTAATTATGCTGCTTCTACTCATCTTGACATTCAGACTCTGGAATAAAAAGAAGATGTATTATATGTAAACCAATTACGGGGAACAGAGGAATTTAACAAGATAGCAACGTATGCCATGTGATCGTCCAATTATAAGCTTTTCTTAATTACTATGAGCTAAACATGAGCTATCACAGATTTAAAAGCAGTCCTAAATCCTGGATATGAATTTTTTAAAAGCACAATGGAGCTAAGATCAAGCTTCCTTTCTCTGGTTTTCTTGGGGGCCCACAGCTCACCCTAACAAAGAAGAGAAAGCCCTCTAAGAGCTGAGAGGTCCACCGGGCAGGGGATTAGACCAGAGGCATGTGGTAGCCAGGGTACCTGCAGGGACAGTGCGGGACCCTGTCACTTAGCATCCTGCAAGGGAAGGGCAGCTGGGTCAGAGAAAGCTATATGTGATTCAGAGCTCACGGAAGGATGCCGGAGCACCAACAGGTCAGTATCGGTGAACCCAGCGTCTCAGTTCTAAATGAGCCCAAAATCATGTGGGAGAAAAGTAACAATACTCTCGAAAATGTGGACTAGGAGGAGATCAGCTTCATGTAAAGAGAAAAATGGTTCATGCTTACACAACTGATATTACCAATAACGATAGCTCCCACTTACTAAGCAATGTCTATGTTCCAGGCACCGTTTTAAGGAATTTAAATAGATTATTTAATCCCGACAGGCATTTTTATCATCCTTATTTGCATGCAGAGAAACAGAGACATGGCAAGTACATGTATCTTCTTCCGAGTTCAACGTTCAAGCGGAGGAACCAGGAAACAAAAGCAGGCAGTCTGACTGCAGAGCCCGGCCTTCCCACACTGGGCTGCATGGTCTACTCTGACATGAGTCCAGCGGGATAGAAAAGACCCTCGCCACCCTGTACACCCCCCCACCACTGCCACTCACACCATGCTCTCAGATCTAGCCTGAAATCGGCAACCATGCATTCATATTTCTATGTATATATTCAATAGATGCACATTGATATATATTTTGCCTCTTGGACAGATTTTGTTCCCCTCTCTTCAACACAAGCAGACGGAGACAAGCTACTTGCCTGTTATTCGAAACTTACGTGTATTGGCGAGGCGGGGTCAGGCTGAACGCTCTAGAACACAAATCAGAAGTGTCTGTGTCATCATCTCATGATTTCAAGGATACATTAGTGATGGTAAGAATTAGATGTGGTCTTGCCTTTAACAGGGAATACTGGCAGCTGGCCATGACAACGCAGAAGAGGAGCACCCACATGTCTTTGCAAAAGCCTTGGTTCAAGGTCAGAAATCCGAGTAGGGAAACCAGGACAATGAGTAAAACTGCCAGCACATTCTCCTTGACATCTTCAGTTCTGGGGAAAATAAGTAAGAACCAAGGAAGTAAAAAGTGAGTCTGCTCCTAAAGATAATACCTGAAGGCTTCTAAAATGACCAACATCGGGGTACCTGGGTGGCGCAGTCGGTTAAGCGTCCGACTTCAGCCAGGTCACGATCTCGCAGTCCACGAGTTCGAGCCCTGCGTCAGGCTCTGGGCTGATGGCTCAGAGCCTGGAGCCTGTTCCCGATTCTGTGTCTCCCTCTCTCTCTGCCCCTCCCCCGTTCATGCTCTGTCTCTCTCTGTCCCAAAAATAAATAAACGTTGAAAATAAATAAATAAATAAATAAATAAATAAATAAAAATAAAATGACCGACATCAACAGAATAGTTTGGCTTTTTAAGCTTTTGAAGCACGCCTGTATATGTGGTAACAGCATTTTAAGGCTTCTTTCTTTCTTTCATTATTCTCGTATTTTATAAGCGAAATCCCTATTTTAATCCCAAACCTCTGTTATTGGAAGAAATGAAATATAACTCCATGAGTCTCTTTGATCACTAAACTGGGTTTCCTGGGGCGAGAACAATTAACTATTCCACCTATGATAGTGAAATGTCTTTCAGACAAAGAGCTGTGCTGGTTCCTTTAAGTGTGGCGGGCGGGAGGTGGGGGGAGGCAGAGGAGGTGCATGATCACCTGGCTGAAGCAGGAAATCCCTCCTAGATACAATCTCCTCAGCCACAATCCGCTTCCCAGTTTCAGGAGCTGGAGTGCTGACGTGTAAGAGGGTCTGACTGAGATGTGTTGTGACCACAGTCTCACTGGGACTGTGAGGGACCTTTGCATAAGAGGTGTGAGATGCAGAGACGGGCTCATCCGGAGGTGGGCATGCTGTCGCTGGGTGTGAAGGTAGACAGGGTAAGGGAGCTTTAAGGTGCTGAGACAAGGGGATGAAGGCTGGATCGTGGAGGCTAAGTAGAATGGGGGAGGCAACAAGGGCAGAGGAGGCTGCTGGACAGGAGAAAGCAGACGGGCCCAAGTGCTTGGTATAGCTTGGCATTGGCAACGTTTGAGGATGGTCAGTGGCTGGGACTATGACTTTAGAGGTGAAAGGCTTCTATGGGAGGAGGCTTTACATGGGAGGGCATAGCGATGGGTGGAAGAGGCTGAAATGGAGCAAGGGAGAATGGTGTGGCCACAACGTCAGGAGTTCAGATGGGTCATTCCCAAGAAAGCTGAGCATATTGGTTTTTTTAATGTTTATTTATTTATTTTGAAAGAGAGAGAGAGCATGAGTGGGGGAGAGGGGCAGATGGAAAGAGAGAGAGAGAGAGAGAGCAAATCTTAAGCAGGCTCCACGCTCAGCACAGAGCCCAACACGGGGCTTGAACTCACGAACCATGAGATCATGACCTAAACCAAAATCAAGAGTCGGATGCTCAGCCGAGTCATCCAGGAAGCCCGAGAATCATACGCATATTTTTTTACCTCGCCAATTGTCGCTCAGGAACATACCGATCTGTCCCATTAAATGATTTTCAGAACGGGACAGGCATCTACTGTAGTCCTGGCAAGCAGGCACTCCTGTGTTCTTCCAAATTAATATACTTTATTTTGTAAGAGCAGTTTCAGATTCACAGCAAAAGTGAGGGAAAGTACAAAGAGTTCTCGCATAGCCCACCCCGCAAACACGCACACACACACACACACACACACACACACACACACACACACACCTGCCCCCCCCCCCCCCCATCAACATCCCCCACCAGAGTGGTACATTTGTTACTATCCACCAACCAACATCGACACATTGTTATCAACCAAAGTCAGGAGTCTACACTATGGTTCATTTTTGGTGTTGTACATTCTATGGGTTTGGACAAATGTGTAGTGAAATGTATCCACCATTACAGTATCATGTAGACTATTTTCACTGCCCTAAAAATCCTTTTCTGCCTACTTACCCTGCTTTCCCCCAACCTCTGGCAACCACTGATCTTTTTATGTCTCCACAGATTTTCCTTTCCAGAATGTCATATAGTTGGAATCATACAGCGGGTAGCCTTTTCAGGTCAGTTTCTCTCACTTAGTAAGATGCATTCAAGCTTCCTTCATATCTTTATATGGCTTGATAGCTCATTTCTTTTTATCACTGAATACTATTTTAGCATATGGAATACATCCATATGGTGTATGGATGTACCATGGTTTACCCATTCACCTATTGAAGAACATCTTGGTTGTTTCTGAGTTTTGGCAACTATGAATAAAGCTTCTATAAACATCCATATGTAGGTTTTTGTGTTAGCCTAAGCTTTCAACTCATTTGCACCAAGGAGCATGACTGCTGGGTCCCATGGTAAGAACATGTTCATTTTTGCAAGAAGCCACCAAGCTATCTTCCAAACTGGCCTTGCCATCTTGGATTCCCTCTAACTATGAAGGGAGTTCCTACTGTTCCACATCCTCGGCTACACTTGGTGTGGTTCATGCTTTGGATTTGGCCATGCTAATAGGGGTGCAGTACATATCACTATTGTTTACCTTTGCAATTCCCCAATGATACGATGTGGAATGTCACTACATATGCTTATTTGCTACCTGTATATCTCCTTTGGTGAGGTGTCTGTTCATACCTTTTGCTTATTTTTTAATCAGGCACTTGAGATGTATAGAATCAAGATGCATAGAAATGTGAAGAGCTCAGATATTATCATGCTCAAGTTGAAAGTTAAAAGAAAAAAAAACAACTCCTGGGGGGACCAAGATTCCTCCTTTGGTGGAAAGGAAAATTTATGGGATTTTTTTTGTTGTTGTTTTTCATTATGTGCTTTTTATAGAGCTGAATATATTTTGTTAGTTCAGGTCCATAAAATCCGTTATGTATTTTTTAGTGTGCTCATAACATTTCAATGTATACTTAAAGATATCTAAAGCTCAGGAAAGTTTTTTTAAATCAAAAATTTCAGTTAAATGAACAGACATTTTTCCTATTTAGGGGGGGAAAATAACGTTCCTGAAAAATATTCCCCCCCACCACCCGTTTCTCCCCCAGCACGACTCCATTCCTCTGCCCCAGCACCCCATGACTCCACTCTCACGGCTCCTTATGCATCTATATTTCAATATTGGGTTAAAAAGTTTACTCACTGGGCAAGGAGTTCTGTGATTGAGGCAGTACAGATAAGTCAGAAAGATTTATCTGGCAGAGGCTGACAAGATGCACTGGAGAGGAAATAGAGCAGAGTGGGATAAACAATACTCCAGGGGAGAAGGAACGAGGGCCTGAGAAGGCAGTGGGAAACTGGAGAGGCAATGGGATGTCAAGACACAGCACAGAGCAGGGCAGAAAGGAATGGATTGTGCACAGTGAAGGGTTGGCTGAAAGAACAAAGAAGATCTCAAGATTTCAATGTGGGGAAGAAAGGATCATGGCATCATCAACAGCAGAAGTTGGGAAGGGGAGCTGGTTTGCGAAGGGAGGTTGATTTGTTTGGTCACTCAAGAGGGCTCAGCACTGCTCCAGAGGCTTGGAATACATCAGTGAGCAGAACTTCTGGAGCTTTCCTTCCAGAGGGCCATGGCATGAAATAAGTAATACGCACACAGCATAAGGATATTATACAGCATTTGAGGATGATTCACGCAATCAAAAAATGATCAGAACAAGGTGAGAAGAACTGTGGGGGTGGGGGTGGGGAACTGCTGTAATTTTAAGCAGGAAGGTCAGGCTAAGCCCCACAGAGAAGTGCTACTTGAAAGGCGAGGGGGTTGGCCACGCAGATATCTGAGAGGAGAGGAGAGGGAACAGACAATGCAAAGGCCTCAAGGCTGGAGGAATGCCTGGCTTGGTGAAGAATGGCAGGAAGGCCAGTGTGGGTGGGAAGGAGTCCATGGCAGTAGCAGGAAGTGAGGTCAGAGAGCAAAGCAGTGGCTAGATCATGGGGACTCTGAGGCATTCTGAGCACTTTGGCTTTCATTCATGAGTGAAATGGGGGGCACCGCAGGGTGGTCAGCAGAACAGCATGTTACAATATTGTACAGGGAGGGGGGCACCTAGGTGGCTCCATTGGTTAAGCATCTGACTCTTGATTTCTACTCAGGTCGTGATCTCATGGTTGGTGGGATCGAGCCCCACGTCAGGCTCTGTGCTGACAGTGCAGAGCCTGCTTGGGATTCTCTCTCTCCCTCTCTGCCCCTCCCCACCCCGTCTCTCTCCAAATAAATAAATAAACTTAAAAAAAAAACAGTGCACAGGGAGAACAGGTGGAGGCAGGAGATGCTATTGCAATGGCCCTGATGAGAGACGAAGGTAGCTCAGACAAGGGTGGTCACATGAAAGGTGGGAAGATGTAGCAGATACATCTGGAGAAACAGTGAACACGATTCCCTATGAGAGGCTGACTGAGGGTGTAAAAGAAAAGAAGATACAAGGTTGACTCCAAGATGTTTAACCTGAGAAATTAGAAGGATGGGGTTGTCGTCAGCTGAGGTGGGGAAGACAGCTGGTGGAGCAGACGGGAGACGAGGCAGTGGTAAAGAACTCAGTTTTGGACTGTGGTCATGAGATGTCAGGCTGGTAGATGGAGAGACAAGTCTGCAATTCAGGAGGTAGGTCCAAATCTTAGTTGTTGGCACCTCGGCGGTATTTAAAGCCATGAGACTAAATGCAATCACTAAAGAAAAGAGGGTAGACAGAGAAAGAAAGGAGACCGAGACCAAGGGCCATGAAGCACCCAACATCAAGGGGGTCAGGAGGCAGAGGCTACCTGCACGGGTGACTGTCCTGTGAAGCAGTAACCAGCTAGGCAGAAGGAAAACCAAGAGAGGGCTGGATCCTGGAAGCCAAGAGAGGAAGCATACCAAGGAGGAGGATCGACTCTGTCAAAGGTGGTAAATGGGTCTAGTAAAATGATGACTGACCAGTGAAGTCAACGGTGACCTTGACAAGTGCAGTGTTGGAGTCGGGGAGCAAACATATGGGTTTATGAGAAAATGAGAGAAGAGAGAAGACAAACAAGCACAGGCAGCTCTTCACGGAGTTTTGCTGCAAAAGAGCACAGAGATACCGGACAGTGGTTGGCGAGAAAGTGGGCCAAAAGGACTTTCAAGGATGGGAGGGATGAGAGCATGTTCTCAAGATGGCGACACTGACAATGAGATTGTTTGAAGAGCATGAACGATTCTCCCTCTACTTGTTACGGGGCTGCCTCCTTGCCTTATATCTATCTCAGTTTGCATGTTTCCTCCTCAGGAAACACTTCCGCAACCACCTGTTCTGACATGGTGTCCCTTGTTCCCCACTTTCCTCTACCCCAGGCTTTTATGTGTGTCCTTCACGGCACCTATTCCCCTCTGCTATTTCAGCCTGTCTCATGCAGAATACAAGCCCCGTGAGGGTAGGGACCACACCTGTTTCACTCACTGCTCTGTTCCCAGTGCCCAGTGCAGAGCCTCGCATGGAGCAGGTGCCTGGGGTTTGGGTGGTTTTTCCTTTTACTAAATTTGTTGAATTAATGAAAAAATGAATAAAACGATGCCCAGATGGGCAGCTTATTTTAGCTTTTTATTTTATTTTAGATCGTAACTAGAGAAATGAAAATAAAACCTATGTGTTTTGCAAGATGGGGTAATAGCAGAATAAAAAATGTATAAGAGAAAATAAAGGAGATTAAGGACAAGTCCAAACACACCTGAGTAGAATGAATGCCAAACCAAAAGCAAATAGGAGATGTTGAAATCACAGGAACCGTGAAGGTACAATCAGAGAATAAGAAAGTATTTTCAAGGAAAATCAGCCTGAGTTCCAGAGTAAAGTTGAAAATTATGAAGCAGAAAGCCTTAAGCTATGAGAGTTTATAGCAATGATTAGCTCAATTTCAGTGCTTTTAATTCACCAATTTCTTCGACTTCCTGCTCAACCCTTACGGTTTGTTTTTTATTATGCATGACTTCCTTATAAACTTTAATTTGGCAACTCAAGTTCATTAATCCATGGGGGATTTTAAATATAATGTCCCCCAATGAATGTCAAAAGGTAATTTATTGGTGCCTTTTGGAACTTTACAATCATCATAAAAAATGTATTGTGTAAGTTGCTGCTTTCTTAAACAGGCCTTTCAGATCATAACTGTCCTCACAAAGAAGGTGAGCTGGCAAGGGATGCCATAATACAGCCCTACACTGTACTCAAGGCCTTGCTGAAGTGGTGACTTCTCACTCCTAGAATCTGTATTGTCACAAAGCTCCCAGGTGATTCTGGTCCACGGTCCTGTTTGGGGAAATACACTCTCCCTGCAAAGGTCCCAAGCTGCTTGGTTTTTCTAGGTTAGTGTTTGGGCTTTTCTTCCTCTGTCCTTGCTGTCAGCTCGGGCCTCACGTCGTCTGATCTCCACTCTTAATTGACCGTGAACTGGAAAACCAGATCCCCACGTGTGCTGGGAGATGCCTGAAAATAGGCTGATGTGGGCTCTGAAAACAGGACGATTTCCCCTACGAATTAAGGGCCTAAATGTGTCTGGACTTGACAGCATCTACTTTGGCTACACTAATTTTATTTTATTTTTATTTATTTTTCTTCCTTCTGGGTTCTGGGCCACATTTCAGGTCATAATAACAGCAACAGCAGCTAATATTTAAAGGACACTTTCCATAGCTAATTTTATTTAAGCCTCATAATCTCCCTGTATATAGATGATCCCCATTTAGCAGACAGGAAACTGAGGAACAGGGAGGTTTCACAGTCATCCTTAGACCATAGCACTAGTAAGTGGTAGCACAGGGCTTGATCCCCAGGGGCTCCCTGTACCAACCGAGCAACCCATGCCTAAGGACGTAATGCTGTCTCTACAAATCCCTTAACACTGAATTCAAACCCACTGCAACAGAAGCGATTAAAACTATAAAACTGTAAACTTTTTAAAACTGTAATAATCATCATCATCCTTTTCTAGACATTAATTAGATTTTCAGTTCATCTGTTGCCACTGAGTGCATTTAAATAATGTACACCTAGAAATGTACAGAAACATTTGTTTTTAATATGAAGGGCTAACACGAGGTAGTCCAACTTTCAGCAATTCCTTTTAAACAGAAAAAAAAATTAATATTTAAAAAAAAAACCCTAAAACTAACTCATCTAACAGGATGTGTTATTTTGGATGATTCCAGTTATGTTTGAAATGTTCATCTTAAGTGTGTGCCTCTGGGGTGACGTAGTGTTGTTAGAAAAACCATTATAACTCCATTCCCTGACTTGTGGGTCCTGAAATTTACTGTTGTAATTTTGCATGACTATAGTTTTTTAGTAAGACATTACTATAACAATCAGTCACTGAGGGACCAACCATAGGATGGCAGGCAATCAGCTTTCCCGCTGCCCCCACTGGCTGGCATTTAACTGTGAAACTACACATTTGCTGATGACAGTGTCAGTAAAGGCATCTTGAATCTTCTTTTCTTTTTTAAATGTTTATTTATTTTTGAGAGAGAAAGAGAGAGTAAAGGAGCAGCAGAGAGAAGGGGACAGAGGATCTGAGGCGGGTTCTGCACTGACAGCAGAGAGCCTGATGCAGGGCTCGAACTCACAAACCGTGAGATGGTGACCTGAGCCAAAGTCAGACGCTTAACTGACTGAGCCACCCAGGTGCCTCAAGCCATCTTCAATTTTCAAACCAACACTCCCATCAGAACTGCACAGCCCCTGAAGATGAAAATCCCGTCCTTTGTATATCGTGAGGTCGGGGACAGGGATGGACATGGGAAGTTCCCAACCTGGCCCCGTCTCCACCGTGCTTTATCTAACTGGACCTTCTCCCTCCCTCTTCTCCCTCCCCGCCCAGCGACTGCATCTCCAACCCTGCGTTTCATCTTGACAAACAATGGAAAGAAGAGACGAGAAATAGTAAAGGGTTTAAAGGAGAGATTACTGTTCCAATTAGTGTATCTCAGACAAGAGTGAGAAGTAGCCTCAGCTGTTGAGGAGAAAAGCTAGAAATCACAGGGCTCCATCTGCCCTCCTCTCCCCCTGCCCACATCCAGTCAGCCAGGCCCCACACTACCCATGAACCCCAAGCCCTCCTACAAAAATGTGGCAAACCGTGAATAGACCAACACATAATACTGTCCCCAGAGCCGACCTTAAATCTGAACCGTGTTCCCCCAATTCTCTAATCTCCTACTGTAATTGCTAAATCACAATTTCTCCAGTGGTCAAGATCTCATGGCTTCGCCTTTGGGTTTGCAGCACAAAAGGCATACATCTTGAAAATGTTCCAGAGAACCTTAGCAAGTGGCAATTTCTTTTTTATAAGCATGCGAGTGCCCTGTTATGCCCCCATTGTGTCTTTTCTCCGTACGTTTGCATGCTCAGTGGCTTACCGATCAAGTAACGCCAACAAGGTAAGTCGATCGTACCAGACTTTAATCCACTTGCCAGGGAAAATGATAAACTTGTAAAACTGCTCTCGGTTAAATTTTCCTTGTGTTGAAGAACATGACGAGTCTTCCAGATCCTGACTCAGATGCTTTTACATACCAAAAGAAACAACAGAGAAAGGGTTTCATACTGACATGTTATTGTCATAAAGATACCTCATAATAAAACAGTATAGAAAGCAGATGTTCAAATTCTGAAACGTAAACCAACATACTTCATTAAAAAGGGTACTCTAAGAGAAAGATAATGATCCACAAAAAGGGTCTTTCTTACCAACACACTTCCATTCCATTATAACGTACCATTAAATTTATGCTACTCCCATCAAAACACTGATGTTAATTAAGGCCAAGAAACTGCCATGAAAATAGTTCTCATAAAAGATCAGAATTCAACTAAAGATCTTAAATGGCTTAATTTTTTAAAGATATGTTATTTAATGCAACATCGGAATAAATATTTAAATTTTACTAAGAGTAAAAAAATTTTCACTGCCAATTTTGTCGGTCATTGGTGAGGCCTGATATAAGAAAAAACGGAAATATCTATAGAAAAAATCTAAACCAATAAAATAGAAACAGAGGAAAATTTAATTCCAGATTCAAAACGTTTTAAGCCCAGATTCATTTCTGGTTGGCTCTAATCTTGTGGAGAAGAATTTAATTTTGAAAAGAAAATTCCTCTTCATTGATTCGTCTAACATACTTAATGAGTAACTCTTCTGAGCCCGGCACAAGGTCGGGAATAGGAAAATAAAAAAGAATATGGTGGACTCAGTCTGTGGCATCCTATTGCCTGTAAGAAAACACCTCTTAGACATTCAACTGTCTCACAGACTCAAAACCAGATGCTGAATGCATGCCAGGGCCCGACATGGGACTAAATCCCAGAAACCGTGAGATCATGACCTGATACAAAATCAAGAGTCAGATGCTTAACCAACTGAGCCACCCAGGTGCCCCTAGGGTACCATGCTTTTTAAAAATGAATAGTTTCATTCAATATTGAATCAATGCAAATACATATCTTTTAAATGTATGTAGAGTATTAAAAAACCCACGAACCCCAATTCAGTGAATAGCTGTGTGGCTATCACCCAGTATAACAAAAAGGGCATTACCGCTAGCATAGAAGTTCCCTGGGGGCCACACCGCAGACACCTCTCCTTCCCTATTCCTTCAGGGATCATCACTGTCCTGAGTTTTGTGTTTATCATTCCTTTTGTTTTCTTCTGTTTTACTCTGCTTATTACATCCACAACTTCTATACTGTTTATGTTTTTGAACCTCGTGGATATGAAACCACAGCCTATGTATGCTTCTGCAACTTGCCTTTGTTCCCCTCCATTCCACATTATGTTCCTGAGCCTGATCCATGCTGTTTTACAGCTGTGGCATCTATTTTCACAGTTGAATAATATTGCATTATACGGACATGCCATAATTTACTTATCTGCTTTACTGTTGGATATTTAGGGTCTTTTTTTTCAAAAAAATTTTTTTTTTTACTATTACACTGCTATGAACATTTTTGGAAATGTCTCCTGGTACATATGTGCAAGGATTTCTTTAGAACAGACACCTAACATACACTTAGGAATGGAATTGCTAAGAATGCAAATGTTCAGCTGTACCACACGTTCAGCTTTACTAGGAAGCAAATGGACGCTTCCAGAAAGCGCACAAATGCAATTACTGGATATGGAAATGTTCGATTTACTAGAAAACACCTTGGAAAAATAAGATTTCTAAAGTGATTCTATCAGTCTGTACTCCCATTAACAGCAGACAAACATCGTGTCGCTCCCCATCCGCACCAACATTTGATAGCATCAGGTACTTTTTAGTTGTTGCTAATCTGGCATATAAAATATTTCAAATTTATTCTAATTTGCATTTCCCTCATTATTAATGAAGTTGAGCATCTTCGTCCACTTTTAGTTTTTGGCTGCTTGTTTGTCTTTTATTAGCTTATCTGTGTCTATGTGTGCATGTGTGTGTGTATATGCATATATGTACCCATATGGTCAAGACCTTTATTAATCATGTGTGTTACAGATATTTTCCCAGTTTATGACTTGTCTTTTCACTTTCCTTATGGTGTTATTGATAAATAGGTGTTCTTAATTTAAATGAAATCTCATTTATCCATTTTTTCCTGTACAGTACAAAAGTTTTGCACTTTTGGTACCTTGTTTATCAAATCCCTTTCTACCCAGAGTCGTAAGGGTATTTGATTATATAATTGTACTTAAAATTATATACTTTTGCCTTTCACATTTAAGTTATGCATCTACCAGGGGTTTCTGTACATGATATGAGATAAGGGTCTGTTTTCTTTCCCATAAAGAACACTATTGTCACAGCGCCATTTACTAAAATGTTTGTCCCTTCCTCACCAGTTTGCCAAGGCACTAATGCCTGTATCTGTGGGTTATCTTAAACTTTAAATTTTAAATTATATTTGCTTTGTTGCTCTTCCCTTCATCTCCTCTGGAACTCTGACAAGGAGAACACTAAACCTTCTTGTCCTGACCTCCATGCTTCTTTCCTTTTTTTTTTTTTTTTTTTTTTTAATAAATTTCTTTCTTTTTATTTATTTAGAGAGAGAGAGAGAAGGAGAGAACAGGGAAGGGGCAGAGAGAAAGGGAGAGAGGGAATGAATCCCAAGCAGGCTCTGCACAGTCAGCGCAGAGCCAGACATGGAGCTTGAACCCACAAATGGTAAGATCGTGACCTGAGTTGAAATCAAGAGTCAGATATTTAACCGACTAAGCCACCCAGATGCCCCTGACCTCCACACTTCTTAACCTTCTTTCCTATTTACCTCTTCATCTCTCGGTGCTACACGTATATAATTGTTTCAAATCTTACGTGTCAAATCTCCCATTAAATCCCTTAAAGTTTTATTTTTATTATATATGGGTCATTTCTAGTATCTGGTGCTTTTTCAGATCTGTTTGGTCATTATGTGGCCTTTTGCTTCTGACATTTGCAATCCCTTCTTTTATTTCTTTTATACACGTGAAACATTCTTAATCCACATTCTGAATCTGATCATTACAACTTCTAAATCCACTGAGAGTCTGTTTCTGCTTTCTGTTGACTTTGCTGGCTCTCATTCATGGTCTCATGTTTTCTAATATATTTTATAACTTTTCACTGAATCGCATTTTCCTTGGATCTTTATTTGAATGAATTCCTTGACAGCAATATTAAAGCTGTGTTCTTCAGGATTAAAATTCGCCTTTGTTTCTGCTAGGCACGAGAATGCAATACCAAGCTGGCACCATCTTAACATAAACTCTTTGTGTGAGGTGTTTGGATCAGCCATGTGATCCAGGATGAATAAGGGCTGCAAACCCACACCAAAGTTTGAGGCAGGCAGTTTTCTATGCAGTCCCCTTAGTGGGGATGGTGTTGACAGAGTGTGTTTAGTTAGTCCTAAGAGTAGGATGTGGCTTCTTGGAGTCCCAGATTAAGTGGAGAGGCTCCTGTTAGACTTGCCACATCGTGCTGTTTGCCATTCTCTGTGCAGAGGCCATTAAAGACAAAGCCCCCATCGATCTCCTTTGCCGTTGGCCATTGCTTTTCAGGAAGCCTTTTCTGGACGCCCCAGTTCCCTGTAGATCTTCTATTTCTAGCCTGTTATTGTTTTTGTTTTTTTGCAATTGTGCTTAAAAAAAAAAAAAGCAACAACACAGAATTTACCATCTTAACCATTTGTAAGTGTACCATTCAGTAGTATTAACGATATCCATATTGTTATACAACAGATCTCTAGAACTTTTTCATCCTCCCAAACTGAAACTCCATCTCCTTTAAATACTGACTCCCCATTCTGTGCCCAGCCCGATAACCACCTTCCTGCTTTCTGTCTATGTTTTTGACTACTGTAGGTACCGCCAGTAAGTGGAATCATACAGTATTTGTCCTTTTGTGATTGGCTTATTTCATTTAGTATAATGTCCTCAAGGTTCATCTATGTTGTAGCCTGTGTCAGACTTCCTCCCTCTTTAAGGTTGAATATTCCATTGTAAGGATGTACCACATTTCGTTTATGCGTTCATCTGTCGATGGACACTTGGGTCACTTCCACCCCCTGGCTATTGGTAAGAATGCTGCTATGAGCATGGGCGTGGAAATATCTGTTTGAGTCCCTGCTTTAATTCTTTTGGATATATACCCAGAAGTGAAAGTCCTAGCTCATTCTAATCTGTACTTTTATTTGTTTGCTTTGGCTCTGTATTCTTCCAAACAGGATTTAAGATAGGCTGTAATTTCCTGTAGGCTGACTCCCATAAGACACAGGAGACTGGTAAGAAGGGCCGAGACCAGGAAAGGGATGAGGACAGTAAAGAAGACAGCCTTGGAGGGGGAGCTGCTATTGAAAGGTCGCACACATTTCTCCTTGAGTTATAAAGCAGAAGGTTATACTTGGGCCGATTTTTTTTCCTAATTCAGTGAAAGTCACTGGTGTCAAAGTGCCTGGCACGCATATGGGCAGTGCACCTGCTTCACTGGAGCCCACAGCAGAGCTCTCCGAGGAGGCCAATTTTACCACCTCTTTGTTCCCAGATGCTAATTCACTGACTCAGCTATGGAACATGAAGTTATTCAGATCATAAGATATTAATTCAAAAGGCCCTGCCAGGGACAGCTGGTCCATCATGAAGGCAGTATACAGGGTGGCCGCATACAGGATGGATTGGCTGTACTATTACAGGAAAGTGGAGACTGTAGGTGCTGCTTGTGTCTGGGATTCTATTCCAACATGAGAGAGAGCTTAGTGGAAACTGCCTGGTGTCATGTCAGCAGGAAGAGCTTCTTCTGTTGATGACAATGGATTTGTGCTTTACAGTAAACCTCCCCCAACAAAGGGCATCCTTTTCCTTTATGCTCCATGGACAAAAAATTCCAATAAGAAATATGTGCACAGGGTTACCACAGTTTACTGTTTTGTGATCTGGGAATTCACGTACAATGGGGAAACAGGTCAAGGGCAAGCAGCAGCACGGAGGATAGCATTTTTCTGAATTATAAGAAAAATACTGTCCTTAAGTTGGGGTTTAATATTATATACCCTTTGCTGTTAGGGAAGGTCAGTATAAAAGAAATCACATGACGATTATGTCTACCTTTTGCAGAACTTATTAAAGATTCTGGCATATTGTGCTATTCATTGCTGCTTAAATAAAAATCCTTGTTTAAAAGAATCTCAGAATTTAATGCAAAGAAAAAATGATTTGGCTTCTATGTTAGTTCGCTAGGGTGGTTATAACAAAGTGCCACAGACTGGGTGGCTGAAACAACGGAGATGTTCTGAAGGCTGGAAGTCTGTGATCGAGGATTGGTTTCTCCTGAGGCCTTTCTCCTTTGCTTATTAATGGCCTTCTTCTCTCTGTGTCTTTACATGGTCTTTCCTCCAACTGTAGCTGCATCCTGATCCTCTCGGCTTAGAAGGATACTGCCTGGGGCACCTGGGTGGCTCAGTCAGTTAAGCGGCTGGCTCTTGACTTTGCCTCAGGTCATGATCTCAGGGTTCATGGGTTTGAGTCCCACATTGGACTCTGGGCTGGCAGTACGCAGCCTGCTTGGGATTCTCTCGCTCTCTCTCTGCACCCCCCACCCCCCCCCGTCAACTTGTGTGCTCTGTCTCTCTCAAAATAAATAAATAAACTTAAAAAAAATGGATACCAGCCATATTGGATTAGGGCTTGACCCTAATGACCTCTTTTTAACTTAATTACTTCTTTAAATAGCCTATCTCCCCAAACAGTCATGTTCTGAGGTACAAATCAGCCCATAACAACTTCCTTTATGAGAAACTAAGCTTCGTGGAATTTCATTTTTTGCCTTAGATACCAAGGAACCTCAGAGCTAAACACTTCAGTGGATTATAGCAATTATTCTCAGCCTGTTTTCTGGTACAAATTTCAAATTCAAATTTCTCTCATCATTTCAATCATTCATTTATTCTCTCATCCAACAAATACTTATTGTACGGATTATAGAGGCTGGATCCTATATGTAATACATGCTGAGAATTCAAAGGATAACAAGACAGAGTGGCTAGCTTAAAGGGGTTAAACAACTCCCCAGGGAGCAGACAAGCAAATCAGCCATGAGAACATGGTGACACACGCAAGTAGAAACGTCTCTATGTCTAGATATTTAGAAAAAGAGTGAGAAGTGAGGCATGGGAGGGTGTAAGATGGATAACGCTGGAGAGAGTATGGAGTGAGGGGGTCTAGGGCAGAGCTCCCGGACAGCATCAGCAATGACGGGACTGGCTGGGGTAGGACTGACAATGGAGATGGAGAAGGCGTTCCATGTCTCTGATTTATGTGAAGGCACAGACGCACTGGCCAAAATGCTATTTCTGGCTCTGATTCATTAATTAAGCCTTGCCAAAGAACTACCATGTCACATTTCCCGGGAGATCAGGCAAGCAAGGTTTATTCTACTATTTCAAAAAAGAAATTATCAAAAATAGGGAAGGCGGGGCATAAGTTGAACACAAGCCTTTTTGAAGAAGCAAGGTAAGTGCACTGCTCACCCTCCCCATATGGATCTGTATTTAAGTCAAGGCTCCCTTCATGAGTCTGAATTATCAAGAGCAACTTAAGTGATGATTAGTATATTCAGCTTAAGAAGGTAGGCAAGTATGTATATGATACATTCCAGAAATAATTTTTGGTAATATTAAAATATTTAAGAATGTAAAGGTCTACCCCTCTCCCCCAAGACACCTGAAAAGTTCTACTGTTCAAATAATTTCATCTTCTGGGGCACCTGAGTGGCTCAGCTTGGTTAAGCATCTGACACTTAATTTCAGCTCAGGTCATGATTTCATGGTTTGTGGGACTGGGCCCCACCTTGGGCCCTGTGCCAACAATACAGAACCTGCTTGGGATTCTCTCTCTCCCCTTCTCTCTGCCCCTCTCCCAGTCTCTCTCTCTCTCTCTCGCTCTCTCTTTCTCAAAATAAATAAATAAATAACTTAAAATAATGGCACCTTCAAGAGTTCCATATAATTATTAAGAATTTTGATGATGTTGGGGCGCCTGGGTGGCGCAGTCGGTTAAGCGTCCGACTTCAGCCAGGTCACGATCTCGCGGTCCGTGAGTTCGAGCCCCGCGTCGGGCTCTGGGCTGACAGCTCAGAGCCTGGAGCCTGCTTCCGATTCTGTGTCTCCCTCTCTCTCTGCCCCTCCCCCGTTCATGCTCTGTCTCTCTCTGTCCCAAAAATAAATAAACGTTGAAAAAAAAATTTTTTTTTAAATAAAAAAAAAAAAGAATTTTGATGATGTTAATCATTGCCACTGATTATATGGCATAATTTTGCCATATATTATCTCTAATCGTCAAAACCTTATAAGAAATTCTCCACATAGGTGTTATTATCCCTATTTAAAATGTGAGAAACCGAGGCTCTGACAGGTCAGATCACTTCCCCCAACATCGTACTCTAGGAAGAGGACCGTGAGAGGCGAAAGCCTTGTTTCTTTCTGCAATCTCACTTAGGGGAACCCAGGTGAATCCATAGCTCAGGCAGAGCTCACTTGGTAAGGTGAAAGCCACCTGCACAGCAAAACACTTCAAGAGACGACACGTCTGAGTCCAATCGTGAAGAAATGAATTAAAAACACCAATTTGAAGAGGAAGCCATCGGAAAAGGGACACTGACAAAAATAATTAAGATGGGTAATAACGGATGTCAAATAATTTGTTATTTAAAGGAATTTTAGAGTCAGATTTATGACCTCGAGCATGAACTGTGCTTAATAAAAGCCAAAATATAAATGAGGGCGTGTTACGTGGAGGAGAGTAAGTGACCGGGTCTACATGTCGACGTCAGAACAGACACGGGTTGATTTAAACCGGAGACCTCCTCTGAAGGGCGTAAGTGTCGTGACAGCTCCTGAAGGTGGTGGAGGAACGAAGAAGATCCACAGGAAGTTAGTCCTGTGCGACACCAAGTGCCCTTCCTAAGAGCCGTCACATCCAGCGCTGGGAAGCAGAAAGGGACTCTGGTGGCACAGGTGGGCTTACCAGAAATCGTGGCAGAGGCTGCTGGGGAGGGGGTGGGCAGAACTCGAAATCCCAGTAGTGACCAAGGGACAAGGGAAAGGAGTGCTGGGCTGGGAGGGGTGCAGCCAACACCCCAAATACCAGGACCTTCTGCACTGGTTTCCACCTACGGCAAATCCAAGGTTAAATACTACCTAACCTCCAAGGTGCCCTACAAAGATAATGTGATCCCAAATGTGAGATGTACTGAGGTACCAAACGTGTGCCCTGCACATACCTAGTGTTCCTAATCTGCTGATGGAATGCTGGTTAAATCTAGATATGAACAACACTTCGAGGGACAAAAAAGTATAAAACACACACGGGATACTATTATAACAGTGGCTCTATTTAGCAGCCAAAACTCCAGGAATCATAACGAATCATGTATATTCTTACATTTGAAAAAAAAAAACAAACTTCTGAACATGATACATGAGGAGTATGCAAATATTCATCTCTTAAGTCAAAATACACTTTCAAATAAATGAATATGTAAGCTGATCGGTGACTATGTTAAGGTATTATAATTGGTCTCATCCGTCTCATCTGCTAGGAAATGTCAATATTCTTGTAGACAGGATTGTTTATAAAATATTATATATAGCACTTCATGCAAATTAGACATCTAGGAATATGTTTTTACCTTTTGGAGATGTTTTAAATTTTAAAAAATAGCAATTCGAGAGCACATCATTGTGGGAAAAAAATACAAGTGCTATATAGGGTAAAAGGTGAAAGTTTCCATTTTCATTAATCCTTTAATGATAGCAAACTGTGATGGCAATGCTACATTTATGTTAACCTCGAGCGCCCGTCCCCCAGATCCAGTGCTGCGGGCATCTTTGCAACGCTCACTGATCAGTTTAGGACCAATGAAATACGGCTCTCATGCTACCCCTGGTAATAATAATGATGATGATGCCAATCCTATAGACTTCCACAAAGCCTCAGTTTACAGAGTACTCTCATATACAATACTAGCTCATTTTTTTTTTAATTTTTTTAACGTTTTATTCATTTTTGAGACAGAGAGAGACAGAGCATGAACGGGGGAGGGTCAGAGAGAGAGGGAGACACAGAATCTGAAACGGGCTCCAGGCTCTGAGCTGTCAGCACAGAGCCCGATGTGGGGCTCGAACTCACGGACCGTGAGATCATGACCTGAGCCGAAGTCGGACGCTCAACCGACTGAGCCACCCAGGAGCCCCGATACTAGCTCATTTCTTAACGTGGGGCAGGGCGAACGGGTTTGAAGCCAGATCCAAGTAAAGATAAAAAGAAGCAGAAAATGCTATACTCTCAAGGATCTAACACTGTCTACCAGTGGTCTGGGCTTGCTCTCAACCAGCAGTGTAATAAAGATGTTTACACGCTGATGCCTCAAATACTTATAATAACGTTATGGAACAATGCAAACTTTTCAAGTCATGGTAACGCATCTATAGACTGTTCCCGATGTGCTTAGAAATACATAATGGATAAACTGAAGCACAGAGAAGTACCAGTTTACACCGTGGATGCAGGAGAGGCTGTGACTGAGAACACTCACAGCCCCTCGGTGCTAATCTAGAGCACAGAGGAGAGTTCACCAGCTCCCCATGTGCCCCAAGCTTGGTCCTTCTCTTTGTGCTCAGGAGCTAAGCCCTGCAGCCAGAGTGATGGAACAGAACCCGTTCCCCTGGCCTGCCTCATACAGAAAGAAGCTGGCCAGTCCTGAGAACTCCCCTTGCAGGGCTACCTCATTCATTCTATTTGTGCCAGGGAAGAACTCCCGAGTCTTTTCTCTGGTGTGGGCCCAGCTCCTGGCCACCCCTGGAGCCTGTAGAAAAGGTCCCTTATTGGAATGAGAGGAATTTGCATAAGGTTGCGGGGGAGGGGGCTCCCAGTATACAAGTTGCTCTTGAGCACCGAGCAGCCAAGGGAGAAGGACAGAGGGAGGGCAGATGGGGCAGGGGAAGTCACTAAATAGTCTCATCTTCAGAGCCCTGTTTCGTGCTTATTCTTGCCGCACTTGTCTAAGCACAACTCCTCATGTCGTTGCCCCGATGCCTCTGAGCCAGGACCACGAGCACACCTGCTTTCCAGCCGAGCCTTTGTCCCGGCCGTGTCTGCCCCGCTTCACCTTTTCCTCTGCATCGCAGCTGAGCTGTGACCTCACCAAGGAGGCCTCCCTAGTCTCCTGCGTCCCGACCTGTGTCCGCAGCCCCTGAGCCCGTCCTGACCGTAACCTCTACCATGCGTAGCTGAACCGGTTGACCAGTGTCTAAACTCCTCGAAGGCAGGGGCTGAGTCTTTTCGCCCCTGTGCACCTGCGCCTGGCACAGAGCTGATAGAGGGTAACCCTTCACTACATGTGTTTGGGAGAATGAGCAGGGAACGGGCTTAATTTTTCATTTGTGGCCAAAACCTAATTGGTGACATCAATTAAATTTAGACACCTAAGCAGAAGTGAAAAATCGTTTCTGATAGGAGACCTTTGTAAATATTTCCTCAGCATCTAAATATGAGCCTGGATAGCAATCTCCATTTTTCCACTTCTCTACCTCCATATAGTAAAACTTTGAAGTTTTTACATTTTACTTAAAATGTTAAAAGTTAAAATGACTGAAGTTTGCCACTGAATTTGGTTAAGTAATTAACAATGGAACACTAAATATAATTCAGCTTTTTATACACTCATATACATAATCATGCCACTTAGAGAATTTTAAATGTAAAGAACAGTGTGACTCTTTCTGATTTATCTATGTAATAGTCAGTTATTTCCCAGTTTCTGCTCTACCTGTGCTGTTTTTGAGATATCAAATCAGTGGGTTTGCATTTCTGATAATCCAAAGTTCCTAGTTTCCCTGGGGCTCCACTATCCATGCAACAAATGACATTCACTTCTTCCCAAACTATGTGGATTTTTTTTTAAGTTTATTTAAGTTTGACAGCAAGAGCACTGGGTGGTGGACAGGCAGAAAGAGAGGGAGAGAGAGAATCCCAAGGAGGCTCCGCACTGCCAGTGTGGAGCTCGATGTGGGGCTCAAACCTATGAACCGTGAGATGGTGACCTGCGCTGAAACCAAGAGTCAGACGCTTAGCCAATTGAGCCACCCAGGCGCCCCCATGTGGATGTTTTCATATAACTATAACTCCCTCTCCTTGGAGATACAACACTGACATTCTAGAGGCAGGGCGCTGGAGCGTCCCCAGGTCTGTGTCAGGGAAAGCAGAAGTTTCTCAGAGAAAACCCACATTCTGCGGGGCCCCCCCCGACGTACTTTAGCTTGTGGTGGAAACTAGTACTGGTAACTGTGGGGGCCTGAGCACAGAGCAGAGAGAATGCAACCGAAGCCCGGGCCCAGAGCTGGGGGCTCATGGCAGGGTCCGCAGACCCCAGTACCGCACCCTAACTGGGCAGGAGCCACCATTCCCCATAGGTACCACCAGCACACCCGGTGACCAGGACGGGGCCAGGCATCTGAGCCATGACCAGATGTGACTCTCACCTCCACCGGCCTCCTGGGGGCCAGGAAAACTCCTTCCTGTACCCAGAAGCCCTGGAAAGGAGGAGACGGAGGTGAGACTGAATACACAGAAGGGAAGAAATCCCTGAAGACTGAGGTTTTGAATTAGCTGAATGCTTGTTCCCACAGAAACTCCTTCAAGCCCGGAAGGGCTGATTTTTTTTTTTTTTTAATTTTATTTACTTATTTTGAGAGAGAGAGGGAGAGAATGAATAGGGGACAGGCAAAGAGAGAGGGAGAGATAGAGAATCCCAACCAGTATCCTTGCTGTCAGCACAGAGCCTGATGTGGGGCTTGAACTCCCGAACCGTGCAATCACAACCCGAGCCAAAATTGAGAGTTGTTGTTTAACTGATTGAGCCACCCAGGTGCCTGGAAGGGCTCATTCTGCTTGCTTGGCACCTCTCAGTCCTCCCTACCCAGGCAGCAGGAATAAGGACTCCAGAGCAGTGTGCGGTCAGTGACAACATAACGTGACCTTTTGTTCCCCACAAGCCTGACCGGTTTCAACCTGCTGTGTTATCAAGCATCTTTTTGGAAAAATTTAGTTAAGCAATCAGGAAAACAAATATAAAACGGTATTATTTTTCACGGGTGAGGTTGTCCACGAGACATCAAAACATTGCCAGGAAGGCCCACTAACTTGCCAGCAGCCTGTACCAATGGAAAGTCACTCTCCTTCAAGGTCTGGCCCGGGTGTCCCTTCTTCCTAAGGAGCCTTCGCCAGCCTCTCTGTCTGAAATGCCCTGCTTGAATCTGTAGCTCTCAGTTTATGTCCGGTGGGACGTCTTACGTCCCGTGTGATTTTTGTTGTGAAGTCTTTGCTCTGCCTCTCCCAGAGTCATACTCAAGGTGCACCAGATAAGCGAATGAACATTAGTAAGTTGTCCCTTGGTAAGATAACTGAAGGCTTCATCTTTTCAGCCCCTGGATGATAATGCCATTTGCTCGAAGAATAAAGTCTCTCTTCAAGTCAAGCTTCTCTTTAAGGATGTCTGAATGTTTAATAAGAGGCCGTCATAAATTAATAAAAATCAAGGTATTTTCCAACTATGGTGAGAAAAAGGCATCCTAACCAAGTAAGCCCTTGTGGGGTCTGTGCATCCTGGCAACCAAAGATCAAGGTACGTGGATCTCTAATGCACTTGGAAGAGCATTAAGGCAATGGCAATTCTGTTAGTGTCAGCGAAGGATACCTGTTATTTAAATGGCTTTTTTTTCCATGTTCGCTCAATAGACTACCATGCAGTGATATACCCACAACCTAGCAATGTAAAATGCAGGTCAAGGCCCGACTAATTCCATTACGTGATCTGACCACGAAACAGGTTTCAAGATCCCTGCTTCTCTAACATTCGCAAACAGGGAGGCTGGAACGTACCCGCGGGGTTTCCGATTGGGTCCTCCGAGCCACCATTAGCAACAGCTGTTGTTGAAGCGCACTGACCGCAGGGTCCCCAGAAGAAGGATCCTGACTCTCAGAAGTCGTGGTACTGGAGGAGCTGATCTGTGTGTCTCTGAGGAGGGGCAAAAGAAAAGCTCTGGTCACCTGGAAGTGTGGAAGTCATCTGTTATACCCGAACACGAGGACACCAGGGGTCCCCAGGGCAGGTAGCCGATAAGCCTTTACAAACTTTACAGATTTGCATACGCAGTTCAGGGCTGGGATTTTGTATATGCAATGCTCTCTTCGGGCAGAAGGGCAATCATCTTGCACACATGCAAATTACTCAGGCTGTCCAGATCTGCCGCGTGCCATGGGGTAGGCAGGTGGATGCCTGGTGTTCTAAGAGATGCCAACCTTAATTTTCTACGTATCCGATGGATGGGCGGGGGGTAGCAATAGTTTCTGCCTTCATATTTTGTGAAAGCAGTAAGTGGCGGTCTGGATAATTCCAAAGACAGCCATCAGGAAGGGACACGGACAACCTGCCGTCTCTGCTACCTCCTCCAACCCCTAACACGCTCCGCATCCCCGCGCCTCCCACCCCCACCCAGAGCAAAGAAAGTGCGCGTCAGGTGCAAGAAATGCCTCCGTTATTGGAAAAGAGGACACTACTAGAATAGCTACAATCTACATTAAAGAGTCTTATCGTCTTTAATCACGTATGGGTTGACAAGACATAAATTTAAAGAAGTCTTTCGTAAATCTCAAGCCTGGCATCTTTCCTTTGGCTCAGAAAGCACAAACTGGGACGTATTTTTCCATCTGCTTTTCTAGCAGGGTGCCGAAAACTGAGAGGACAATGCTGACTGCCCACCCCACAGTCATTTCTGACGGAATTCCTGCTAACAGAGCTCCATTTATTCACTCATCCAAGACCATGGCTTCAGAAGAGAGACCGGGTCCCTCCCTAGCCCCAGGGGTAATACGCCATCACTGAAACCCCATTCACCCCAGTCAGTGCCTTGCTTTGGGAAGGAAGAAGAACACATTCTATTTTTATACATATACTTTTTTTTAAGTTTTTAAATTTATTAATTATTTTGAGAGAGAGATAAGGTGAAAGTACACAGGAAGGGCAGAGACAGGGAGAGAGAGAGAGAGAATCCCCAAGTAGGCTCTGCCCTGACAGGGGGGCGATGTGGGGCAAACTCATAAACTGTGAGATCGTGACCTGAGCCGAAATCACAAGACAGACGCTTAACCGACTGGGCCACCCAGGCGCCCCAAGAACATATTCTCAGAGGCTACCGTGGAGCAAAGGGGACAAGGCTGAGGGTATCAGGGAACTCGGCACAAGTTTCTCTACTTCTTAAAAGGTAACAAGAAAACTTCGGGGCTGCAGCAGCCAAAGCGTCATCACGGGGGATAAGCCTGAGGACAGCAAAGCTGAGAGACGGAAAGAAACTCGTTTCTCGATGATGACATTGAATCACTGCACTGACCAAACCTGCACTGATCAGGACTTTGGACTTCCTGTCTAATCCACTGTGATTTGGGGTCTTATGGAACTTGCAGCCCAAACTGCCTCAAGAATGCAGACGCTGCACTAACGTGATGCCTTTCAGATTTCTAGCCTCACATTTCATTATAAACTTTCTCGCGAGTTTATGGACCCTTCTTTTCCTTTAGTCCCTACTACTGCATTCATAAACACATAAATACTTATTCTATTGGAAGAGCATTTAAAAGAGTTCTACCAAGGGTGCCTGGGTGGCTCAGTCGGTTAAGTGTCTGACTCTTGATTTCAGCTCAGGTCATGATCTCATGGTTCGTGAGTTCGAGACAGCTGACAGTGTGGAGCCTGCTTGGGATTCTCTCCCTCTCTCTCTGCTTCTCTCCTGTTCATGCTCTCTCTCTCTCTCTCTCTCAAAGTAAAGAACCTTAAAAATATTTTAAAAATAAATAAAATAGTTCCACTGTACATACATACACGCACATCTCTCTACATTTTCAGACATCATTTATGACTACTTGATGGTGCATTCAGTAGAGACACTCTGATAAAGAACCATTCAGGAAACGCCGTATGTTAAAGTCAGGAGTGAAGGAGCAAAGCGCGAAGTACATGGAGCTTCAAACTTAAAAATCCTATCCTTCCGTTATTTGGATGACTGTTGCACACACTGTGCTTGTGCTTCCTGTCTGGGGTAGTGGTGTAACATCTTTTAACTAACAGAAAAAAGAAAAAAAGCAGTTAGATTTATAAAGGCAACGTGCACTCAGACTTTCTTGCTTCGTACAGAAACCACCGCGTCCTGTAATCGTGTTGTTGCATAGCCGAACACAACAGGATCGAGAGTGCCTCGCTCGTACAAATTTGGGGAAATCTAAATCTCAGCAAATGCCAGCAGACTCTGGCAAGTGCCAGAACTTCACAAAAATCAAAAGATTAATCTGATTGCACTGTCAATAATGTAAGTGATGACTGTAAACAGGCAGGAGCCGGATGGACACGTGTGCTTCTTTGAGAAAATCTTAGAAAGTGAATAGCGCCCTCTATTGCCAACTGAAATGAACTAAGGACTGGCTGTTAGAGCCAGCCTCCCGTTGCTGCTGCTTCGCGCCAGGAAACACGATACAAAGGAAGGGTCAACACACCTCAGCTTAATATCTGCAGATTACTTAGCATGTTTCCGGCAGTAAAGTGATAATAACAAGAAATTTTTTTTTTTTTATTGAAGCCATTTGAAAATCTCATGTTAAAATCTAGGGTTTGGTTTTCTTTTCAAAAATCTTTTGGATAAGTTCTAGAATTAAGCAGAACGAGGCTTGGATTATTGCTCTACTAATTACTATCTGTGACTACAAGCCTTTGTCGTCCTATCTCCAATCCTCACCTAGAAAATAGGGAAGATATCTCCAGCACAGGGGTTGTGAGAATCAAATCAGACTAGATATGTAAACCACTAAATGGTGTCTCCCACGTATTAGACACTTAACCATACCTTATTTATTTCCTTCTATGGATATGGGACCCAACTTTGTTTATTCTCATATGAAACAGCAACATGACCCCAATGCATTTCATACAAATAACATTACCTCCAATTGTTTCTGTTAGCATGAATGGGGGAAGAGTGTCTTGCCCTCAACTCACACTCAATCCTCTTTATTTTATAAAAAAAAAAAAAAAAAAACAGACTCCAATAGCTTACTAAGTTCCCTCTTCATTAACTTCTTTCATAAAAGTTGAATGTTCTAAACAAAGCATGATGATATTAAAAAAGATCCTTGTCCTAGCTTTATGACCAGTGTGGCCTCACCAGAAAACCTGTATCACACGTGTATATGGGCTTCCGATCTGGCCAGGAAGAGATGATTAAATGTTACAGTCGGCACTGTTCAACTGGAAGAGATTTCTCCCCTTGCTTAAATGTTGTTCTCTGGGGTCCTGATGTTGTAGTCATGATGGATGTTCACCAGCTTCCCAATCAAGAACCAAAGAGGCTGTGATGTCACAAAAATCACGGAGCGGACAGAAGTCTTCCTACCAGTCCTTAAAGAACGCCTGCTTACCTTCTGCTTCTTCTCAGACTTATTCTTCTACTCTTCTCAGACCATCCACTGCTTTTTGGCCCTTGTTTAACTGTGCACCATGGGCTCTGCAATCATCTAAAACGTCTCTGTTTTCCTAACTTAAGGCCGGAGATTTCCCCTTACGTGAATAAACATAATGTGACAAAAAAAGGCTGAGTTTTAAGAGATATTTCCTTCCCTGAAACAGCAATATTCCAAACCTGTAATAAAACTACACTCTGAACTATCAGAGGACAATACCTGCAGGTCTGGTCTTGATCACCTTCTCTCTGGTTAATCGCTGGCACATTAGTTTGGTTCTGGGTGATGGAGTCGCTGAATTGACTTAAATTAGATTGGGCTCAGGACAATAACAGAAAGAGTGGCTGGTGACAGAAACTACCAAAGAAGCAGCCGGTAGGAGGATATAAAGGTGGACCAGGGGCTAGGTGCTAGTCTGGGCCAGGATGGTGACTCTTGTATGGGCAGAGCTGAGTCTCAGATTGATGGGGACAACATTCCACCATATTGTACTCCCCAGCTTTCATTCATTTAGACTCTGCAAGCAACAAATAATGAAAATACATGTGATTCTTCTACATTTTCCCATCACCGTGGAAAAAAAGAATTCCTGAAATTCTTCGTCTTCCCCGGATCTCAGAATTATGGCCCACCATCTAGAGAAAGAGGACCCTTCTCTCTGCTGGTCCTTCTTGTTCTTCAGACCTCCCCACCCCCCACCCCCCCGCCCCGGGGGACACATGGGAACAAGTCACCCAGAGGGGCAGCCTGAAAATGGAACTCACAGCCAAGCAACGTGCTTAGTATGTAGGATAATTAAATAAAGCAGCCTTGTTTTAAAAACGATAACCTTTGGGGCGCCTGGGTGGCGCAGTCGGTTAGGCGTCCGACTTCAGCCAGGTCACGATCTCGCGGTCCGTGAGTTTGAGCCCCGCGTCGGGCTCTGGGCTGATGGCTCAGAGCCTGGAGCCTGTTTCTGATTCTGTGTCTCCCTCTCTCTCTGCCCCTCCCCCGTTCATGCTCTGTCTCTCTCTGTCCCAAAAATGAATAAATGTTGAAAAAAAAAAAAATTTTAAAAACGATAACCTTTATTTGGAACTTTAACGGGGATTCTAGATTGAGAGTCTGCAAACAGCTCTCACAGGACAGTAAAATCCATCTGTGCACGTGAGCAAAAGGAGGGAGACAGGGCCTCAGGCACGGCGTCTACTGCCACCGTGTGGCAGTTGGGGCTATGGCCACCGAAACAGTGTGGCAGGCCTTCCCAAGGAGTCAGAGAAGGTGCCTCGGAACAGAAGTCTCTAGAATCAACCTCCTAACCCTTCCATCTTTATGACTCTGTGCCTGGATGAAAACTTCATCTCTCTGTCAAGTGTCCAGAAAAGCGAAACAAGGACCAGAGTGGAAGGAACAGAGATAAGAACTAAAAAAACAAAAGACGGAGGGACAGAAATTTGGAAATGGCAGAAACTCTTCAAAGAGTTTGAAACTCTGGATGCTTCTGTGCTTCCTCCAGATCACTTCCACCTCTATGTGATCAAAGGCACCTAGATCCCCCCAAAGTTTGTTTGTTTTATTTAAAGCAGTACACACATAACTCTCCACTATACAAGTCAACATAGTAATGCAGCTATATGCAAACTCTCAAAGATTTATAGTTAGAATTGACATTTTCAACTTGTGCTTGAATGGAACATAGCACTGAGCATATCCAACATTGGCGGAATTCACATTTTTCTCCACGTTTTGAAGACCTAATTGACTAACTTCAATGCCTGATACTCCAGCTCAGCTTTTCCAAACCAGGGATCAATATTTCTTCTGACTAATGTAAAACAGAGGGTTCTAAAAGAGATAATTCTTTTGTGCAACTTTCTGCTCCTTGCCTTCTTTGGGAACCAGGTTCATTCATTGTGGCTTGAAAGGGCTTTCCTCAGAATTGATCCCAATGAGTAAGGGAAGTTTTACTCAGGTAAGGGTCAGAAAGACTGGTAATATCAACAGAAAGAGTTCTGAAGAAGCAAGAAAGACTAAGCACAGGGCTTTGATCCACCTTTGAAGCAAAGTACTCACTGGGTTTAGAGATTCAGCAGCATCCAAAAATACACCTAGTTTATAAACAGAACAATATCTGCTTTGATATGTACTACAATGATTCATAAGCAAATAAAAGCCAGATATAAGTGAATCCAGATAAATCAGCACACTATTACCCAAACTACTCTACTCTTTCAATTAAAAACAAGTTGAAGTACAAAAAGGCCCCCGGGGACACCTGGGTGGCTCAGTGCATTAAGTGTCTGACTTCGGCTTAGGTCATGATCTCATGGTTTGTGAGTTTGAGCCCTGTGTCGGGCTCTGTGCTCCAGCCCTGGGCCTGGAGCCTGCTTCGGATTCTGTGTCTCCCTCTCTCTCTGCCCCTCCCCCACTCATGCTCTGTCTCTGTCTCAAAAATAAACATTAAAAAATTTTTTTCTTAAATAAAAAAAAAATCCCCCAATAAAAATCCTATAAACTAGTATGCTCTAGAATGAGTCTTCCATTCAGTGGACTACTATGCCTACTTTTTGAGTAACAGAGACTCAAAATGAAAGAAAATACTATGTCTTTCCATCAGATTTCACTGGACACCGGACAATATGCATTTTGCATGCATTTTCATCCGACTGCTTCTGACACTAGAAAAGCTAGATTAATACTGAAACACGGTGGTAGATCTTTCACAGAAGAAAGCTCTGCTATGTTACTTGGAAGAATTTATAGACAAAAGAAATGTAAATCTTTGCTGAACAAAGAAAAGAACCTATCAAGCTTTACTTGCAAGATCTACAGAGGAAAGTTCAGTCTGCAATGAACCTTTTAGACACAAGACACACTTCAACTTCCTAAGCAGAGAGCCTACATCAACTTTGATTTTCTGGGCAGACTCGTAACTACATCTTTCTAGGTAGATTAGCTCATGTTAGGCTCTGAGCTACTGAATCAATCCTAGGTGCTGGGTAATGAGTTTGTCCTCTGAAAGTTTTTTAAGTAGCAATTCTAAATGCTGCAATTCAAGCCAGAGTTCCCTCATCCTAGTATCTGGGGAGAGCAGGGCTATGTTAGAGAGTGTTACCAAAGGTACCTGCTTTACGGACAGCTATTGTACAACCGGAAAACGCTGCTTACATTTCTTTGGCAGTTAATGAGAAATGCGCTGGTTCCCACAATGACAGTGGGGCCAAGGAGGGAAATTTGTTTCCTCTCCTGGTTTCCTCCAGGAATCCCCCAAAGAGACATGGAAATTACACCCCAAACAATTCCCTATTCATGCCTGGGAGTCGGGATATAAAACTGTCACGTGGCAACTGGACTTAACAATGGCAGAGAGGAATGGCTTTCTTGCCAATAATAAGGATCCATGGTTTAATGGCCTAGTTGGAGGCAATCCCAGCCACTGAAGTTGCCTTACAGGGAAAAAGCTGCTTTTCCAATATCTTCCATGGCTGAATGGCTTAGCAACAGTCCTAACTAGGAATCCTTCCAAGTTCAAAACCAAAGTTTATATTTACTGTAGTGAGAACTCAACATTTAATGGCATTAAAAGCCAAGGATACAATATTAAAGTACCTATTCTAAAATTACCACAGAGGCCAAAATGTTGGAACTCAACAGGTTGACAGAGAGCATACAAAGTACTTAGCCGCCTTAAAAATCTCATAAAGTAACTCATAAAAGCACTGGAGGGAAGGCCTCCACCCAGGTAAAGTCAGGATGCTTTGCCCTATCAGGCCACGGTGAAGTTTAGCCCCTGGCCCCACTGCTTCTGTTTGCAGATAATAACAATACCCTTGTGGCAGGTACTGTCCTAAGTGCTATATATGCCTGTTATGTTTAACTTTTAAAGCCACCTGGTGAATTAATTACTATATCATTTCTATTTATGGATTAGTAAATGGATACTTAAGATGGCTAAGCAAGTTGTTCACTGTCAACCAAAAAGTCCATGTGAGTGTTGGAACTGAAGCCTGGATCAGCCTAAGACTGACACTCATGCGCAGGCTACTCAGTACTAAACCCGATGCCCCATTACAGCCCCATCCATGCGGACACAGAGAACTATGTAGTCGTGAATGAGTAGAACACAAGACAGGAAAATCTAATGTCAGCTGCAATCTCTGATTTCTGTGTCCAGCGGTTTGAATAGTCATTCTGCAGGGCTGCATTTTATTTATTTATTTATTTGTTTGTTTGTTTATTTATTTATTTTTAGTTTCAGTTTGGGGGCTTTTTGGGTCCATCTCCCCACTTACGAGAAGGAAAAGGTAATCAAATCTGTAATCAAATGACCAGGCAAACTGCTAGGGTTTCCAGCTCTTTCACTCCAAGCGCCACAGGGTGAGGGAGTTTGTGCTGATGTTGTCTTGATGATCCCACGTTCGCCGGATTGCTTCTGTCTACAAATGGGTCGAATTGCTCCTGTTGCTACAGGTAGAACACAGCGCGAACTCCTCGACCAGGCTTCACGGCCCCGGTGACCTGACTGCGCTTCTCCTATTCAGCTTGTCACCTCCTCTCGCTGAATGCCCAGCTGGTCTGAGCACTGTCCGAACTCCAGCTGGGCTCTCTGTGTCACTTCCAATGATCCGACTTGATTCAATTCAGAATTTACTCAACATCTATCTACAGAGGGCTAAGTGAGGGCTCTAAAGGCACTGGTCGGAGGCACTTTTCTCTAGACAGGTACAGTCTAGGGGGGACGGGAGTCCTACACAAGTAAATGAGGTACCAGGGAGAATGTGATAAGCCCCCCTCTGACATGGAGCAGCGGATTCGTTTGTACAGAAGGGATTGATAAGATAAAGAAGTACAGAGAGGCAGATCGCAATTTGTGCTTTGACAGGTGATTATTCCAAAGGGTAGGACTGAATGGAGGAGGGCAATTGAGGTAAAGAAGGACAGACACTTAGAGAGGAAGGGCTGAAGGCTGGCCAGCGTGGGCTTCGCAGAGAGGAGGGATGAGGGGCAGGGCTGCGCAGGGGTGCGGGGGAGCAGGCTCAGTGCACGCCTGCCCGGGCGGTGGGGACCACATAAGGGCATCTCTGTAAGGCGTGTGTTTGCAGGCAGGGCTGCTCCACAGGAGGTCTCGGGGCGTGGGGTGAAGGCCTGGGCTTCAGACCAGGACTGGACAACCAGTAGTCCACAGGCCACAGTAACCACACACGTGTCATCTGTAGCCTGTGGTATTTCAAACCAATTCAAACTGGCAACATTAAACAAAAGAGAACTTTACAAATAAATGTGGATTTTTAGCTCCTTGTGGAAAGTACCGGAAAATCCATTCGGGCCGGGCTTACTGAGTTGGCCTAAGTAGATAAATGCCCTCCAGTGGCCTGTGGGAGCCGCCACTCCTAACATGTGACACTGGCCTGCTTCCCCCGTCTACACTACCTGCCTGGGAGCCACGGGGCTCTGAGTCTGTGGCCCCTGTTGAGGCAGAGGACCAGGGACGAAGACCCAAGTGTCCTGAGCCCACTTGCTAGCCACTGAAGGTTGAGCATGTTTCTCAGTCTTATTTCCTTTTCTGTGAAATGGAGCAAATCTCACATGTCATGTTGACAATTGGACAACTGATGACTTAGCAGAGTGCTTCGCACACAATACATATTTAACAAGTGGTGGCAGCCATGACCAGAATTATTACAGGGAAGTGATCCCTTTGGGGCCTGGAACTGCCATAATGTTGCTTCCCACAGAAAGCCTGCAGGTGTGTTGGAACACAGGTGCAAGGCGTTACCCGGCCTTTCCAAGTTTGCAAAATCCTGACCCGCTGGCCTTGTACTTGATCAGCTGCCTTCTGCTCTGGTAGCATTCTTTTTTTTTTTTTCAATTGTTTTTTTTAATGTTTTTGTAACTTATTTTTGAGACAGATGGGGGGGGTTGGTGAGAGCAGGGGAGGGACAGAGAAAGAGAGGACACAGAGTCCGAAGCAGGCTCCAGGCTCTGAGCTGTCAGCACGAAGCCCGATGTGGGGCTCAACCCCGCAAACCATCTGTAAGATCATGACCTGAGCCAAAGTTGGACACTTAACCAACTGAGCCACCCAGGCGCCCCTGCTCTGGTATCATTCTTTACATTAGAGACAGAGGACACTCGCCCCCGTGCACACCCCAACACACAGTAGTCCGTTAACGTAGGGACTAAAATATTTCAGTTGAACCTGCTTGCTTTTATCCTATTTACAGAAGTTTTCCCTTCATACCATCAATTCAAAGATACCCGAATCATCACTACATCACGAATTTCCATGAAAGCCAAGGCTTATTACGAACCCAAAGAAACGAGTCTCCCATGAAGGATGGCATAGCTTCCACTGTCCCCAAGTCTGGGGAGGACTGTGAGACTGTTTGAATATCCAGCATAAGCCCGTCAGAGAGCAGTTTAAGTCCAGAAGATCACGGGACTCTGCATAGCACTCAGCCGTTTTTCCTGAGCATGAGTTGAACAGATGGCAGCCCCTTCTCCACTTTTCTAGAACAGCCGAGGGAGCCGCTTCAACGCTATAATTTTGCTAAGTGAAGCGACTTGAGTTTTGTTCTCATGCATTAAACAGGGAGCACTGTACATCCCTTATGCCCAAACGGGCCATTGAATTGCCATAACACCCCGTAACAAAGTCCCTTCTGAACAACTAACTTATTTCAAAGCACAGGCAGTGTAGAGAACATGGATATTCTCAAGCAATGGTCTGTACATGTGAGAGCAAACATGTATCCTATTCCATTTTATCTGTGAAGCACAAGAAGATATGCATGGCTATGTGCCATTCTTTCGTACAGCTCTTAAAACCAATTCACTGCCAAATTACCTTGGGGATAGGGCAGGTGGTCAAAGACTTAGAACTTAGCATGGGAGGTGGTGGGCCAAGAGCTCTCCATTGGCATGTTTGCACACAAGAAATGTTAGTGATGACCAGGGAAATAATATAAAGCTTTTCTTGAAGGGGAACGCTGTTTTTACAAAACTTGATCATTATTCTCCTTAGAGAAGCTCAGTAATTAGTTTAATCGAATGACTTTTACCAGAAACAGAGAATCCTCGGGGGTCATCTGTTGATTTTTGCTGCCCCACCTCCATCCACCCTGCTCCAAATTTACCTCTAAAGAGCCACCCCCAACCTTTCTCAGAGGGAACCTATGACTGCACCTCTATACATGATCGTAGAGCTAAGCCAAGTACTTGCCTTGGTGACTGGGCTCAGGGAACGTGGCCCAGTCAGGACCAAATCCGACTCAATGAGACTCTTATAGTGGGGTTTATGGGAGAGAAGCATGTTGTCCTTGCTGGACTCGATTGAGAGAAGACATAAGGCCCGGGGCTACTACAGGCATCTTCTGACCACCAGAGTTCAGTATCTGAGAGGGGTGTCAAAACGCAGGAACAGGAGAGAGATGGAGAAGGAGAAACCACACCCCTGAAGACGTCTGCAAGATGTCTCAGTTACATGACCCCAAATTCCCACAGTGAGGAGGCCTTTTGACTCAGATTCTCTCAGGTGTAGTAGGAAGGGGGTCTATCTGTTGTATGTAGCCAAAACGGCAGTGCTCGGGAAGGACTGAGACCTGAGACTGTTCAAGGGCTTCTCGGGGGTGCTCAGCACACACACATTCAGCAGCCCTAGCGACCACACCTGGCCGGAAGCTCTCTCGCTCCGAGTCAGTGCCCTGTGGCACACCGAAGCCTTGACAGCTCTAGAAATAGAGGGCAGGTTATACAATAAAGAGCTCTAGTCTGGAGGGGAAACGCAGGGGAGATGAAAGAAAGCAAGACTTGTGGGAAATTTAATAAAGAGAGGGCAATGAATGGGGAAAACTCGAGTTAGCAGGTGGCTCTGCATGAGGCAAAACCTAAGGAGGAGGAGCCTACTGGAACCCTTGCAGGCATTCTCTCTGGTTCTTATTTGCACACTGTACATTTTTAACTTTTTCAGGCTCTGGATACGCGACTTTATTCTAACGGGCATTACCGGCAAAGGCAATCAAAGCCTTTACGGAGCAGGAAAGTAAAGCACATTTGCCCAGGAAAAGAAAAATAAGAAAGTCTGGTAGCTTTATTTTGGGATAAAATAAGGGGCTTGTAATTGTTTTAAATTTAGTTTAAAAACACTACAGCTTGCAACTGAGGACTGCAGAATAATGTGACAGCTTTCCAGGCTGTGTTCTCGCGGAATTGAGTATTTGGTCTGAGAGACCTGCCATCTTAGACGCCTATGTCCATCAAGCCACTCTAACGAATGTCCCGGAGGCGGGGGCTGAGGTGAGTGCATCAAACCTCCCTCTTCTCCTGGGCCTCCATTTGCACGGGGACTTTGTGTGTCTTTTGGCTAGAAAAGAATTTTGTTTTCCAGGCTTTTTGGTTTTTTGGGTTTTTGTTTGTTTTTGTTTTTGTTTTGTATTTTAGAGAGAAAGAGAGAGAGCACACAAACTGGGGGGGGGAGAGGGAGAGGGAGAGAGAATCCTCAGCAGACTCCACACTTAGTGCAGAGCCTGATGTGGGGCTCAATCCAAGACTCTGAGATCATGACCTGAGCCGAAATCAAGTCCAACCGGTTGAGCCACCCAGGCACCCTTCTGTCTATTTTGACCAGAACGTGGGCACCTGAGGGAGACAGAGGAAGAGTGGAAGGCCTGCCAGCGATGGAGAATATGCATGTTTCCCTGCAGGGGTGACTCTGGATACAGCAGGCTGCTTCAGGGTCGGGGCCCAGTTGGGACAGGGTGGCCTGGGAGAGTCACCACCTACAGTACCCATCAACTCTGCCGGAATGGCTGACACCAGCATTCTTAAGCAGCAGTGGCAGCAATGAGGAAACAGCCTAAAAGGCTGGTACACAACAAAATTCCACCTGGAGACGAGACCGCAAGGACACAGACAGTCTTCCTTCTAGGCCCACGTGGGGCTCCTCCTTGGATTTCCCATGCACACCTGTGCAGGAAACTTTGACCCTGGGAAGGAGCACTGAACCGCAGGATCTGGAATTAAGGTTCCTATAACTCCCTTTGAACTCTCCAGGCGTGACGCCTAAGGCGTTCTAATCACACCACAAAGGACCCCCATAAATCTTCAAATATACATGCCATTCTAAAGGAACGTACATGATAAATGTACTTCCCCACTAAGAGCAGACAACTGAGGTGTGTCCACGTGAATTATCCTCAAAGAATCTTGAAATCCAGAATGAACAATGAATTCCGTCTGCCATTAGTAAGATTTACGGCTTGCCCATGAATCCGGGTATGTTCCAGATGCACAAGCTAATTCAATATCAAACCTAATTAACATCATTTAGAATATCATTTAGGAAGTTATTCAATACATATTGAAGGGAGGAAAATAAGAAAGATGTTTAGATTATCAATCTACAAAAGAGCTTGCTTCCATCACTGTAGGTGAGAACTAACTACATTTCTCGTCCATTCCTCAGGACAAATTTAAGAACAAGTTCTTGTGTTGCACCGTCGTCCTACCAGAAGGCAGCACTATTGTTTGCACAGGATTCCTCTCTATTGATATTTACATGTCACATTCATTTTTGGACGTGGCTACTGCAAAAATGGCTCAGTTTATTTTTTATTTTTCTGCGATATCAGATTTTCTTTTTCTCGCGCACAAAACCCACATGCTTTGACACCTACAAACGGATTAACACATTCATTCTACACCAGGATCCTCACTTCATTTGCAGTCAGGCTAATTTACATGTCCCCCAGCAACACGACAGCTCCCAAACCAGAAACCAGACCTCCACTTACCGAGCACGAGAGAAACTGTCATAATTTGATGGCTGATGCTGTAAAGGGCCTTCTTTCTGATTTCCAGACTTTAAATAACAGGATCTAATTTCCCCTAGAAAATCATGAAATTTCAGCAAAGAATATTAGACAAGTATTCGTATATGATCATTCCAGCTTATACATTTTTCAAGTCAGAAGGAACTCATTTTGGACTGTTTTAATAATAATTGTTGGTAATCTAGGTCCATTCTTTATATTTTCCCACAGAATGTGTAACTAAAAAAATCTTCTTGACATACCTCTCTAATAATATGCTGAGACAAGTTTGCCTCGGTTACCTATTACTTAATTGCTTTTGATCAATTAATTTGCACCATCTCTTAATTCACTTTTATATACATTTGACCCTTGGACATCTTAGGTGTTCGGGGCACCGACCACCCACACAGTTGGACATCCACATATGACTCTAACTCCCTACTTAAAAACTCAACCACTAATTAACGGGGAAAGCCTTACCCATAACACAAAGTCAGCTAACACACATTTTGAATGTGATATGTTTTATATACTGTATTCGTATAATAAAGTAAGCCTGAGAAAAGAAAATGCTATTAAGAAAGTCAAAAGGGGGGCGCCTGGGTGGCTCAGTCGGTTGAGCAGCCGACTTCGGCTCAGGTCATGATCTCGCGGTCCGTGAGTTCGAGCCCCGCGTCGCGCTCTGTGCTGACAGCTCAGAGCCTGGAGCCTGCTTCGGATTCTGTGTCTCCCTCTCTCTCTGACCCTCCCCCATTCATGCTCTGTCTCTCTCTGTCTCAAAAATAAATAAATGTAAAAAAAAAAAAAAAAAAAGAAAAAAAAGAAAGTCAAAAGGAAGAGAAAATACATTTCCGGTACTGCACCGTATTCATCCCCAAAAACCAAAAGAAACAAACAATCAAACAAAACCATGTATAAGGAGAACCTGTGCAGTTCAAAGCTCTGTTGGGCAAGGGTCAACTGTCTTCAGTTCATCGTTTTGTCTATTTTCATCATGTGTCAGTATGATGAAACATACCAGGCCCATGTGTCTTTGTATCATGTGCTAAAAGAGGCTTATCAAGCATGTGGTTTTGTTTCGTGGAGGTCATGAGACCATCCCCACCTCAGAATTCGCAGATGAGCAGGGGCACAGAGCACTGCCTAGTGTGTCAGCCTAGTAATGAGACGGCAAGAGATGGAATTAATTTGCAGAGTTAAATTAGTCTGCTAAAGAGGTTCCGGGTATTGAGGTGTGAAAATCAGTTCACTTTGTAAATGGAAACGGTCTCTCCGCAGAACAGGTTTGAGGTGTACCTTCTTCAGGTAACACCGGAGCATAATTAACTGTGTTCTAAGCAGCTGGAAGGTAGACTGAAGGACAGGACCTCAACTTGAAGGTTCCTCCCACCAAGAGATACATTTATAAGGAAGACCGCAGCCCCCCTGGAGGCTTTGATATAAGTGTTAATGTTGTTCTTTAAAGTGTAAAAGACTTCTTTGTCTGTAGATGCAAAAGCACTTCAGACCACAAAGGATTGATCTGTAGATAGGGTAACCGTATTATTCATCATCCAAACCAGGATTCTTTTGAGAGTAAAATAACAAACATTAATGGATGTATAAAAAACATTAATTGATGTCTTAAGCCAAAAACCCATCCTCAAAAAACAAGGGCCTATATCACTTATCTACAGAACTTTGAATTTGCCACTTAACATTACTTCCTTCCTCCTTCCCTTCCCTTCCCTTTCCTTTCCTTCCTTTCTTTCTTCCCTCTCTTCCTCTCTTCCTTCCTTCCTTCCTTCTCTTTATTTTTTTCTTTCTTTTTCTATTTTAAATCCTTTTTATGACAAGGCACTAAAAATATATATCAAGGTCAGATTTTCAACATACATCCAATAAATATTTACTAGGTACTAGTACTAGGTACTAGGTACTGCTTTCCTAAAGTTCACAGTTGTGAGGGGGAAAATACCATTAATCAAATTATTATAGGTCAATAAATAATTAGAAGTTATAATAGTATCAAAGAAGGAAAAGGACAGGGCGTTAAGAGCAAAAAGCAGAGGAATCTGACTAAGTCTGGGGAGCCTAGAAAAGGTTTCCCTGAAGAACTTTCTTTAGAATTAAGATATGAAGGATAAATAGCACATTGTGGGCTATGTAAAGGGACATGCTATGTGCAAAGGCCCTGAGGCAGGAAGGAGCACACTCTGCTCCAAGAACATTCTATGTGAGCAAATCGTAGGACTAAGTCAAGAACATTCTATGTGAGAAAATCGTAGGACTAAGTCTTCCTGTTCCAAAGTCTAGTACTGAGGCTAAGAGACCACATGGGCATGAGAAAGCCACCAGCCTTATCCCTTCTTCCTCGTTACTAAAAAGCTCTAAGGACTTACCGTGTTCATCAATGAAGACATGCATAGCGTCCACAGACATCTCATCTTGCACAGATGTTTCAGGCCCACTGATAACTTGCAAGACGGAGCTGTCTTGCTGGGAAGTTACCCTGTAGATTATCTGTCTTTGTCTATTGCCCTGGAAACTTAACATATATAAAAGTTTCAACAACTACTAGGAACTCCTCCTTATCCTTAACAAACCATTAAAAGAAGCAGCCACTAACTGAGGCTGCTTCACACTTTGCCCCAACATGAAGCTAAGTAAGTAAGTTAGACTCACAGGGTCGTGATCTTGGCAGGCTCGGTGAACACAGGGCTGGTGCTAGTGTGGTCTTGACTTTGCACATCTGGTTTTCCTTGTTTGGAACTGTGTCCATTAGGCTTTTCACGTTCCTGGATTTCCTCCCTTTTCTCCTGGGAGCAGGTATCTGAAAAACATCATTTGATGTGTTAACATAATGTTAAATAAGAAATTAATGTGAAAGCCCTTGGAAATAAGTTACCAAAACTGAAACAAGAATAGACAGAAAATCTACACAGCTCCTATGAATTCAGAATGTGTTTTGATCAATTTTATTTTTACCAATTATGACAGTACCTAGGTATATTTGAAAAACAGTTTATATGTTAGAGGCAGGTTACTGAGCTATCTATGGACATCACCTACTCTAGGTTCAGGGAATCCCTTGAAATAACCCCAGTGACCACTGGCTCAGCTGACTGAAAATCACCCATTTCGATTACTCGGGCCTGAAAGGTTCATAACTCATAAATGGACAGCATCAGATGAAAAAATAATTACGTAAACAAACCTGACTACTTTGGAGCAACGTCCCATTTACTGCTTTAAAATCTTATCAGTCATTCCTTCTCACTCATTCTCCACATCTAGATTTCAAGGTAAAGGTAGACTTAGTCCCTTCATAAAGTGGATATTCATTAAATAGTCGACTTTGCACTCTGTACTTGGCACCGTGGAAGACACAGTGAGATACTACACCTGCTCCTTGCCCTGAGAATAATTTCAGGTGAATAAGAATGCTAAAATCAATAGGTACAAAAAGATTCTGTGAGTTTTTGCAACCCTTTTTAAATAATTGACCAAAATAAGGGCCTTAGCTTATACCATGATGCACAATGGAATCCACCCCTAAGGGTCAGCCCCTCCTTTTCTGAGGATATACCCCAACAGCCAGTTTTAGGGTTATAAAAACCACTGTATTCCCAAGACCAAAGATGTCAAGAGTTATGTTCTTCTGAGTAAACTGTTGTCTAAGAGAAGAACACAAGTGAGTGGTTTGAACCTACAGGTCCTTTCAAGGCATGCCATTTGAAAAGCCCACTAAGATCTGCCTGGGCCCTCAAAAAGTAAAATTATGTTAGCTTCCCTGCAGTATAAATCACACGATTATGTATACAACAAAGATTTTCATCCTTGGACTTCAAGCAATTAGAGAAACATTGCTGGCTTCTATGTGAGTCCTGAAGATAAACATTCCCGGCACATTTGTGAAACTGCCATTAGAATTTCTTGGATCCAAAAATGTTTGCCTTTCGTTTGACAGCTCGTCAAGATAGAAGCTTTCAGTTTTCAAGAGACATGCTTGTGAGAAAGTGCTATCATAACAAGTAGCGTTAGCCAGTGATCATATCGCATACAAAATTGCAGAAAGGCGAATGTAGACAGCTCCACCCCTCAGGCTGCACGTATCTTCTATTTATTCGTGTCTCTTTCTCATAGTTTAGTGTCTCCTTCTCTTAAATGGGTACATTACATATGTCAACATACAGACTATTTGTTTTCCTTTTTCCCTTTAAAATAACACATTGATGGGGCACCTGGGTGGCTCAGTCGGTTAAGCATCCGACTTCAGCTCAGGTCATGATCTCGCGGTCCGTGAGTTCAAGTCCCGCGTCGGGCTCTGTGCTGACCACTCAGAGCCTGGAGCCTGTTTCAGATTCTGTGTCTCCCTCTCTCTCTCTGACCCTCCCCTATTCATGCTCTGTCTCTCTCTGTCTCAAAAATAAACAAACGTTAAAAAAAAAATTTTAAGGGGCACCTGGGTGGCGCAGTCGGTTAAGCGTCCGACTTCAGCCAGGTCACGATCTCGCGGTCCGGGAGTTCGAGCCCCGCGTCGGGCTCTGGGCTGATGGCTCAGAGCCTGGAGCCTGTTTCCGATTCTGTGTCTCCCTCTCTCTCTGCCCCTCCCCCGTTCATGCTGTGTCTCTCTCTGTCCCCCAAAAAATAAATAAACGTTGAAAAACAAAAAAAAAAAAAAAAAAAAAAAATTTTAAATAACACATTGACAGGAATTTTCTGGGGGCACCTGGGTGGCTCAGTCGGTTAAGCATCCGACTTCGGCTCAGGTCATGATCTCACGGTCCGTGAGTTCGAGCCCCACATCGGGCTCTGTGCTGACAGCTCAGAGCCTGGACCCTGTTTCAGATTCTGTGTCTCTCTCTCTCTGACCTTCCCCTGTTCATGCTGTGTCTCTCCCTGTCTCAAAAATAAATAAAATGTTAAAAAAAAAAAAAAAGGAATTTTCTGTCTATAAAAACAGTGCACATTAATTATATATAATTAAAACCAGAGAAAAGAAATTTTAAATCACTCTTAACCCTACCACACTGCCACAGGAGTCAGTTTGATACATATGTACCATACCTGTCTTTTCTTCTAGGCATATACACTTTTTTTTTTTTTCACAAAAATTAAGTTGTAATACAGATATGATTTTATAACTGTTATATTTACATTAAAGTATTATAAATATTTAATGACATCAGATATTCTTCTTGACCATCTAGAAATGGTAGTTATATAATATTACATCGATACAGCATAACTTATTGAACTAGAGCCCTATTGTTGTAAATTTAGGTTGTTTCCATTTTTCCATACTTTGGATCATTCTTCAAAAAGCATCTCTACATACATTCATAATTATCTTGTTAGAAATTCTAGAAGTGATTGAATACGACACAGGTGGTGGCCGCACAAGATACATATAGAAATAGAACTCTGACCCACAATCTACAGCAACCAGTCCAGAAAGCCAACATGCTATGGACAAGTCCTATGACTTGTAGGAAGTCAGATGATTATTTCTAGCAAAAAGTCCGGGAAGCCAAACGATAACCTCTGTAAGAATCGGCCCCAAATGGCCAGGACTCGACTAATTACTGAGAACTTCCCTAATTTTTGTCCCTGCTTCCAGCCAGAGAGAGCCAAACATGCCCCCTAACCAATCACACAGGCTGCTGTAAGTCGCCTGCCTCCAGTATCCCCAGCCTCCAGTCGGAGCACACCTGAAGCCTTCCCTTTTCCCCACTACAAAGCTTTCCCACTCCTCCGCCTGCCTTTGAGTCTCTACCAAAACACAGGTGATGGTGGCCGACTCCCTTGCTGTAGCAAGCTCTGAATAATAGCCTTTGCTTCTTCTCATTTGGGTGGTCTTTGTTTACTTCCACAAAGTTAAATTAAGCTGCCCCAAAACAAAACAAAACAAAACCATGGTTTTAAAAGGCTTTTGATACATGTGTGGTTTTCCGTAGCCTTGAACCTTAGGACAACCCCAAGCCCTGAAAATAATCATAAAGCCCTTTGCGGAAAGGGCCTGGGTTGGAAAGAAGAGTATCATAGAGAGAACTGGGAAATCTTGTATCTTTTGACAATCACGTAAAGCTCAAGCACTGTTTCGCTATCAAGCAGGAGAAAGATGAGGGCGCGTTGCCTAGGCTGCTGGTATCATTAAACACTGTCATGTTGTGTTAGAAATATACTCTATTTCTGTTTTTAGATAACAGCACATAACAAATTATTATTGATAGAGGAGCAAGAAGATATCACTGATCTCCAAGATAGAAGTGAAACAGCATCTAATTTGCCACCGTGAGTTCTCACCTTCCAAAAACTAAAAGACTTACGTCCTGCTCTCTCATCCTTCAATTGAAAACCTCTGTCGGGCACTTGGGTGGCTCAGTCAGTTGAGCATCAAGCTTCAGCTCCAGTCATGATCTCGCTGTTCCTGAGTTTGAGCCCCACGTTGGGCTCTGTGCTGACAGCTCAGAGCCTGGAGCCTGTTTCAGATTCTGTGTCTCCCTCTCTTTCTGACCCTCCCCTGTTCATGCTCTGTCTCTCCCTCTCTCTCACACACATAAATATACATTTAAAAAAAAACAAAAACAAACCCTGTCCTTTCCTGAAAGAGGTAAATAATCCACTCCTCCCTCCCTGCCACACATGCAGATTCCTGAAACCAAGCCCCTTCCTTTCCGTAGAAAACCAAGTAGCATCCATATTTCTTTGCACACCCCTAGATTTCCAATTTAATACTGTTCAGATTGGTTCAGATTGAATGTGGTTAGCTGACAAATTTAAGAACAGAAACTTAAGTAGACAAATCAAATAAACCTTACACGTGGCCTGAGGGGGGAATCAGAATAAAAGGCTGAAATTGATCACGCAGCAAGACTTTTCACCCATTTTCCTAATTGAATCCTCACAGTAAATCTGCAACATATTGTTACTCCTGCTTTATTGAAGAAACTGTGGCTCGGATGGATTTAGTAAATTGTCCAATCTCACCCAGCTGGCACTGCAAAACCAAAATTTGCCCCTGGGTTCCGAGGTCCCAAAGCCAGGGCTCTGTCCACCATACACACAGCTTCCTGGGAAGACACGCATGTACAGGTCTACGCTATCGGATACGGTAGCCAGCCACATGTGGCTATTTAAATAAGGTTACATGAGGAGTAAATGAGTTAAGATGAGAGTAACTGTATAATTTATTATTCAAACTGGGAACACTTTTGAGAGTGAAAAGCGGTTCTATTACTAATTATGGTGGCAAAAAAGTATAAACGAAGACCGCCTGGGGCAGATGACAATGTACGGTCATGCCTGTTAATACATGTAACTTAGGACATGTATTAAACATGTAAACATGTAGCTTAGGACAGTACTTGACATAAATTAAGAGCTGTGTGCTTGTTATAATTATGTTTACAAATTGGGATAATTAAGGAGCCCTGCACGTAGGATTTTATAATGGAACTCAACAGAAAAGTGGATTCATTTCACAGAAATGTAGTTTACAATCAGCTTTCCCAGAATGCATCTATTCTTAAAGAGACAGAAATCTACTGGGAGTTCTGGCCACTGTGATAAAATATAATTGCTTATTTCCTCGGAAATAAACATTGCGGCCTTCTAGGGAAGCCGAACATTCATTCCTAGGCCTTAAATTTCCTGCTGGAGTAAGCCCATGTTGATAGGTGCTCAGCACACTAGTATTGGCACACTCAGCAATTATCAATAACACCAAGCAGCAATGGTCCGATATCCTGCCATTCGCAAAACCAAATCACAGAAGGTAATTCACACATGTATTGCCTTCTTTGCATCACAGAAGGTAATTCACACATGTATTGCCTTCTTTGCATCAGCACGACAGAAATGATGTGGAATCGTACCTCCGAGAAGCCCACTGTCTTTGTTCTGCTCCACTGAGCCATTCCTTTGGTTGGACGCCGCCAGCTTGGAAGTGTTGATTGACTCTAATAGGGAGACAAATTCGAGGAAGTTGGATTCATTTGGTATTTGTCCTTCCTTAGCCTCCAGGTCAGATTTGGAAGTTGGTATCGTTTTTTCTTTATCGCTAATAATTTCTGCGGAACTTTTGCTCAAGAAGACATCTGTACCACTGTCCACGCTGAGAACCCGGGCGTGTCTCTTTTCATGGCTGGTTTTACAAGATGATGGGTCAAGGTTAGCCTGGCCTTCCTTTCCCCCCTCCGTCTCAGGGGCCGCGTGAGGTGTGAATGGGGGGGTTGCTTCACAGCGGTCTCCTGTGGGGGAAGGACTGCCATCCTTTGTGGCATTTCCTCCTTCCCCAGATTCGTAGCCAGAACACTGATTGGATGATGCCTCCACCATCAATCTCTCGGGACTCCTGTCACCTCCGCTGCCTTCGGGACACACGGCGCCTCCTGCCCCATCCTCAGAGAGCTCCAGTGTGATGACAGGAATTCTTATCTGCTCCGTGTTGGGAGGACTGGCCACCCCCGGGGCAGCCGGCTCAGCGTCAGACGTGAAGCCAGCTCTCTCAGTGCCAATCACCTTTAGGTGGAGCGAACTTTCCAAGTCTGTCATGGAGTTCGGAGTACTGCTCATGGTGATGACGATTTTAATGGGTTCATGCAGACTCAGTGGGTCTCCAGGTTGAGAAGTATCAATGAGAGTGACAGCCACCTCGCTATCCGAGTAGTCCACTTCCTGCTTCAAGGGCGGGTCCGCCTGCCGGGAGGCATCCGGTGACGCACGTGCAGGTCTGGCGATTACAGTGTTGCACGGAGGGCAGCTACTACTCAGGCTGTCTGGAGGGGACTCCCTTTGCCACCGGTCCCTTAAGGAGCCCGAGGCGTAATTCGCCGGTTCGGGACTCAGGACTGAATTCTCACTCCCCCAAGGCTGGAAAGAGACATCGGTTTCTAGTAAGTCGTACTGAGACAGAGACAGGTGTGGCAACTTCTTCGAGGCTTCTTTCTCCACTAAGCCACCCTCGGACCTGTGGCGGAGCGGGGGCTGCCGCCTGCCTCCCCTCTCTTTCCCTTCGTCGCTGGCTGGACTTCCTGCCACAGCTGGTTTCCTGGGGATCGCTGGCGTGGTCGTGGTTTCCGGCGCGCACACTTTACTTCCTGTTCTGACACCAGGTGAGGTAGATAACACAGGTGCTACAGGTTGGTCTTCTGAGAGAATGACACCTGAAATAAACCACAGGCACTTTCTTAGCTGCCGAAACAGGTGAGAGCCGTCCTGGGGCGAGACCTCGTAATGCAGAGTGAGAAAAGCAGCCCTAGCAACCGGTGTGGTTGGATGCTTATTTTTGTACTTTTATTTTTGTAATATAATTTATTGTCAAGTTAGCTCACATACAGTGTATACAGTGCACTCTTGGCTTTGGGAGTAGATTCCCATGATTCATCGCTTACATAAAACACCTAGCGTCATCCCAACGAGTGCCCTCCTCAATGCCCAACACCCATTTTCCCCTCCCTTGCTCCCCCCATCAACCTCCATTTGTTCTCTGTATTTAAGACTCTCATGGTCTGCCTTTCTCTCTGTTTGAAACTATTTTTTCCCCTTCTCTTCTCCCATGGTCTTCTGTTAAGTTTCTCAACTTCCACATATGAGTGAAAACATTATCTGTCTTTCGCTGACTGACTTCACTTAGCATAATACCCTCCAGTTCCATCCACGTTGCTGCAAATGGCCAGATTTCATTCTTTCTCATTGCCAAGTAGTATTCCATTACGTATATAAACCACATCTTCTTTATCCATTCATCAGTTAATGGACACTTAAGCTCTTTCCATAATTTGGCTATTGTTGAAAGCGCTGCTATAAACATAGGGGAACGTGTGCCCCTATGAATCAGCATTCCTGTATCCTTTGGATAAATTCCTAATAGTGCTATTGCTGGATGCTTATTTTTAAAATATCACCTCCACTCTGAAATTGTTTTTAAAATCTCAGTATTTAAAAATAATAATTCATAATTTTAGATTTTGCTGTTTTGTGACCTTGGGAGGCACACTGATATGTTTTAAGCAACATGTTTGGGACTTATTGTCAGGAAGGTCCTGGCTCTGCTACTTACTAGCTACCTTGGGCAAGGTACTTGGGCAAGGTACTTAATCCTTAATCCGTTACCTTGGGCAAGGTACTTAATCCTTAATCCGTTACCTTGGGCAAGGTACTTAATCCTTCTAAACCAAGATCCTCAGGATGCCTGGGTAGCTCAGTTGGTTGAGCATCTGATTTCAACTCAGGTCACGATCTCCCGATTTGTGGGTTTGGGTCCCGCGTCGGGCTCTGTGCTGACAGCTCAGAACCTGCAGCCTGCTTTGGATTCTGTGTCTCCCTCTCTCTGTGTCCCTCCCCCACACTCTCAAAAATAAACAAACATTAAAAAACATTTTTTTAAACCAAGATCCTCAACTGTGGTGCTGTTCTCACTTGGGACCAGATAAATCTTTGCGGTGGGGGCTGTCCTCTGCATTGTGAGATGTTTAGCAACATCCCTGGCCTGTGCCTACTTGATGTCAAGAGCAACTGTGCCCTCAATCATGACAATGGAAAATGCCCCCAGACACTGTCAAACATTCCCTGGGGAGGACAGCCCCCCAGTGGAGAAACACTGCTCTTGTCTTCAACCTCTTACCTGTAAAATGGGAATAATTATACCAAACTCTTAAGGCCGCCATGAGGATCTAGAAGGATAGATGCAGAAAATAGTAGGCCAAGGGCTTGGCACTGGGCTTGTTAGTGCCTTGGTCTGAGGACAATGATAACCTCACACTTCTGATGTGATTCATAAATTTTCAAAACATTTCTTTTTTTTTAATTTTTTTTTAAACATTTGTTTATTTTTGAGACAGAGACAGAGGATGAGCAGGGGAGGGTCAGAGAGAGAGGGAGACACAGAATCCGAAACAGGCTCCAGGCTCTGAGCTGTCAGCCCAGAGCCCGACGCGGGGTTCGAACTCACGGACCGCGAGATCATGACCTGAGCCGAAGCCGGACGCCCAACCAACTGAGCCACCCAGGCGCCCCAAAACATTTCTAAATTGTATCTGCAATACTTACGATGGTGACTGAGTGAGCTCTATCCTCCCAGCTTCCTGTATCTGTTAATGACCCTACCATTCCCTAAGCCTCTTAAGCTTGAAACCCTCGGGTAATACTTTGGTTTCTCTTTCTTGCCCAGCCTTATGGTCATTCGATCAATCAATACCTCAGTTTTCCTTCACTTCTATCATGAAGAGTGTTCTCTAGGGGCTCAAGGGGTCTATTGCGAGGGTCTACAAAGCCACAGGAAAGCCAGGATAAGCAACTTGTCATTTACTCAAATATTAGAGGAAAAAAAATAAATACAACTCTTGAGGTAATATAAAATGTTACCTTATTATGTAAACAAATGAGCATATGATGAAAAATAATGAAACATTTTAAGGCACAACATGTATTTTTTTAATCCTTGCCATAGGCTGATTCAGCCTATGACCCTCTGGAGCAGGTGGAATATACACCCCCTCCCCTCCTTCCAAGGACACTCTGGTAGAAAGAATTGAGTCACTACACTGTTGTAGTCAGAAGACTTTCTTCGACTCCAGTACAAACTCTGGGCCTCTCTCTCCCATCTGGACTGTTCTTTCTCCTCACCCACTGGAGACCTCAGTCAAGGCTTTTTTCATAACCTCCTCCAACATGTCACTTTCCATGATCACCTAAACCAGAAATAAGCTCTCTTCTGAAATCCTTAAGCAATTAATGTCTGTAGGACTAAACTTTATTTACCATACACTTTTTATTTTATTTTATTTTATTTTTTCAACGTTTATTTATTTTTGGGACAGAGAGAGACAGAGCATGAACGGGGGAGGGGCAGAGAGAGAGGGAGACACAGAATCGGAAGCAGCCTCCAGGCTCTGAGCCATCAGCCCAGAGCCTGACGCGGGGCTCGAACTCACGGACCGCGAGATCGTGACCTGGCTGAAGTCGGACGCTCAACCGACTGCGCCACTCAGGCGCCCCTACCATACACTTTTTAAACTGTAGCTCTTTTTAAATGTACATTTAAATTACCTTCCTAACTGGGCTGCATGGTGTTCTAGAAAAACAACCACAATTTATGCTCACCGAATCCTCCAAAGAAACCAACCTATTATCTTATCCACACTCATGAATGTTGGTTGATGATGACAGTGAAAATTATTTGACTTTGTAGCAACGCTATGCAGGTTATCCTATTCTACAGAGTAGATGCCTTGTCATGGAAATAGAAGAACGGAAGTGTCTAGAAACATGTCCAAGTTCGCCACACTACTGACAGATCTACGACTAGAGCCCAGATCCCCTGAGTCCTGACCTGATGCTCTTCCACTCCCTCACATGGTCTCTCTATCTGTATGTATGGCTCCTTTACTTTGCCATTCAGATCTAAACTTGAATGTGGTCTCATCAGAGACACTTTCCATGACTGCACAATATCAAGTGCACTGTTGAAAATGAATAAAAATATTGCAGGAGGAATCCAAACCACCAGGCAGGGCCTGAGGAACGGGGTCTTGGGTTGGGTCTATAAAAAACATTCATAATGCATTTTTGTTTCATTACTTCCCACACCACACAATTGTGACCGCACAGATTTGTATGCCCACAGGACCATTTCCTGATGTACCAGACGAGAGGAAAGAGCACCCTAGGTTTTAAAGCAAATAAGGATTTAGTGCAAAGACCCTGTGATGGGAACTTGCTTGGCATGTTTGAGGAAGAGAAAGAAACTCCATGAAGCTGGAGTAGAAAAGCAAAGGGAGCATGAGAAGAAGAGAGATCCACAAGGCTGACAGGGTCCAAAATATAAGCCAAAGTGTGGCACGTAGATTTTATGCTGAGAATAATGTGAATCCAGCAGAAGTTTTTCAAGGGGCACATGATCTGAATGAGGTTTTTAAAAATAACCCTGCCTGCTGCGTGAGGGATAGACTGTGGTGAGGTACGATAAAATTGGAAGAGAGACCAGGGAAGAGGCTGCTGCAGTTGATGAATGACAGTGTTTTGGACTAGGGCGTAGTGGTGGACATGGAGAGAAAGAGATAAATTTGAAATATGTTTTGGAGTCGAACTGACAGGACTTGCTGATGGACTGAAGCTAAAGGCAGTGTGGGAAGAGAAACCAAGGAAAACTCCTTGACTTTAAAGCTTTGTATATATAACTATACATATATATATCTGATATATATATTTTTTTATATAGTTTATATATAAATATAGTTACATATAAATGGTTATATAAATAGTTATATAAATAGTTTATATATAAATATAGTTATATATAAATGAATAAAGCCATACCATGGCCTATAAATGGGTCTTTGGGAACACGTCAGCACATCATACCTCAGTGCCTGCTTAATCCCGAGTAAAAATGACAATAATAAATTTCCTACCTGGAAAACTAAGAAAAATAGTTGGCCTAAAATGACTACCAAGATATTGCTGAGCAATGAAATCTAACCCAGTACAGTCATTTGTTTTCTATCCTTGACACTTTAACTATAAAAAACATACTATATTACTAAATACACACACACACACACACACACACACACACACACACACACATCAAGAAAGATACTATGGCAAAGCTATATGATCATGTCAAGACATACAGAAAAAGCATTTGACAAAAATCCAGTACCCTCTCATGATAAAAAATATTCAACAAACTGAGATTAGAAGAGAATTTCCTCAACCTGACACAAGCTATTTATGAAACACCCAAATCTAACATCATATAAAAAGGTTAGAGACTGAATGCTTTCCCCATATGATCAGAAACAAGGCAATGATATCTACTCTCATAACATCCAATAAACATTGTACTGGAAATTGCAGACAGAGCAATTAGCCAATAAAAAAAAAAAAAAAAGGCAACCAGATTGGAAAAAGAAAAGCAAAGGATCTCTATTCACAGATGATATCATTCTATTTATAGAAGATCCTAAGGAATCCACTAAATAACTATTAGAACTAATAAACATTTAGGAAGTTTGTACAATATGAAATCAATGTGCAAAAATCAATTCTATTTCCATACACTACCAATAAATAAGGTAAAATTAAATTAAGAATACAATCCCAGTTATAAGAGTATTTAAAAAATAAAATACTTAGGAATAAATTTAACAAGAGTACCAGACTTATACACTGAAGACCTACAAAACATTGTCAAAATAATTCAAAGAAGAACTAAATAAATGGAAAGACATCCCAAGTTCATGGACTGGAAAATGCAATATTGTTAAAATGGCAATTCTTCCCCAATTTATCCACAGATTTAATAAAATCTTTATCAATATCCCAGATGTATTGTTTGCAGAAATTGATAGTTCACATGGCAATGTAGAAGACCCAGGATAGCCAAAATAAGTTAGAGGACTCACAGTTCCCAGTTCCAAAACTTGTTACACAGCTACTACAATCAAGATGGTCTGATAATGGCATAATGATAGATATATAGACCAAAAGAATAGAACTGAAAGTCCAACATAAACTTTTACATGTATGGTCAACTGATTTTCAGCATGGTGCCAACACAAGTTAATGGGGAGCAAACAGTCTGTTCAATAAATGATCCTAGGACAACAAAAAACATGTGCAAAAGAATTAAGTTGGACCCCTACCTCACATCATACACAAAAATTGATTCAAAACAGATCACAGACCTGATTATAAGAGCTAAAACCGTAAAACTCTTAGAATAAAACAGGAATAAATCTTCATGAACTTGGATTCAGCAATGGTTTCTTATATGTGACACAAAAAGCCCAAGCAACAACAATAATAACAACAAAACAATAAAGTAGACTTCATAAAAATTTAAAACTTCAGCATTTTAAAGGACCCCAGTAACAAAGTGACAAGACAGCCAACAGACTGGGAGAAAATATTTGCAACTATATCTGATCAGGGACTCGTATCTAAAAATATATAAAGGGGGCGTCTGGGTGGCTTAGCCGGTTAAGCGTCCGACTTCAGCTCAGGTCATGATCTCGCAGTTTGTGAGTTCGAGCCCCATGTTGGGCTCTGTGCTGACAGCTCGGAGCCTGGAGCTTCCTGCAGATTCTGTGTCTTCTCCTGTCTCTGCCCCTCCTATGCTCATTCTCTATCTCTCTCTGTCTCTCAATAATAAATAAATGTTAAAAAAGTTAAAAAATAAAATAAAATATATAAAGAATTCTTACAACTTACCATAGAAAGACAATCTGAATAAAAACTGGGCAAATAGGGGACACCTGGGTGGCTCAGTCAGTTAAGCATCCGACTCTTGGTTTCGGCTCAGGTCATGATCTCACGGTTTGTGAGTTTGAGCCCCACATCAGGCTCTGTGCTGACAGCATGGAGCCTGCTTGAGATTCTCCCTCTCTCCCTCTCTCTCTCTCTCTCTCCCTCTCTCTCTCTCTCTTTCTCAAAAATAAATGAATAAACATTTTAAAAGTTTTTAAAAACTGGGCAAAGGACTTGAATAGACATTTCTCTAAGGATAGTGATGGTGACAACATCAATATCATTAGGCATTAGAAAAATAACTAATTTCATGTAAATCAAAGCCAAAGTGAGACCCCATTCATACTCACTAGAATGGCTATAATCAAACATACAGACAATCACAAGTGTCAGGAAAGACATGGAGAAATTGTGACCTTCATGTATTGATGGTGGGAATGTAAACTGATACACCTGCTTTCTAAAACAATCTGGTAGATCCTCAAATGATGAAACAGAGTAACTACGTGACCCGGCAATGCCACTCTTAGGTACATATCCAAGAAAATGAAAACACATGTCCACACAAAAACTGGCCCAATGAATGTTCACTGAAGCATTATTTATAACAGCCCAAAAGGGGAAAGAACACAAAGTCCATCCACTGATGAACGATAAACAAAATGTGGTATAGCCACTGAATGGAATATTACTTGGCAATAAAAAGAAATGAAGCCATGATACAAAGCTACAACATAGATAAACCTTGGAAACGTTATGCTAAGTGAAAGGAGCCAGTCACAAGAGACCACGCTGTATGAAATGTCCAGAATGGGCAAATTCATGGAGACAGAAAGAAGATTAGTGGTGGCCTGAGCCTGGAGAACGTGGGGTGATTGAGGAGTGTGGCTAAGCGTGGTTTCACTTCAAGGCAGGGAAAATATTCTAAAATTGATTATGATGACGGATATGCAACTCTGTGAATATACTAAAAGCCATTAAATTATATACTTAGAATGAGTGGATTGTATGGCATCTGAATTATATCTCAATAGACCTGTTAAAAAAATAAACAACACTACCGTGCCTTTTAACAACAAAAAGAATTGAATACTAGGATAGTGTATTATGAGATTGGTCTAGGAAAAAAAAAATTGCTTTAGTGCAGTGTTGTTGAAAACACATTGGATTTAGCAGTCAGGTGTGGATCTAAACATAACCTGTATGGGGGCGCCTGGGTGGCTCAGTAGGTTGAGTGTCTGACTTCAGCTCAAGTCATGATCTCACAGTCCGTGAGTTCGAGCCCTGCGTCGGGCTCTGTGCTGACAGCTCAGAGCCTGGAGCCTGCTTCGGATTCTGTGTCTCCCTCTCTCTCTGCCCCTCCCCTGCTCGTGCTCTGTCTCTCTGTCTCTCAAAAATAAAGATTAAAAAAAATTAAAAAAAAAAACACATAACCTGTACGTTTTACTTGTTGTGACTCAGAATTTCATTCATCATACATGCAAAGTCTCTACTGCAATTCCTACTACCAGGAAGGAAGGAAGGAAGTAATTGTTTCAGTTAGAATGGTGAGGTTAAAAAGGGCCAGAACAAACACTGAAAATATAAAGTAATGGCATTAATAGCAACAGTAAGCTTGATCTGGAATAAGTAGCCTAAAATGGCAAAAAAATGTGTGTGTGTGTGTGTGAGTGTGTGTGTAAATGGACACAAAATAACAAAAATAACACTGTCATGAAACTTTGTAACTAAAATATTTGAAACCTAAGTTAACACTCACTTCTTTTCGGTAGTAGTAACATAGTAAAAAGAATTCGAACAATCCCTTGCATATTCTCATGGAATTTATCTGAGTGATGAAAAAATAAACTTCATTTCAGGTTTTCAGACCCAAGTGCTAATTTCAGCTGTTTTACCGAAGATAAAATTTTATGCTACTTTCGAAACTTAAATAGGGCATAAATTTCTCTTTGTAGTAGCACTACAAAAAAAATAGAATTGCAGAGAAGGGAAGTAGTTAATTCGGGCCTCCAAAAGCTCTTTTCTGAGTTTTCTGAAAACAATCAAAAGATAAGAAAATGAAATCTTTGTAAAAAAGTGAAACAAAGATCTGGGGGCTTAAAAGAAAATTCCCAGAAACAAAATTCATAACTTGAAGGAACTGCAGTCCATGGAACACTCTATAATTTCCTCTCATTTTTCAATGGAAGTACTACAATAAAAAGCTTGAAAATCAATGATGAATTGATCCTGTTTTCTATCTGCTGTTCTGAGCCACGTGAAATAAACGCAGACTGGAGACAGCACAACGACATACGATCGATGACATATTACAATTTAGATGTAGAAATGATGCACAAATTCTGATGAGAAATAATGAAAAGTAAGAGTGAGAGAAATGAAGTTGGGCTAGAACTACGCCTTCTTAGGTACAGTTCTTACTTTGAATTAATTCACTGGCATTCTGTTTTACAAGAATTCTTTTTCACTTCCCTGAAGCTAATGCTCTGATGAAATATTAAATGGCGGTAATGAACACTCTACCTTTGAGATCTTCCACTGTTTCCTGTGCCGGCAACTCCTAAACAAACAGAAGAACAAAAATCAATCCATGACTCAGCTTGGTGCCCATCTCTGGGCAGTCAGCGGACCCCTGAAGCAGCCGTTACTGTCTTCCCAAATGGCATGTGGCGGGGCGCCTGGGTGGCTCAGTCGGTTAAGCGTCCGACTTTGGCTCAGGTCATGATCTCGCGGTCCGTGAGTTCGAGCCCCGCGTCGGGCTCTGTGCTGACCGCTCAGAGCCTGGAGCCTGTTTCGGATTCTGTGTCTCCCTCTCTCTGACCCTCCCCCATTCATGCTCTGTCTCTCTCTGTCTCAAAAATAAATAAACGTTAAAAAAAATTAAAAAAAAAAATGGCACGTGGGGACGAGACTATACAGTGTCTGCTCTGCTTAAGCGTCTAATAAAATGGAGAGCAGAAACGAATACAAAATCTAGGTAAGTGAGGGGCGCCTGGGTGGCGCAGTCGGCTAAGCGTCCGACTTCAGCCAGGTCACGATCTCGCGGTCCGTGAGTTCGAGCCCCGCGTCAGGCTCTGGGCTGATGGCTCAGAGTCTGGAGCCTGTTTCCGATTCTGTGTCTCCCTCTCTCTCTGCCCCTCCCCCGTTCATGCTCTGTCTCTCTCTGTCCCAAAAATAAACGTTGAAAAAAAAAAAAAAAATCTAGGTAAGTGAGACGCCCAAGCAAGACCACTGTACTGTGATAAAAGGGCATTTGATAATTAAGAAAGTGAAAAGGAGAGAGAGAAAGGGGCTACGGTATGCTGCCCGCGAATAGAGCCCAATAAAGTTAGTCTGGAGCGAAGGGGATTTAGTGACTGCCCAAGAGACAGGCGTGATTCAATGTGGACATGTGGGGTAGTGCAGTTGATTCCAGGGGAGGACACTGCAAATATGGTGATTCAGATGAATGACAGACAGGAGCAGAGGAGAAGGAGGTCGAGGTCTGCTGACAGGTTCTTCTGGCCAGAGTGGCAGGCCCGGCAGGTGGGGCGGCCAGCAGAGGAGGCCAAAGGTATGCTTCCAGCATGAGACTGGATATTTATCTCGCGGCCCAAGGGCTCCCCAGGGGTCATCTCCACACCCTGAGATGCGGTCGGCCACAGCACAGGGACAATACTGACTGTATTGTATTCAATACAGTCCAGGCAGGATCAACACTACACAACAAGAACAGTGTGAAACAGAAAAACACACACTGACCAGTGGCCCAGATGAGTGCTGAGAGTTTATGCTCTGCCCTCTGGAGCTGCAGCGGAGGGGAGGCGTGGAGAGGTTCCGGTGAGGCTCTTCCTTTTTGCCATTGTTAATCTGCCTGGTGCTGCTAACCCATGTGAGAAACACAAGAGCAGTGATGTTATCAAACAGAACTATGACTGGGTAGCAGTCCCCAGACAATTCCCTTTCCTAGATCCCATTGTGTAATCGCCATTGTGTACAAATTTTGTTTTTAAGGGAGAATAATAAATATTACTTTAAAATAAGACATGCTCGGGGCGCCTGGGTGGTTCAGTCGGTTAAGCGTCCGACTCGGCTCAGGTCATGATCTCGAGGTTTGTGGATTCGAGCCCCACGTCAGGCTCTGTGCTGACAGCTCGGAGCCTGGAGCCCGCTTCGGATTCTGGGTCTCCCCCTCTCTCTGCCCCTCCCCTGCTCATGCTCTGTCTTTCTCTGTCTCTCAAAAGTAAATAAACGTTAAAAATATTTAGAAAAAAAATAAGACATGCTCTCCTAAGGAACTATCAGAAATAAGGGCGAGAAAAGTGACAATGACACTCAAGAATCACTTTTAATATTTCAGTTTCATGCAACGTATGACTTCTATATTAATAAACACCAGTGTTGTTTTTGAAAATACTCTGGCATGCACTAAGCATTTAAATGACGAGATAAAAACGCTGAAGTAAAATATTTTGCTCTGTTAAGCCTAATGCAAATGAACTGTGGAGCATTGTATAAGGTCATGTTAATAGTTAAACCGTCTTGATTATCAGTATCAATTTTAGGCTTAAGTGTATGGTTCAACAGAAGAAAAATGTACAGATTTGCGTCTGCCTATACTGGTGTATTTTCACAAACAGCTAATAAATGGAAAACATTTTCAACCAATACTGAAACATTTAAATTATGAACTGCCACATCAACAGAAATGTTACCTTTGATTTTTGTGATTAGTCATGTGTTCCTTGTTGGCCTCTTTGTCTTTACTTGGCTTTTCTTTCTTTTTGGAGGGCCTCTGCTGAATTACTTCTCCTTTGTCAAACATGAGGTGTAGGCGATAGCTGACCAATTTGATTATTGTGAAGAATATAGTCACTGAACTGCAGTAAAAAAATACAGTGATGGCATTTGGAGGAAAAGCCTAAAGAAGAGAAGAGAAAGAGAAAATGTATCCGTTTGGAGAATTATCTTTTGTTTTAAATCTGAAAGCATTGTGGGACTACTTATGAAACATACACTGGGCAAGATTTCAAATTTTATTAGTTTTACAACTGTTCCTGGTTGCAATAGGTGAGGAAAAAGAGCTGCTATCTCTTTATCTTAAAAAATTTTGTTTTTCTTGTTTCTCAGGTGCTCATAATCCTGGCACTTAATGACCAACATTTCATCTGCAGGCAGGAATCCCACAGAACAGAAGGTGTGTTACAGTGAGACTTTCCATGCTCTACTAGTTAGTTGTTTTCCATAGCCTGATCTGACTGACCTTCCTACGCATCTGCTTGTAGCAAAGGCCGGAGAAAAGCCTTTGAGATGCTGTTTCCTTCAACAAAACACAGAAAGCCTTGTTGAGAACAGAAGAAAGAAGGAAGGAGAAAGATTAATGTCATGTCCCCTTCCTTCCTTCCCTGCTCTCTTGTTGGGTTAACACCATCAGGCCATGGATTTCCCTAGCGGTGTGATGCAGGCAAGGAGCTACAAAAGGGTAAGAGGGGTATTTACAACAGTGTGAAAGGATCTGGGCACGGAGTTCATGGTGAAGGTCAGTTCAATTCTGTCCAATCCCCTCAAGAAACAGAAGGAATCACTGGGATCCATGCAATTGTCCCACCCTGGAGGATCCCCCACATACCTTTCTAGTTCTCTCCCAGGACCATGGACAATTGCAGGTTCTCTAGTCCTTCCCAAACTACGTTCTTATCTTTGGAGGTTGAAATAGATCCTAGAGTGTCTCAAGATGCTACCAAGGACAGCCTCAAGAAACAGTAAGACCCTTTCATCAATGCACCTTGCTGAAGGATCTCAAGAAATCCAGTGATGAGTATAGTCTCTCCTTTGACCTGGAACTGGCTGAGCCTGTAGACAACATGACCCATCCCAAGTCTGCTCCCAAGTAGCCCCTGAATAACCCCCCATGGTCCCATGATAGTCCATCATCTAGGTAAGGCCATTTCAAAACAGCATAGCCAACAAAAAGAATAAAGGAAGAGGAAAACTATCACCAACAAGGAAAGCTAAAGTGAAGAATTTTCACCATCACTGACTTGTTTTTTTTTTTTTTTTTTTTTTAATTTTTTTTTTCAACTTTTATTTATTTTTTTGGGACAGAGACAGACAGAGCATGAACGGGGGGAGGGGCAGAGAGAGAGGGAGACACAGAATCGGAAACAGGCTCCAGGCTCTGAGCCATCAGCCCAGAGCCCGACGCGGGGCTCGAACTCACGGACCGCGAGATCGTGACCTGGCTGAAGTCGGACGCTTAACCGACTGCGCCACCCAGGCGCCCCATCACTGACTTGTTTTTACTCCATGGGAAAAAAAGTCCACAAATAAATATAAATTAATAAATAAGTGAATTAAAGAGTAAGTAAAACAAATATAGATGATAGATAGATAGATAGATAGATAGATAGATAGATAGATAGATAAGGGAGACAGGGAAAGTCAGGTTCCCCACCTGGAAGCAGATAGGTTTCACATTTACACATATACCTCCTGATGAGAAGCTGTATGAACCTCAAGCAACATAGAAGTTTAAAAACAGAGAAAGAGTGATAGGGGCCACTAATGGTCCCCAGCACTTTTTCGTAACATGTCTCTGTATTTCAGGTCTAAAAAATTTAGGCTGAAGCTAGACAGTGAGTTTAAAGAAACTGATAAAGGAAGAATAAAACCCAACAAATGTCCTGAGAATAGATTAGCATACTATCATACACAAATTATATTCAAAAGTGGTTTAAATTATAATGTAACTTGGGCTTCATAGTACTCTGATTAGTAAGGGGCCACAGAAAGAATTCGTGCTCACTAAGTACCCCATGTGGTCTCCTGCATTTCCCAGCCTCCCTTGCAGTCAGGCTAGAGCCATGTGACTACTTTTGACCACTGGACTATGAAGAGAAGTGGCAGGTGTCACTTCTAAGCCTAGACAATTTTGAGCTAGCTGCCTCCCTCATCTCCCTCTTCTCTTTAGTAGGCAATCTCAGAGACCGTGTTTTCTAGATGATTCATGTGCAAGATGGCAGATCTTCCTTCTGCTTGGATACCTGGGTGACTCTGGAACAAGGCCCTAACAGACCCGAGACAGATATGCACTAGAAGTGAGAAATAACCCTGTGATTCATTAGACCACTGAGATTAGGGGTTCTGCCTGCTGTGGCAGCTAACACTAGGAACCTAATACTGGGGGTTCCATTTCCACCAGAAAGCTTCCATTCAAATTATATTAGAAATAAATGGGGGGAGGTGGAACATCAGGCATTGAGAAGAGAATGCTTAGCAAAGGTGAGAGAGAAAAGATTACATATGGATATTGGGGAAAATTCATTTGGAAAAAAGTGACTTGCCACAATAAGAAGAGGTATTACTTTTTAGTTTACCTTCGTAAATATGGACTATAGCATTGACTTGGCAATGTTGAAGTTAAGAGAAGGCAAGAAATTACAATGAGGTTTAGCACGTAGTTTGCAACCCAGGTGAGAAAAGGCCCTTGTCTCATCCTCTATGAAGGACCACTGACACTTAGTCACATCCCCAAAAAGCCCATAGACGTCACCAGGCCATAGTGAAAGACAGATATTTTACTGAAAACTTCCAGGGAGAGAGAAAAGGTTTTACAATATGCTACAGATGGCACATTCTTCCTCCCAAAATACCCTGCTCTCCTTTAAAATCTCCTCCTTCAGTAGACCCTGCAAACAGAACCTAGAATCCTCCCAATATCCCGTTTTTAATGCCATATAATCAAGCTCTGCGGGGGCTCCTCCAATTCTACATTTCCAGGGACGTCACTGAAAATCACTTCCTAGGCCATTTTACTGATGACATCATTATGCTCCATCAACAAAAGATCCCCAGCTCCTAGGTAGGATTTTCTGTCCTTACAAGTAAGAACGCAAGGAGAGAAGGAGGGCTTAGGAAGAGATGTGTCATGGATGATCAGTTTTAATTGGCTTTTAATTTATATCAGACTTCCCCCACCTCCCTCCATATTAGGTATATTCAGATTTTGAATAATTTTTTCCTTGTTTCCATGAACTTATTTTAACACATTCTAATTACCAATAGGAGGCAATGCTTTTTCAAAATTATATCCTTGGCCAAAGAAAAGCTGTATGTGGTTCTCTGACACATTATTAAGATAACTAGAGGTATAAGAACTCATTTGACCAAACTTTTTCTGACAAAATTTCATGAAAAACAACATGCTGTTACCAGCTAAGCAATTACAAGTGTAGTCATTCGCACGGCTCACAAAACTGGATTTCTTGGAATTTGGTGCCATCTAGATGTGTCTGAGTGAACACCCAGACCACTCGCAGTTCCCCCAGATGGAAGCCACTGCTGTTCCTTCAGGTTCATAGCTCAGCCTCTCTCACAGGGTGTACCCACTTTTTTTTTATTGTGGTAAAATATGCGTAATATAAAATTTACCATCTTAACCATTTTTAAGCGTACAGTTCAGTGACATTAAGTACATTTACGTTGTTGTACAACCATCACCACCATCTCTGGAACTTCTTCGTCTTCCCAAACTGAAAGTTTATTCCCATTAAATAGTAATTCCCCATTTCTCCCTCCCCCAGTCCTGGCAACCAACTTTCTATTTTTGTCTCTATGAATTTGACTCTTTTAGATACCTCATCATTGGAATCATACGGTATTTATCCTTTTGTGACTGGATTATTTCCCCTAGCATAATGGCCTCAGTTCAGCCATGTTGTACCATGGGTCAGAATTTCTTTCCCTTATGAGGCTGAATAATATCGCATTATCACTCATTACACGGTTTGTTTATCCATTCATCTGTCGACGGACACTTGGGTGGTTTACCTTTCAGTTGTGAATAGTGCTGCTCTAAACGTGAGTGTGCAAATATTCTTCAAGACCCTGCTTGCAATCCCTTTGGACAAATATCCAGAAGTGAAATTGCTGGATTATACAGCAATTCTCTGTTTCATTTTTGGAGGAAACTCCGTGCTGTTTTTATAGTAGCTGTGCCATTTTATACCACTCTGGTTTTTAACTTCAAGATAATGGGTTATTGTTTTCCATTTCTTGAGTAGCCTGGAGAGATCAATAATCTGCTGAGTGAGGACTACCTATAAATCGTGCCGGTGTCCAGTGAGAATAAACCACTCCTGAGGGTTTCAGTGTACAGACATAAAGAAGGGCACTCTTGGGGGTTCAGCCTTTTTTAATGTATATCTTATAAAGATTCCCCATTGATCTACTTTCACAAACTAATTTTGAAGAAGGCTTCTGGAAATAATTTTTTTTCACCTTAAAAATGAAGAAGCTGGGGGCGCGTGGGTGGCGCAGTCGGTTAAGCGTCCGACTTCAGCCAGGTCACGATCTCGCGGCCCATGAGTTCGAGCCCCGCGTCAGGCTCTGGGCTGATGGCTCGGAGCCTGGAGCCTGTTTCCGATTCTGTGTCTCCCTCTCTCTCTGCCCCTCCCCCGTTCATGCTCTGTCTCTCTCTGTCCCAAAAATAAATCAACATTGAAAAAAAAAAAAATGAAGAAGCTGAAGCATAGAATGGGTTATACTGCCAAGGTGACAAGTACATATATCTCCTGTCATCTGAAAGGTACTTACCTAGCTACTTCCATGACCTGACAGAGAACCAAGGACTCAGAAGGAAAAAAAAAAGTGTAAATGTCTTCTGGGCAGTCAAAACACATAACTGTTAGCAAGAAACTCCTCTCCATTCCTATGGTTTCCAGGAGAGGAAACACAGCTGACCTCTCTGTGCTTCTAACTCCTTCCTCAGTGATTTCTGACCAGTATTTGGGGAAACAGGAAATGGACGTGCCTTCCCTTCTGTCCCAGGGGCCAGCCCTGACCAAGCAGGTGTGGGTTGGGGTGGCCTCTCTCCATACTGCAAGGTGTCTAGCATCAGTCCCAAATCAGAGAGGCCCAATGCTTTCCAACCACTCCTGACAGCTAGGTGAGGCTCCATAATGCCGCACTCACAATTAGGAAGTCTACCTACCTGCAGATACAACACATGTTCAAATAATAGCTTCCTTTGTAATAAAGGTGATCCCTGAACTCCATCTGCTTGACTCCCTGTCTCCCTCAAGTGGCTCAGAAAAAAGGAGGTGCTATTTATTGGGCCATCAAGTCTACGCATAAAGGTTATGACCTTGACTGGAAAGCGACTCACTCAGAGAATGGGTTGGAAGCTTTGTACTCTTACTCTAGGCATATTTACGTGGCATCTAATAAGTCTAACAAATTTGGTATCCTGGCCCATAACAGAAATTAGAAGGCGGGATAGGAAAGAAGAAGGAGAAGAAGAGAAAGAAGGAGAAGGAAGAGAAGTGGGAGGGGGGAGGCGGGAGGACAGAGGAAGTGGAGGGGGAGGAGGAGGGAAGAGACGTAACCACAATAACGTAGCAAAACATAATAAATGACAGCATAGTGTTGGAAAAGTATAAAAAAAAAACTATGAAAAGGCATGTCACTTGTATGGTCATTTTTTGAGACACAAACACGACTCAGTCATCTCTGGGGACATCACTACAAAAACATAATAAGATATCCAGAAGTACAAAGAAAATGTTCAACGATACTCAATATACTATCAGAGAAGGCAGGGGAATGTAAAACTATGAATGTAGTTAAAGTAAATTGAGTTTTCCCGCTTTAAGGTTAAGCTTCAAGTAATTTAGAAAATGTTTTTACACAGAACATGTGGCCTAACAAATAAGGCATTAATCTCCCAACCGTAGCATTCGCACTGGTTTTTGCCATTTATATACCATCAAGGAGTGCTCGACAGTCCTGTTGTATGCCAGTATATTCCCTCTGGCTGCAAGGAACTGCCCAGTGTGGGTATTCATGCCATCTGGGGCAGACACAGGCTTCAGAAGCTCCTACTTCATATTTCCGGAAGCCTAACCAGGGCTCGACTATTAGAAGACCCTAGGTTATTCCCAAAAGACAGGGTGCAGACTGAGGTGTCTTATCTGCTTCAGAGATAAGAGAGATCCCGTCTTGTTCATCCGTTTTGTCAAATCAGAAGAGCTTTGTCCATCCGGCCGCCCATTCCTCATGCATTCATTCATTCATTCATTTGATACACAAATGCAGAGTGTTGGGCCGGGGCATTAGTTCCAATGACTTCGTTCGGGTAGGATTTTGGGTCCTATCTAAGGAAACTGTAACTCCCTTGGAGGGGAAAATCAGGCCACAAGATGGAGAAGTACAATCATTTCTCTGCATTTAAATACACGAAGGAGTTGACAGGTTTTCACCTCCTGAATCAAAGTCCTTTACCTATTTCGTGAATTTCCATTATGAGAAAACAACAAAAACTCCATTCAAAACTTTCTCAGAAAACCTGGAACTGCGGATTTTGTACAGAAATGGGAACGAGCTCAGCAGTCCTGTGGGTACCGGGCATGCGGTCGAGAAGGCCAGAGGCAGAGACGTGTGAGAAGGCAAGCGAGCATGTCAAACTCCTGACAGAACATGGAGGGAGCCCTCCCTGCGGTACCCTCAGAAGTAGGCCAGCCTTGCCAATATTTTTAAATGATGAGGTGCGTGGAATCGAGAAATCTGACCGGTTCTCCAAAGACAGCCTTACTCCTATCTCTATCCTTTGGAGGAAGACGAATGGAACATGTTCTCTTAGGCCTACGACTTGACTGCTTTGGGGTCTGCTGTCGGTCTATCAGATCTGCTCTTTGAGCTCCTGGGCCTCTTCCTTTGTGTGTGGCTTTCCTGGGGGAAACACTAGATAGAGAAGTGGCAAAAGTATGGATGGTCAAGGCCGTGCTACAGGCAATGATAAGATGGAAAAACAGCCAAAGGTTGCAGAGGTAGATTTGAGGCAGGGGCATGAAAATGGGAATCTGTGTAGGCTGGAATGCTCTGAAAACCACTTAGAAAGCTGGTATCTGCAATTACCTAATCCTCGGTCTCTCTCTCTCCTCTTCTCATAAAGAATATTCACGGTGGGGGCACCTGGGTGGCTCAGTTGATTAAGCGTCCAACTTCGGCTCAGGTCATGATCTCACAGTCCGTGAGTTCGAGCCCTGCGTCGGGCTCTGTGCTGACAGCTCAGAGCCTGGAGCCTGCTTCAGATTCTGTGTCTCCCTCTCTCTCTGACCCTCCCCCGTTCATGCTCTGTCTCTGTCTTAAAAATAAATAAACGTTAAAAAAAAGAATATTCGTGGTGGACCGCTTAATCAATGAATGCCTAGTACAGTCAAGAAATCTAGATACATGTTGTCTTTTCCATTTCAGATGGTCACAGTAAGAAGTAACATTTCATTTACATGTTTAATGTTCACTGACCTCAACAGGATGAACCAATCAGTAAACTCATTGAAGGCAAAGTGATGTCAATCTCGACACAATGATAATCTCAACCGGGAATCTGTATCAATATTGAGTGTGGATCTCATTGAATATCAATGTCACTGTTTCCTAACAGAAAGAAATGTGTGATTTTGAATTTAAAATGAGAATTTAGGGGCATCTGGCTCAGTCGGTTAAGCGTCTGACTCTTGATTTGGGTTCAGGTCCGGATCTCACAGTTTGTGGGATTGGACACCGCCTCGGGCTCTGTGATGTCAGCGTGGACTGGGATTCTCTCTCCCTTCCTCTCTTCTCCTCTTTCTATCTAAAGATAGATAGATGCACTCTATCTCTCTCTCAAAATAAATAAACATTTAAAAATAAAATAAGAATTTAATAATGTGAAAGTTTACAAAATGTAAACTATAACTGATCAATTCTATATTTGATACATAAATCTAAACTTGTACCTTCATTGTTCATAAGGAATTTTAAGTACCCTCAAGACCCAAATGATAGGAAAAATGTTTAGTGTCATGAAATTTCAAGTGTGTTTCAGTTAATATTTAAATGCAATGAATCAAAATATTACATTTCTTCATTCTTAAGCAACATTCTTCAAAATCAACCATATGAAAAGACTACAATCAGTCGTTGCACAATATGTTCAGCATGTCTGGCCCCCACTCCTTAAATGCTACTGTGACATTTAATTGAAAGGCCACTGTGATAATGTCATTGAGATGGACCTCAAAATGCTCCTTACAAAAACTGCCAATGCTTCTTGGGGGCAGTTATCTCTCCCAGTCTAGAAGAAGTGGACCTACTTAACAATAATATAAGGAGTAGACAATATCACACTGCATTGAAGGCCACTAGAGTCACAGACATCACCCACTGATATTATATAATGATCAACCTCCTTCTTTGAGCCTAGAGTTTCTCAACCCCAGTGCTATTGACATCTTGGGCTGAGTAATTCTCTGTTGTGGGAGTTGTCCTGTGCACCGCAGAAGGTAGAGGCATCCCTGGCCCCGGTTCCAGCAGCAAATCCTCCAGTGTGAAAACCAAAATTGTCTCCAGACATTGCCAAATGTCCCAGGAGGGGTTGCAGACTTGGTCTGCTCACTGAAAACCACTACTTAGCCCCATAAATATATATGTGATTACCTTGCACCAAACACAGAGATAGAAACCTAGTCCCTATGCTCACAGAGTTCAGTCGAGATAGAGGAGGAGATAGGTACAAGGTGGAGCGCCCAGTGCTGTAACTCTGGCCCACTGCAGTGCACCTGGCCCAAGAGGCGGGGATGAGAAGCCGGGGAGAACATTCCAGGGCAAGCTGCTCTCTATGAGAACTGGGAAGGATACTGAGGAAGGACAGGCACAAGGCAGCCCACGTGAAACCACAGAGCCTTCCAGGAAGAGACACATGGCACACTCCAGGGGGGGCACAGCGGTACCACAGGAAGGGTCTCACACACCACAGGCTTAGATTCGATCTTCACCATGAAGAAAGGGCGGAGAAGGCTGTGTAAGTGTGGAAGGGAAAAGCTGGTGGCTGCACTCCACAAGGTCACCAGTGTGCACGGGAGTCTGGACGGAGCGGTGAGGAGACCGGAACGGGGCTGACCTACTTCAGGACTGTTGTGGAGCTTAATGAAACCATCCATGTGGATGCCTGCTGTCCCGCATAAACTGTGATTTTTTTCCACAAAATCACCTCAAAAACCTGTAAAGTATGATATAAAGTACAACTTATGGCCCCTGCTCTCCTATGTCAGCATGAGAAACTCCAAAGACGCCTCTCGAAGAAACACCTGAGACGACCAGCATCGATGGCAGGATTCTCAGAATAAATGAATAATCCTGCAAGGGGACGACTACCGGGAAGGAGCTACCATATGGTAAGTTGCTACATTTTTTTTTATCTTAAAAAGTTATTATTTATAGAAAACAGTATGGCAGTTCCTCCAAAAGTTAAAAATAGAATAACCATATGACCCAGCAATTCTATTTCCACCCAAAAAAGAAAAAAATGAAAGCAAGGTCTCAAAGAGATATTTGCTCATCCATGTTCCCAGCAGCATTATTCACAATAACGAGACGTGGAAGGAACCCAAGTGCCTGTGGAAAGATGAATAAACAAAATGTGGCCCATTTATACAGTGAAATAGTATTCGGCCTTTAAAATGGTAGGAAATTTTGATACACGCTGCAACCCAGATGAATCTAGGGGACATTATGCTAAGGGAAATAAGCAATCACACACACACACACACACACACACACACACACACACACACACACAAGTACTGTGTGATTATGCTTACATGACACAGGAATCAAATTCACAGAAAGGGAAAGTAACATGGCGCTTACCAGGCACTCAGGAGAGGGGGGATCCGGGGAGACTTAGTTCAACGAATACGGAGTTCCAGGTTTGCAAGACGAAAACTGCTCTGGAGATTCGTTGCACAACCACGTGAATATACTCAACACTACCGAAACCCGACTCTCAACAATGATTAAGGTGGTAAAGGTTGTAAGTCATGTGCGTTTCACCACAACTTTTAAAAGTAATTATTATTTTATAGCACTTGAGATTAAGCACAGCATTTTCCACCTGGGAAATATGAACACATAGGTCCCTCTGCCTGAGAATAGAGGCTCAGCAGGACCAGTCCCTCAGAACGCTCACCGATTCTCCCAGATTTCCTCAAGGTCAAATTACATCCACTCAAGTGTCTGTTGCCCAGAGTAAGCGACAGCTCGAAGCCCCGCAGAGTTAGCTGGGCCAGAGCAGCGACCACACTGCCCCCTCTTATTCACTTAGCTCTTCACAAGGACGCGCTGGAGACACACGGTGCCAGTGCTGTGCTTGGCACCGGGGAGGGAGCCGAGAACCAAACACGCACACGTCTGTCTGTCTTCAAGGAGCTTTTGTTCTAGCACAGCCTAATGACAACTAATTACAAAATTAATTAACTTATTTATTTTTGCCCAACAGGGGGACCTAACGTAGTCTGGAGTGCCAGGGAATAATCCTGCGTGAAACTGGCATTTCAGTTGAGCACTGAAGAATGAACTAGAGGTAACTTGGAGAGGCGAGCGGGGAGATGTGAGGCCATGGGAACAGGTGCAAAAGCTATAAAGCGGCCTCAGAGATGTGAAGAAGCCAGTGCAGCTGGCTGCCCTGGGGAGGGGCTGGTGGAGAAAGGATTGAGATGAACATGGAAATACAGAAAGAGCCGGAGGACACTGCCTGCTGCAGGGCCCTTTCAGACCTGCCGCATCCCTGCTGGGAGGCCCCTGGGGGCTGGCTTGCTCATCTCCCTTCTCTACTCCCCAGCTTCCCTTCCCAAGCCCCATTTTTACCACATCACTGCCCTATGCAGCTCTCTCCAGCACTTGGTGGGTTCGTTCCAAACCTTTTCACATCAGGCCCTCTTGAGCCTGCAGCTTCTTGATCATTGCATAACAAGGGCATGCTGTGGGGCCGTCCACTGAAGGCAAAACCCCAAACCAACCTGGCCTCAAAGAGTAAACTGTCAAGGCGGTAAGATGAGATGATCACACCAGGGTAGTGTACAAATAATACAGAGTGGCACACAACTGAAGGTCTCACTCAGATAAACTGTCCTACCTGAGCATGAGGTTGTCCAGTTAGAGAAGGTGGAGAAATCACAGAGAATGGGAGCTGTCATTAGGAGGCCTCACAGGGAAGTTGGGCTTCGAGCATGATGCCAGAAAGATCACACGGGACCCGGAGTGGGAATCTAGGGAATCTAGGGAATCTAGGGAATCTAGGGAATCTAGGAATCTAGGGAATCTAGGAATCTAGGGAATCTAGGGAGTGGCGGGTGCCAGGCATGTGCCATTAGCACAGACACAACAGGCAAAGCCATCAGAGTAGCTTGGCTCTCAAGGGAAAGAGAAGACAATGAAATGCAGAGATAGACTGTTGAGAAGGCCCACATTGCAGAAGAAAGGGGGAAATGAAGCCAAGCACAGAACACTGAGAAGCAATGAATGACAAATGCAGGATGAGGAAAGCCAGAACACACCTTTCTCTGCAACATCACTGGTTATGTTTACCATTCTTTATTGATCAGTTGCTGAGTAAATGGTTTAGGGTACACCGTGTGTTAAGCACTCTGATTTCCAAATCAGCTTATTATTTGTGCCACTCATAGAAGGTTATCTCACTTTTATGGACTCTCCTTTCTGGTAATTGTAAGCTCCTTGAATGCAAGGGCTGAGGCCACTCTTTGCACATCCTGCAGTGCCTGACCCACAGTCAGCACTGTGCGCTTTCTTGGCTTCAGCAGTTACGTCAGGCCCTGGTCTCCCTCATTTTCAAGGCTCCCAAACAATGGCAAGGACAAACTGTGCTTTCCTCAGGAGCTGACAAAGCCAAGTGCAGGGAGAAGTCGCAAGAAGTAGCTGACTCATGGCAAGGTTGGGGTTTCCACCCTGAGCTGCTTGACAAGGTATTCCTGAGATGACAAGTATGGGAGGTGTGGAGGGAGAAAGGATACCATGGCAGAGATGGCACATCAAGGAAACCAGCACCTCGACAGGCAGTTTGCTACCATGATGGGAAGGGGGACATGGTCCCCAATCTCATGAGTCAGCAAGGAAAGGTCTTCAAGAATTGTGCCTGATGGTGGGAATACAGGGTGACTTCTGCAAGAGGAAGTGGAGATTTCTAAGAAGTGAAGGTTTTCTGACAACCAAGAGATATGAGTAGACATTCATCTCTTTTTCAGAGTCAGCTCTCCTTCTCAAATCCTTTGCAGTTTGGGCACGTGGACGCCCTCCACTCTCTTCCATTCTGGAGCCAACCACAGTCCACTTGCAGGTCTGGGAGTGAGTCTTGCTAACACAGCAGCTACTCCAGGGAATAGAGACGAGCCCTTTTGGCATCCAGGATAGATCCCATATTCTGACATTAATGTCTGGTCCTCCTATAGGATGCATCCCACTCCTAAATGCACATCAATATATTGTGAACTATCTCATGGGTGCTCAAATTGGCCCATCTTTGACCAGCACCTACAAAGTTTGCCCCCACATCCTTTTAACATAACTCTAGTATTCTTCAATAGCTTCTTTGACTTTAGAATCCTCTTCTTACATTTTCTGGCCCAGACCGGGGATGTGTCATTTCTCCAAAGAGTGCTTGTTCCTTTTAGAAGGAAATGGCATTTAGAGACCAGAACGTGAACATGAGATTCGCACATTCTTCTTGGGTTATCATTGCTTCTAGGTGTTTTAATAGAGCTAAAAAAAATATGTATTTTTTTAAGAAAAAAATAAATCATGACTTCAGATGGGTATTTACAATTTGTATGAAAGATTACAAGGTTCTATGTAACTTTTGTGATTTGGTTTATATGTGTTCTCTTATTGTCAAAATCTTGAGTCCTAAAAATATTAACAGGATCTCTTATTTTATTTACCCATATAAATATAAAATTTCAAAATAATAATATAACATTTTATTGAGGGCATTAAGATAACTGAATTCAATTTAAGATTTCTTTGTGGTTCCTTTATCTCTAGGCTATACCCCAGTAGGCCTAGAAGCTCTGTGTTCAAAGTCATTTGAAATATTTTTTTAGTATGCCACCAAACTATGAAACAAGTTCATTTCTTATTTCCAGCTCTGTTGCCTTCACCCCATTCTTTACCTATATATTACCCCATTCTTTACCATTCTTTCCCCATATATTACTTTTTAAAAATGTATCCTTTCATTGTGTCTTCTTGAAACATTAGCAACTGGATATATGCTTTATTTTTCCTTCCTCCCTTTTAGTCTATACATAGATTCTGCTTTTTTTCGACAATAGTAGGTCCTCAAGATTATTCTTAGAGTAGCCTACTTCCTCATCCACTTTGTTTATAAGTCCATGGAACTCTGCTATGTGGATGCCCATAGTTCCATCAACCAGCTCCCTATCAATGAAGATCTGTTTCTAGTCTTTTGCTGTAACAAACAGTGCTTCAGTGAGACATGTATGGAGTCCATACATGCCTCCAAATTTTTAAGAAGGGCTATTTATTTAAAGTACATTAGGTGTTACCTTTTACATCTCTGCTACCTAGATATGCCAAAGTCACATTATTTTAATATGCACTTCTTGGATTCTTAATAAAACAATCATTCACATGTTTATTGGATATATGTATGGATGTATGTATATCTCTTTGTGTCAGCTTTCTATTTATGTCACTTTACAAGGTGTTTATATTTTTTTATTTATTCTTACTTATTCGTAAGAGCCATGTGAAGATGATAAGTCCCATGAGGACAGGAGCCAGGTCTGAGCTCCTGACTTGTTCTCCATTATATTCCCAACACCCAGCCTGCTATCCAGCCAACACTCAAAACTATCAGCGAATAAATGAATACTTATGATAGTAATGTATGTTTACGTGCTTTAAATTTTTCTCAATTTCACAATTTGCAACTTGGGGAAGTTATGTAGCCTTTGTAAATCTCAGTTTTTTCTGTGAAATGGGTGTAATAGTTCCTAACAGGATTGTTAATTGTTTTATTTAGTACATTTTCTGAAACGTAATAAGCACTCAAATGTTAGTGTCACTTATTATCATCAACCTCATCTACACATCATTTCATATTTTACCACGAAATAAAAACTTCAGATTTGGTGTTTTGAGATGGAGTTAACGGCAACAGAGCAAATGTTTTTATTGCCTGCGTCGAGCATCAGGAGTGTTCATCATAATACATAATAAGGAAAAAATAATTATGATATAAGCCAAGGCAGTTGTTTTCTTGGAAAACTATTTGTGTCAGGGATGGCTCAGGGATAATTCTTATATTCAGGGATTTTTATTCTTCCCTAATTATTTAGTATCTAGTTGTAGTCTTGAAAGGAAGGAGATGTCCTCAAGAGTGAGGAAGGCCAGTGGCAAATGAGCATCAGTTCTCTTGATTTCCTTTTGAAATGGTAAAGATTCGGAGGAAGGAATTAAAACACACACATGAGCCAATATAAAAAAGTACAAGGTCACTCACAATCCAAAACTTCTATATTTGCTCTCTACATGTAAGATCACTCAGTATCAATAAATGAGGTAAAATCATTTTATTTGATCCAATGGTATTTTTAAAATGCAAGTATCCCATGATGCAGAAAAAAGTTTGTAATTATTCCACAAATGCCACGAAAATACATAATTGCCACATAAATAATAAAAGAAATGTCATCTTAGAAACAACAGCAATTCGAACTTTAAGGAAATCCAATATAGAGAGTAACACCTCGGTTTTCAAACTCCATTTTTAATGATCTGGATCCTGGCCACAACATTGCGGTGAGTCCATTGAACTGGGCCTGGCCTCAAATGGTATCAGCACAACCAAAACTGTGTCTTTTCTTACCAAGTTAGATTGCATCAGGGGAAAGAGCAGTCTGATCATCCCCTGTGCACGAAGCACCACACCAGGGACCAAGGGGAATTCAAATCGCATCCCCACACTCAAGATTCTTGCAAAGTTGGTGGAAGGATAAGCTTTCCCTGAATCCAAACCTCTCTCCAGATACTGTGCCATTTCTCTGCTTCCTGAATGGAAGAGCCATCTTTACCAGCTGTCTTCATTCTTTCACCTCCCATTGCCTCTTAAACCCACAGCAACCTGGCTTCGACGCTCCAGCACTCCACTGAAAATGATCTCATCAGTGTCTCTAAAAGTAAACATTTAATGCAAGACGCTCTCCAGCCTTTTCCTTGCCTCACTCATACTACCTCTTTGCCCTATGTCTGTATGTAGAGCTTCTTAGACTTCACCTTCCCATATGTTATCAGCACCCAAATGTTAGTTTCACTTGTCATCACCATCAGCATCCTCTATGCATCATTCATCAATACCACGGAATAGTAAATTCAGATATGGTATTTTGAGAAGAAGCAAAAAACAACAGGGCAAATGTTTTTATTGCCTGCACAGTCAGGTAAAGAGTTGGAGATCAAATCTTTGCTCCTTCTACACATTCTCTCTTGGAGTTCTCACTCAGTCCCTTGACAGTAAATATAATCTCTACATGGAGGATTTTCAAACTCGTATCTCTAGCTACTCTTGATCCCTTAAGCTCCCCGCACCTATATCCAACTATCAGTTGAACATCTCCACTTTTACATCTGAAAGGAAACTCCAAATTAACACATCTAAACCTAGATGTGTGGTTTCCCAACCCTTTCCACCAACTGTACTCTCCTACCTTTCCCATCTTAGGCAATGGGACCTCATGCACCTGGGCTCAAACTAGACAACCAGGTGCCACGTTTGATTCGTCCCTCATCCTCACTCCTCCACCCCCCAAGCCAACTTACCACTAAATCTAATCAAAATACATTCACATTTCTCCATCTTAATGCTGCCACCGTCTCTTGGCTGGACTACTAAAAAAGCCTCTGAACCTCCCCTCTGTTCCTGCTCTTTCTCTAACCCACTTCCCACTCAATAGCCAGGGAAAATTTTTAATAAAGAAAAACAATGTATCTTTTACATGTGTTTTCTGAACCATGTCAATGTTTTGTACTTCCAAAAATTATTAAATCAACAAGGACGAAGGGGGAAAAAAACAGAATTACGTACCCACAGATGGACCGAAATGTATATGGAACTCACGGAATAACCACAAAAACAAATCAGAAAATAAAAACAAAGAAGGAATCCTGTACAAATATTGAATCATTATGTTGTACACCTAAAACTAATATAATTTTAAACCTCAAATAAAAAAATTTTTTTCAAAGAATTAATCCAAGTAACTTTAGAACACAATACACTCACAGCACATTATTGGTGTATTCTTTAAAAAATAATAATAATAGGGGCGCCTGGGTGGTTCAGTAGGTTAAGCGTCAGACTTCGGCTCTGGTCATGATCTTGCGGATCTTTTCGAGCCCCGCGGAGCCTGGAGCCTGCTTCGGATTCTGTGTCTCCCTCTCTCTCTGCCCCTCCCCCACTTGTGCTCTGTCTCTCCAAAATAAATAAATGTAAAAAAATGATAATAACTAAAAGCAATCTTGAACTTTACTAAAAGATTTTGTTTGGTGGTGGTATAGGAGTAGTACTTCCTGTGTATATTTCAAGGCTGAAAAAATGATAGTTTGGCAACCAGAACTCTCCTTGTGGGAAAAAGTAGATACAAATATGCAAGGAGTAAAGGAGAGTTAGAATCCTTTGATTTGAATCAGATTAAAACTTTCAGAATAAACTCTCAATAGATGGATGGATGGATGGATAGATAGACAGACAGATAACTAAGCTCTCCCAGCTCTGTCTACTGGAAGGACCCAGAGCAAAGACAATCCAGTAGTAATGAGCACAACTACTGTTGCCTTAAATCTTGCTTCCCGAAGCCATTCCCCACTAAAAGGATCCAGTCTCCTTAGAAAAATGGCTGCTTTTTTCAGGGCTGGGTTGGGAAAGTATAAGCTAAGCCTGACTATCGTGGTGGTCCAGAGAGCAAGAAAGTACTCAAAACCTGCTGGGGACATAGCCAAAGGATTAAAGAACTGCTCAAAGAGGGTCTTACTACCAAATTTTGTGTAATTTGAATATCAGTAAGAATGATCATAGGAATAGATTCTAACCCATTGAATTAAAAAACATGAATCCAGGAGCACTAACCAGCACCACAAAACTACAGAGGCAGGGGAAAAAGGGAAAGGTTTTCTTTACAGAAGAATACCAATAAATAGAAAATCACTATTTTGCATCCACCACTGCAATAATTATTTTAGGCAAGAATTAATTTATGTTACTATCATTAAGTGACAGTTTTGGGGGAATACAGTACTATATACAGCCTCTAGGTTTCCCCTCACAGGTAACTTATTAAATACAAAGGGGAAAATAGGTACCTTTATAATAGAGAAATGTAGGCGATACCACCCTAACCAGTGACCACACTTAACAGCCCCGACAGTGGGGGGGATGATATCACAAGCGAGCCTACAATGTTCTTCAGGACAAGGATACGTTACTTGGGCAGATTTCATGCCAGAGTAAGCATAATCACACATCTAATCTCGAGAAATGATCCAAAATATCTAAATTAAGGAACATTCTGCAAAACAACTTTCAATGCCACCAAAGAAAACAAAAGGGCTGGAAGAACTCCTTCTGGAACAAAGTGCAATTATGAGACGTGAAAACTAGAAGCAATGTATGATCCTTGATTAAATTTTGGTTCCAGAAAAACAAAACAGAAATCCCTAGTTATGTAGGGCACCACTGGGAACACAGGAGACTGCATCGGAATTATACATTAGATAACAGCATTACAGCAATAAAACTTCTTTTGCATGCGATAACTGTGTGGGAGAATGTCCTTTTCCTTAAGACATACCAGCTGATGTTTTTAGGAAGAAAAGGTCTCGATGCCTGCAACTTATTCTGAAATGATACAGCAGAATCAAAACTATGTAAACATATAAAGAGAGCGATGAAGCCAATGTCGGAAAATATTCAGAACTGGTGAAGCTAAGTGAAGGGTAAATATTTTCATTCACTATTTCTGCAACTTTTTTATGCACAAGAAATTTTTCAAAAATAAAAATTGGGTAATAAAAAAATCATATCCATTTGACCCAAAACACACACACACATACACACACACACACACACACACACACACACACACACACCCCAAACCAAACAAACAAAACAAAAAACCCAGCATCCATGTGTCTCACTGTACTGAGAATTATATATTCAAACTCCTCATGGTCTACCCATTTTTGCTTGGCTAACTCCTTAGGCATTTGTCAAATCTCAGATCAGAAGTCATTTCCTCGGGGAAGCCCTCCCTAAATACCAAAGTCAGGATAGGGTCTCCCATCTTTACTATATATAACATCTTGTACTTGCCATATAATAACAATTGTCATTGTTCTATTTACGTCTATTAACATTTATCTGCTAACTTCATGAGGAGAAATACCAATCTATCTTCTGCCTGTTGTTTTCCCCAAATCCATCAGAACCCTGGCACTTAGTTTGCCATCACAGACATAAGTGCTGCCCAACAAGTATGTCCAATTCCTTCCTGGACACATGATCCAACTGCTCTTTCCTCTTCCTCTAGAGTTGGGTGTGGCCATGCAACTTGCCCTGACCAAGAAATCTGAGTGCACAAGTATTTGCCATTTCCAGGAAGGAGCTTCAAAAGCTACCGCCTGACCCTCACTCTCTCTCCCTCCATCACGGTGACTGGCAATGATCAGCCAGGGTGAGCAGACCCCCAGACAACCCAAAATGGAGGTTCTATTAGCCTAGGTGCCTACAAGCTTACAACGAGCAGGACTCCCAGCTAACCATGTCCCCCACCCCCTACTGATCATGTTGGACATATAATGTGAATAAAAAGCAAACTTGATAAAGCCAAAGAGATTTTAAGGTTATTTATTACATCGGCACAAACTAGCACATCCTGATGAGTGCACATGTGTTCAAATACTCAATGAAACTTAATACAAATAGCCAAATACTTGCATTAGGCTAAAGATCATATGAAAACCTAAGTATTCTTCATAGGGGACAGGTTGAACAAATTAGCCTTTACTCAAACTATGTAAACATTAAAAATAATGATGCAGCTTTTTATGTACCAATCTCCAAGATGTTCCATGAAGTGGTAAAACAAGAATACGTACACACAAATGACTGCATTATGTATACAACAAAACATTCATTTGGAAGTGTTGACCAAAAAGCCAAGATAGAAGAGAAATTAGATTCCAACCAATTTCTGGGTCAATCTAGAAACTTCTAAATGGGTCGTGAAAATGAATGAGAGGACTCCAAAATCTCTCCCTCAAAATGAGGGTGCAATACAATCCGGAATGAGAGGATTTGTGAAGATATTTGGAGGGAACATTGGTATTCCGTGAGTCCTGCATCTCTGCCTGCCATAATCAAGACAGAAAGGCTTCAGTGGGACCACTCAGAGACTTAGTGTGGGTCCCCCACAATCTGGGTGGGGGAGTGGGAAGCACAGTAGACTGGTGTCTGACTCCTTCCCAGAAGAGCTAAAAGATGAGAGACCAGTTGGCTCGCTGCTCTGATCAGGGACGAGGGGGATGTTCCTACGCTTGAGGTTGGCCTTCCCTCCCAGAGTCTGCTGGGAGAGGGCACAGGAGAAATCATAGGAGGCTATGATTTCGAGCCTGCAAGAGTTTGCTTTAGATAACGTCCAAAAGGGCTGCCAGTGTAGAAAGGCCCTGCAGAAGTCGCTGGGGTGGACTTTCAATTCGGAGAAACTGTGGAGGTGGGACAGAGATGAGGCAGCTCTCCTCGTGGAACTGCAAGGGACAAAATACCGGCACGGAGAACAGGGTCTGTGAAGGACATGGGGAAGGGCCTCGCCAGAGAGGTTCAGCTGGGGACACGTGCATCCTTGTCCCAGAGCCGGCCTACCACTGTGCCAGTCAACAAAGAGCTTTCCTGCTCATCGAGACTAAAGACGTCAGAAACATCGACCAACATGTGAGGGAGGAGTAGTGGGAAACAGCCCTCCTTCCTTGTACCCATTCCTGCCCGTAGAAATGACTGAGTGGTTGAAGCTTTGATTATCATTCCGAACTGGACATTCTGAAATCTCAGTCAAGTCTGTGTCAAACTTTTATTTTTTATTTGTTGGACTTTTATTACTTGCAAGCCGAAATCCCGGGGATCGCAACTGCTTTTATCTAGGAGTAGAGAACAAACTCTCTAGAGAACAAACCAAATGGGCAACAGAGGACAAAGAAGGCTGCTTTATGATTCAGACCAGTATCCTTCACACCAAATCTCCACCCGCCTGCATATAAAATATCCTCCGAACAGGAGGCGCCTGGGTGGCTCAGTCGGTTAAGCGGCCGACTCCGGCTCAGGTCATGATCTCGCAGTCCGAGAGTTCGAGCCCCGCGTCGGGCTCTGTGCTGACAGCTGACAGCTCAGAGCCCGGAGCCTGTTTCGGATTCTGTGTCTCCCTCTCACTGACCCTCCCCCGTTCATGCTCTGTCTCTGTTTCAAAAATAAATAAACGTTAAAAAAAAAAAAAATATATCCTCCGAACAACACACGAGAGACTGTGTGTGATGGTAGCCTCTCGAATGACGTAGTAGAGACAAGAGTCCAGGGAAATTAACTTTTCATGAGATGGTCTTTTGCACATTTTCAGTGTTTGTGTCTCTTCATGCCAACGTGCAGGACATACATGTCCATGTTGTGAAACAACGGCTGGGAGGTAAGAGTACGGGCTGTTGGGACTCTCACTCTGGTTAGGTCACAACTGGCCACACATCCTCATGCATGTTAACCACCTTCTCTGTGCCAATGCCATCAACTGTAACAGGGGAATAATGGCAGCACCTCTCTGGGTTGTGAGGACAAGATGGCGGAGTGCAGGCAAAGCTCTCACAAGAGGGCCCACCTTAGATGTGGTTGGTGAGCGTTGGCTGTTGCTACTGCCTATTCCGATAGTATATAATAATAATATAATAAATGTTACAGGGGAAAGATTCAAAAGAAAACAAGGGAGAGGAGACAGGGGGGGTTCAGTCAGTTAAGCACCTGACTTCGGCTCAGGTCATGATCTTGTGGTTTGCAGATTCAAGCCCTGCATCAGGCTCTGTGCTGACAGCTCAGAGCCTGGAGCCTGTTTCAGATTCTGTCTCCCTCTTTCCCTGCCCCTTCCCTGCTTGTGTCCTCTCTCTCTCTCTCTCTCTCTCTCTCTCTCTCTCTCTCAAAAATAAATAAATAAACATTAAAAAAACAAAAAAAAAGAAAATAAGGGGAAAATCTGAGTACCATTAAGAACTAGCCCATTTTTTTTTTCTTCTATAAGATGTGGGAAAGACAAATGGGAATATGGTTGGGCAATACTTAAAAGTAACCATCTGAAGAACCAAGAGGTTAAAATCAGAAGAACAGCAGTCACTTGACAAGCATAAACTTCCCTACACATAAATAAATAAATAACACCAAGGGCATTAAAGTATTAGACATTACAATTGGAAAAAAAATATCTGAGGACAGTGGCATCCAAATGTAACTAGGTACTAATTGGGAGAAATCTCAAAAAGCTCTCAGGGAAGTGGAGGTGGGCTGGGAGACATAAATTTAACCACCAGAAAATTAGTCATGAGCTTGAAATACTAGAACAGAAAGAAAGGGGGAAAAAGCACTATTTTTGGAGGCTGCTCCAGAGGCCGACATCCCAGGACCAGGCAGATGCTGGTTCTTTTGCCACAGAGACAAAACACAACCCGCCCACAACATCCATGTGTCTGAGTGGCAGAAGGCCAGGATAAGTAGGAGGAATTTTGCAGAAGCTGTCAATCATCACTCAGGAGAGACTGAAGATGACTGCCCTGAGCTACCCCAGGGATGGAGGGGCATCCCTAGTCCAAGGGCTTACGCTAGGAAAACAAAGCCCTCATGGAGCCAGGAAGCCAGACCTTTGCACACATAGTCCAAACAGCCATTGGGAACAGCACGATTTTAAAGACAACTGCATGGGATGGCGTTGAGCCCAAATCCAGAAGGCTTGGGTCTGCACTTCTGTGGAGGCCCAGGGCCAGGAAAGAATGCCTGTAAGCATCCATCCGCAAGATTTGGCTGCCTCACCTTGAATCCCAATCTGTTTCAGGCAGGTGAGGGCAGGAAGCAGGTGAGGGCAGGAGGCAGGTGAGGGCAGAAGGAAGGAAGTTCAGACATGCCGGTAAGTTATGGGAACGCACAGAGGTTCATGCATCTCAATGTGTGAATGAATACGCCCCGGAGGTAAAAGCACCAAAACACAAAGTATGGTCCATGTGCTCCAACAGCAAAGAAAGCCTTTCTTTCAGGGACATCTAATATAAACGCTAGGACTGACCATGAGAGGGAACCTTTGAGAACAGCAGCCGGTGAAGTAGCCCAGCAAAGTAACAACAATCAAGCCAACGCGGCCAGGCCTGCTGTGTCAGGCTGGGCAAGCTGCATCTTGCACAAAGGCCTCCAGCTGACAGGATCCAATGGTGGCTGGAGTCTAGACCCCAAGTCCTGAGCCAGGAAGAGGTGGCTTTTTGAACACACCATCTTCCCATAATTCATGCAAAGGCGTTTGATACGCTAGAAGTGGGAGTGGAAGGAGGGATACAAAGAAATAGAAAACCCAGGGAAAACTAATTATGTATCCAAATGGGTAAGTGGCTACAGACTACAATAGGAGAGTCCCCCACCAGGTGTAACAAGACCCCCTAGCAGGCATGGTTTGCTGACTTGCTATCTAGTGCGATACTAGCACATGATAGGTAATCCCATTTGTTTCGTTTTGTTTTGTTTTTAATTTTTCTCCTGCCTCTTTTATTTCCCAATGTATGTTTTCATTGATCTCTTAAGAGTTCTTGGGGGGGCGCCTGGGTGGCGCAGTCGGTTGAGCGTCCGACTTCAGCCAGGTCACGATCTCGCGGTCCGTGAGTTCGAGCCCCGCGTCGGGCTCTGGGCTGATGGCTCAGAGCCTGGAGCCTGTTTCCGATTCTGTGTCTCCCTCTCTCTCTGCCCCTCCCCCGTTCATGCTCTGTCTCTCTCTGTCCCAAAAATAAATAAACGTTGAAAAAAAAAAAATTAAAAAAAAAAAAAAAAAAAAAAAAAGAGTTCTTGGGGCTGGAATGGAGAACAATAGCCTCAGGCAATGCATGGTCTGACCTTTGCAGAGGTCTTTCCTTCTGCCTTTCCTGGTTGCATTGGGTCAGATTCCCATGAGTGAGCAGCACAGTCATAGAAGAATCTCGACTATAGCTACTTATTGAGAGGAAGCCACGGAAGTGGGTGGTAGGGAGAATATCGGACTTGGAGTTCTACTACCTATGAGCCTAGAGGTCTTGGGTAAATCATTTTATTATTTTTTTACTTTAATTGTATTTTTTAAAATTTACATCCAAATTAGTTAGCCTCTAGGGCAACAATGATTTCAGGAGTAGATGAGTGCCCCTTACCCATTTAGCCCATCCCCCCTCCCACACCCCCTCCAGTAACCCTCTGTTTGTACTCCATATTTATAAGTCTCTTATGTTTTGTCCCCCTCCTTGTTTTTATATTAATTTTGTTTCCCTTCCCTTATGTTCATCCATTTTGTCTCTTAAAGTCCTCATATGAGTGAAGTCACGTGATTTTTGTCTTTCTCTGACTAATTTCACTTAGCATAACACCCTCCAGTTCCATCCATGTGGTCGCAAATGGCAAGATTTCACTCTTTTTGACTGCCAAGTAATACTCCACTGTGTATATATACCACATCTTTATCCATTCATCCATCGATGGACATTTGGGCTCTTTCCATACTTTGGCTATTGTTGACAGTGCTGCTAGAAACATGGGGGTGCATGTGTCCCTTCGAAACAGCATACCTGTATCACGTGGATAAATGCCTAGTCGTGCAATTGCTGGGTCGTAGGGTCGTTCTATTTTTAGTTTTTTGAGGAACCTCCATACTGCTTTCCAGAGTGGCTGCACCAGCTTGCATTCCCAGGTAATCCCACTGGATAATCATAGCAATTAGAAATGAAGTGGTTCCTACCAAAGAAAGTCTCTAACACTAAATTAAAAAGCAGAACTGGAAACAGCAAGTCTGGCAAAAAGAAAAGGAAAGGGAACATAAAGCTATAGTCCTAAAATAAAAGACAGGCTTTCGGTTTGTGAAAATCATATACAATGTTGCCCTCCAACGGATCTTAAAGAATATCAAGTTTCCAACCCATTTTTTCCACTCTTCAACTCTTGTTCTACTCACGTTGGTCCTACCACCACCAGGATAATCAGAAGGCCACTTTTTGAGGGCCTACTGCTTCAGGGAGTTCAGATGCTCTCCTGTGTAGCAGATGTGGCCGCACAGTGTTGTGGAAAGGCCAAGGACTGGGATACAACGGGACCTCAGCGAAAATTCTGAATTTTACTACCTATAGTCTATATGGCCTTAGGCAGGTAACCTACTCCCCTCTGGATTTCAGTTGCTGAATCTATCAAATGAAACCCATACTCCCATTACAGAGGCTGAAACTGAGGCTTGGAGACGTGAAGTGACTTGCACACTCACACAATTGGTAGCGGGTAGAGCAGGGATGCCTTTGGACACTAGCCTAGTGTCGCCAGAACAGGGTCAGCATCACGCCCAGGGTATTCCTGTTCTAACGCTTCAGATGAATGTCCGTCTGTTATCTCACAAGAATAAGCACAAGCCCCTGTGTAGTAAGTGACAGTTTAAATATCTCCAATGACAAATGCATCTTTCAGTTCGTCCGAAAGAAAATCAGATCGGTAATAAATCAAAGTAAAACTCTTTCCAAATTATCCAAAGTGGCTTCGTGTTTATAGTTGTGCATTTTTTAGCATTTCCCAAAAAGATGTCAATAACTTATAAATGCTAATAAATAATCTACTTTCCACATTATCAACCAGGCCTCAGGAAACTCTAGGGCTCAGAGATAAGTTTGCCTCAATAATTAATAATAAAGTTTTAATTTACATACTCCAAGCCCCTATCAAATTGAAAGGTATGGATTCTCCCTACAGTAGAACTATCTTGGTTAAACATGTTTAAACTCAAACTGCAAAAATCAGGAAAGTTCAGGGCCCCTTAAATAACGGAACTTCAAATAAGCCCCTGCTATCAGTGAGCAGTCAGGTAGTTTTTTTGGACTAAGTTCCTGTAAGCGGAAAAAACTGAAAAAGATGTTAACAACCCCAGGCAGCCCTGAAGCTCAAAAGAATATATTTAAACCTCAAGACTTAGTAGCACAGAACCCTCTGCTGAGGAAGGAGGGTCTTTTATTGCTAAGGTCACATTCAGAGACCAGAAGACCAGGGAAACAAAGGGATAACCTGCATTTTTCAAAAGATAGGATACATTTAAAACGTAGCAGAACAACAAATGCATTCACATAAAATTATTCTATAATAGGTCAAAGCACACTGGCAAAAAGATACAAAAATTTTGGTATAACTGGTCTGATCCAAAAAATCCAATATAAGAGTAAGATGATTTAAGGTATCAGTTTTTTACTTCCTAAACTCTTGAGATCTAGCCAAAAAAAAAATTATTTTAAAATAGCATTAAAGAGGAATTTAATTAAGGGCAATTTCCTATTTACAAATACAAGTTAGAATCGAGCTACTCAATAAAGCATAATTAGATAGAAATTAAGGATTCTGATCACAGGCACACATCAAACCTTATACGGAGTTACATAAAAATGAGCCCACATACCTAAAAAAAAATCTGTAGAAATATACATTACATGTAAATATGGTTGTTGCTGAGGAGTGGGATTAGAGGTGGAATATATATTGCTTTAATTATCAGAAATACTGAAAATATACAGTGAGGTAGACAATATAATGTTGGATGGAACAGAAAGATACAGGTTGATTTTATTGCCACAAGTTTATTATATATGAGATCACGGTTAACCAAATGCAGGACACTTTGCTAGATGCACTGTGAAAAAGCAAGATGAATCGACAAAATCAAAACCCATGATCTAGAAGCAGAGGTACATGTTCCAGCAACTAAGTGCAAAGCAGAATTCAAAATGTGCTATTGTACCAACAGTAAATACAGAATGGGGTAAAGGCAAGAGAGAAGAGAAGTTAATTCCAGCTGAATGGAAATCAGGGAAACTGAGACAGAGAAGGATGGAGAGATTGTGGAAAGTAAATGATGAGAAAAGGGCAGGGGGAGGGGGAGGAAGCCCAGCTCATATTGAACAGTCACTATGTGCCAGGTACTGAGAAGCACTTTCATTCACTCATTCAACCAACCCTTGTATTTGCCCTATAAGGGGGGTACTATTATCCTTGCTCTACACACCAGAAAGCTCGAGCTTGCTCAAGCTCACAGAGCTAGTAAGCACAAGAACCCAGATTGAACCCAAGTTTGTGTTCCTCATCACCCAGCTACGCTGCCCCTCCAGGCAAAGAGAAAACACCAAGACCTACGGGCCAGGGAAAAACGATGAACAAGGTCACAGAAGAAGAAGGAAACTTAACATGTTGAAGGGCATCCATGGATCAGCCTCTGCATCTCAATGCCTTTTATACAAAAATTTACTTGCTCTTCCTGAGACATGATCATTATCACATCCGTTTTAAGGCTGAGAAAACTAAGGTTTAGATAGGTTAAACATCACGCCAAGCAGCTACTCTGCAGCAAAACAGAAATTTAGAACAGGTCTGTGTCCATTCCTGGGTCAAGCCAGACAGATGGATGGCTGTATGTGCAGTGTCTCATTTAAGCCCCTAAACAACACCGTCCATCTGGTAGTATTGTTTTTCTCATTTTACAGCTAAGAAAATGAAAAATAAGATAATGTAAGCAACTTCCCCAAGGTCATAGTACTGGTAAGAGGTGGACCCAAAATTTAACTCAGGCAGCCTGATTTCAGAGTTAGAATTCTGACCCTCTGGATAAACCGCCAGAAAGAGGAAAACAGGAGCCAGATCATGGACAGCCTCTAATGTTGAACTTGGAATTCATCAGCTGTGCAAACTCACTGAAGATTTTCGCAGGGGAGAAGATGATTAAATTTCATTTTAGGAATAAAGTCCTTCAACAGAGCTATCAAAATTAGATCCTTGGCACAGAACATTGAATAAGACATGGAACCCTTTATCTGTACAGCTTCTCTTCAGTTTGAAACATTGTTTCAATTAGGTATATTTAATTTACCCAAGAAGGTCATGATGTAGTTATTCTGCAAGCGCTCAATTATGGTAACCTATTAAAGTGGCAAGCCCCAACTAGGTACTGTAATGCTTAGTGTAAACTACATTAGATTTACCCGGTAATATATCTTCCTATAGATTTCTTTACATAATGGTGTGGAAATCGAAAGTTGAGTACTTGATCATTGAACCTGCCTTCTCAAAGCAAAACAGGAAAGGAGGGGAGGGGGATTAGAAGATGAACAACTGAAATAGGTTTGTTTTTAACATTTCATTTTGTATTTTGGCCATCATGCCCAGCTAACCAGCCAGAAGGCCTAGGATTTTCCACCTACAAAACAGGTTCAACATCCCCCGGCCACAAGCAGAGTCTGACTCATCCTGACAGTCAGCATCAATTCTTAATGAGTCCCAGAGCCCCCAAAGTCCTTTCTACTTCTTTTCCTGCCAACGAGTCCCTGTCCCCCTTTCCCTGTACTTCCTCTGTCCCCAAATCCCGAGGACCGTCCTCATTCCACCTTTTCTCTTTTCAATTGAGGTATAACTGACATACAATGCTATATTAGTTCGTGGTGTATAACAGAGTGATTCGACATTTGTATGCATTGCGAAACCGTCACCGCGGCAAGCCCAGTTACCGTCTGTCACCTTACAAAGTTAATACAATATTACCGCCTGTGTTCCCCACGCCATACATTGCACCCCGTGACTTATTTATCTTATAACGGTACGTTTATACTTCATCCCATCCCTTAAGAATCGCTGCCAGCCCTTTCCATCACGAGGCAGACACGCAGGTTGGGATGGCTTTCTCCCCTCTTCCCTCCACCCTCACGTCTCCCGGGCTCGAACCTCCCCACTCACCAGGTGCAAGGCCAGGGGCAGCAGCAGCAGGAACAGCCACAGGTAGAGGTGGCAGCTGTTGGTGAACTTGCTCTGCTCCGGGTCGTGGTACCAGCCGCCGGTGAGCGCGGCCCACACGCCCTGCCGGAGCAGCTGCAGCGCCTGGGACACCATGCCTGCTGCGCCCCGGGGCCGGCGGCGCCCCGCTGCGCTCCGCCCGCCGGTCCCCGGGCGCCCTCGGCTCTAACACCCAGGCCCGCGGGCGGCGCCACCGCCGCCACCGCTGCCGCCACCCCCTCCCCCCCCTTCCGCCCCGCGACTGAAGCTCGAGCTGCTCTCCTGCCCGGACCCGCGAACCGCGGCGCCGGAGCCGGCTGCTGCCGCGGGGCAGGTGGGCGCCATGTCCGAGGGAGGAAGGATTTTCCCATGGTGCTCAGAGGCGGCCGCTCAGAGGATGCTCCAGAGGCTCCGCCCAGCGCCCGCCCAGAGTCCCTCCACAGGCCCGCCTGCGGGGGGGGGGGGGGGGGGGAAGGATTCCTGAGCCCCTCCAGCCGCTCTGCCTTGGCTCTGCTCTCTGCCCCTTCCTTTTCCTCCCCATCGTCTCACCACGGGTGAGAAGGGCTGAAAAATCAAAGATGTTCTCGTGCAGAAGAGACCATCCAAAACACGCGCTTTTGCCTTTTCCCCTTTTGCTGCCTGCACCAAAAGGTTTATGTAACACAAGATCCTGTCACACATCACTCCTTGTAATCCGCCCCCCACCCCGCCCCGCCCCAGCACTGGCACAGTTTCATTCTCCTGAATTAACTGCTGGCCCCCGGACGTTCTCGTAGTCAGCCTAAGCCCCGCCTGTGCCTTTGGCACTGACCTTTTCCCCTCCCTGACCTTTTCCCTTCCTCCCCTCTGTTGTCCAACTTGGCACATCAAGAAGATGACCATCTTCCTGGAATCATTTCAGGAGCCTCGGTTAGACTTGTCTTTTTGTATTATGCCTAGAATATAATCCCAGTCATCAATCGACTATTCAGAACGTTAGTCTAAGTCTTTCCATACTGTTTAGATAGGAAGGCCCACTAGAAGGTACCAGTGAACTAATGATCTTTAAGGTTTTATTTTATTTTTTTTTTAATTTTTTTTTCAACGTTTATTTATTTTTGGGACAGAGAGAGACAGAGCATGAACGGGGGAGGGGCAGAGAGAGAGGGAGACACAGAATTGGAAACAGGCTCCAGGCTCTGAGCCATCAGCCCAGAGCCCGACGCGGGGCTCGAACTCACGGACCCCGAGATCGTGACCTGGCCGAAGTCGGACGCTTAACCGACTGCGCCACCCAGGCGCCCCTGATCTTTAAGGTTTTATACTGTTTTATGATTTATAGTAGATAAATTTCAAATTGTCTTCTGAAAGCAAGCTTTGGACAAGAGACAGAGAAAAGGGAACTCGCCTTGCTTAGGAATAAGCAGAGGAAGCCCTGTGTTAGTTAGGGCCTTTGGGAAAGAGCAGGGATTGGAAGGTTCCATAGTTCTCAGATATGCCTTTCCTGTGTCATCTGCCCCAAACACATCAGATTTCGTCTCTGATATGGGCACCTGTGTGCGCCCTGGCCGTGTGCTGGTGCGCAGCAGCATTTGCTCATGGCTGCCTTAGCCAGGTCCAGTAAAGGCATCCCAGCCTTCCTATGCTGAAATGAGGTAATATGAGGTCTGTCCTAAGGAGCAAGTCTGGAACATGAAAGCCCACTGGGTTACAGCCAAAGTCTCACTAGTGTGTATGCCGTCAGCCTTAACCACTTTTTAATCGACTCTGCATTCATCTGCAGGAATGACTAGCCAAAATGTAATAATTCTGCTTTTTGTATTGGAATGATAATTTTCTCAAAGCCAAGAGGATGCCTGTTATATGGCTCAATGCTTGGAACCTACCAGTGCTCCATAAATAGTTCATGAATGAATCAATCAACCAACTCCACAGGAAGACCCACACTAAAGGATCACTTTCATGTGCATGGCTCCAGGAGGAGTGCAACAGGTCCGTTCCCGCACTAAGGGAGGGCCCTTATTCATTTGTGTCTGCCTGGTTCATCAAATATTTACTGAGCACATTCTATGTGCCAGGCATTTTGCAGAAGACTGAGAAAGGGAACATCAATAAAATATAATTCTTACCATGAAGGAGTTCACAGACTACAAGAGGACTCAGGCAAACCAACACAGACTTGCAACAAAATGTTCTGTGTGCTAGAATATATACAATTGTATACATGTATCCTGTTGTGGGAGGTCACCAAAAGGACGTGATCCCTGATTGACCTGAGAGCTGGGCCAGGGCTATCCGAGGCTCTTAACCCCTCCCACACATACCCCAACCCCACCCCCATACTTGGAATATATGTTTCATTCACCATTTTCCCACTAGGACCCACATCAAGAATGCAGACTTGAGAGAGCAATGTGTTATTGAGACCATCTGGACCGTTTACACAACTGAACCAGGTTAAGGCCTGTGGATAAACTTAAGATTCTGGCGGGCAGGTGCAGATAGCTACCCATCTCGCAGCCACCCAAGACAAGCCATGTGTATAAGTTCCCTTGCTTATTAAAATTGCCACCTGCCAATCTAGAGTGGTCTGCCTCTTTCTTTGGTCTCTCCTTGCCCTCCGTGCATGGGGGCCAGTTTCAGATTTCCCCCTAGAACCCCCAAGGGTGCAAGGTCAGTTTCATGGATCATTTGAAGTTCTTCAGAATTTATCTTTGGTGGGGCGCCTGGGTGGCTCAGTCGGTTAAATGTCCGACTTTGGCTCAGCTCATGATCTCACAGTTCCTGGGCTCAAGCCCCACATCAGGCTCTGTGCTGACAGCTCAGAGCCTGGAGCCTGCTTCAGATTCTGTGTCTCCCTCTCTCTCTGATCCTCCCTCACTCATGCCCTGTCTCTGTCTCTCTCTCTCTCTCAAAAATAAATAAACATTAAAAAATGTATCCTTGGCAACAGACAGGCATTGAAAAGCTTTAAGCCTGGATGTGACATAAACAACAGTGCAGGGGGAAATGTTGAATACCTGGGACAGCAAGAATGAATGTGATATTGAGGGATTAAATGTGACTTAGGACTTGGCAACCAATTCAATGTAGAGATAAAAGAATAAAGTAACTTCCGGGGCACCTGGGACACTCAGTCGGTTAAGCATCTAACTCTTGGCTTTGGCTCAGGTCACGATCTCATGATTTTGTGAGTTCGAGCCCCACATCAGGTTCTGCACTGGTGGCACAGAGCCTGTTGAGGATTCTCTGTCTGCCCCTCCCCCATTCTCTCTCTCTCTCTCCTTCTCTGTCTCCCAAATAAAATAAAACTTTAAAAATTATTTTAAAAGAAAGTAATTTTCCGTTTGGGGGTGGGGTGATGATGCGGTGAAATTAATCAAGTTAGGGAAAAACAAAAACCAAAAAACGACGGCTCTGAATTTTCCTGGGGACTTAGCAGGGGGGTAGTGTGACGATGGTCTTTGGGGCTTAGCAGAGGTGTCTCAAGTGGGGACATAGACTTGGGGAATTCCAGGAAAGGGAGTGACAGACTCCTGGAAAAGAGTGTGGAGTAGAAAGCGTAGGGGCTGTGGATCACAAGGGTTAAAGCAGGCGGAAAGAAGGAAAGAGAAGAGGAGACCAAGGAGGGCCTGTTATCACCAAGTAACTACAGAGGGAAAGAGCAACTCCAGAAGGAAATGGTTAATCGTGTCGAGTGCTACAGAAGAGGCCAAATACAGAGTGAACATTGTCGTTAGGAGTAATCCATGCTTTCCACAGCTCCAGGATCGAAGGTAGTGACATGGGCAGATACCTCTGATTCATTCTCTTTCATAAGAGTGAGCATGTTCTGAAGAAGAAGCGACCAAAATAAGCAACTCTCTAGAGGACCTGGGGGTAGGTGTCAGCGAAGTGCTCCTTTTAACGAATTGGCTTTTAATACGGGGGAATGGGAGTCTAGGTGGCTCGGTCAGTTAAGCGTCCACCTTGGGCTCAGGTCATGATCTCACGGTTCGTGGGTTCGAGCCCTGCATTGGGCTCTGTGCTGACAGCTCAGAGCCTGGAGCCTGCTTCAGATTTGGTGTCTCCCTCCCTCTCTGCCCCTCCCCTGCTCATGTGCTGTCTCCCTCTGTCTCAAAAATAAACAGTTAAAAAATTAAAAAAAACAAAAAACACAGGGGAAAAAATAAGCATGTCTCTTCTCCACCACTCTGATTTTCTTGGGTAGCCTAAACCTACTCTCCTGGCTTTAACTATTATGCATGTGTTAGTGACCTGAAGTCTTTATATTCAGCCCTGACTTCTTTCCTGAACTTCAGATTTATATCCCCTCGGAGGCCCTCCAACCTCAGCATGTTCACACTCATTGTTCACACTCAGCATGTGTCACTCACTGGCTTCTCCCTTATTGGCAATTCTCCTGTTGCACCTTCTGTATTTTGGTTTGTTTTTTAAAAACAAAACAAAACAAAAACAAAAGATCTCACATATTTATTACTGAACCAACCTACCTGTCCAGAAGCATAGCAATAGAGGAAAATCATGTCCCCAATAAAACATGTCTATTGTTCAGGTGGTGGCGCTGTTTACAGTGTGACAGGGTACGAGCATGTGACCCTCCTGCGGCATGAATATATGTGCCATCTCCTGTGTGATCCCTCACAGACCCAGCTTGGTTCTTCTCCATCCAGGGCTTCCTCCTGGAGTTGCACCTGATTTCATTACCACTTTTCATCCAAATCCCCTGGGGAATGGGACCATTCTGCTTTTGTTTCTTGGCCAGGAATTGCTTGATCCTGAAAGTCCTGTGAGAAGACACAACCAGGAACAATCAACCGCACATACCATGATGGCAGAGAAAAGTGTGCCTTCTGTATTTTGGATCGTAATCACTTAGAACTGGGGATTTGGAGGCAACTGGGTGGCTCAGTCTGTTGAGTGTCCGACGCTTGATTTCGGCTCAGGTCATGATCTCACAGTTTGTGGGATGGAGCCTTGCGTCAGGCTCTGTGCTGATGCTGCGGAGCCTGCTTGGGATTCTCTCTCTCTCTCTGCCCCTCTCTCTCTCTGCCAAAATAAATACATAATTTTTAAAAAGAACCAGGAATCTACCCTAGATCCCCCTTCTCTCTCATCCCTCTTTCTCTTAGCACCTCATCCAGTCAATCATCAAGTCTTATCAACTTTATCTCCAAGAGACTATTACTAGATACGTTTCACTCTGTCCCTACAACCACTGCTTCGGGTGAGGTCCTGAGGATTTCTCACTTGAACTATCTCAGTGGCTTCCTGATGGGTTTTCGTCTCTCCAACTTAACCCCCTAAGCCAATTAATGTCCATCCGGGAAGAAAAGAAAAGAGCAGCTCTTGGCTTTTAAGCAGAGATGATCTGACAGGGCAAAGGGAAAAGCTGAGACAGGAAATGATGGATGATGAAGAACCTGGAGATGAGCAAAGGCAGAAGCAGGGCTCCTAGGACCGGAGGTGGTACTGTCCGAACTGAGAAGCCAAGGACTGGCAGCAGGAGACAGAGCCGTGGCAGTGCAGGGTGGAGAGAGTTGGAGCCTGGAGGATGTACAGCTGCCTCGACAAATCCCACAACAGGCAACAGTGGGGGTAGGGATACGTGAATGCCCTGACTTCTCTTCTCCAGACTTCCAATCTCTACCTCTCCCTTCCATTGACCAAACCTACCTGGAACTCATGGTGCATGGAAGCCTGGGGAATGTGGTTACCTGCATAAAGAGTGGAGCAGGTGAAGGGGAAGCCAAAGTGATTTACATAAAACGTAAATCCAACCCCTCTACCCCTTCTTAAATTTTTTTCCATCACACACAAAAACAAACAAACAAACAAAAAGCAGTTAAGGGCCCCCTGAGCCTTGTCCTCACCAAATCCCCATGACCTCATCTCTGGAAACCCAAACTACTTATATATCTTTGCACACACCATGCTGCGTCATGCCTTTCTGCTTCTGCTGATACTGTTTCCTCAGCAAGTCAGCATATGTCAACATACCTATCACACACACACACACACACACACACACACACACACACACACACACCTGTGCATGGGATTTTTATTGGGATTATAACTGAATCTACTAGTCAATTTTTAGAGAATTGACATCTTCTTAATTTTTTTTTCTTTATTTTTGAGAGAGAGAGAGAGCAAGAGAGAGCAAGCACAAGCTGGGGAGAGGCAGAGAGAAGGAGACACAGAAGCCGAAGCAGGCTCCAGGCTCTGAGCTGTCAGCACAGAACTCGGGGACTCGAACCCACAAACTGTGAGATCATAACTGAGCCAAATTCGGACGCTTAACCGACTGAGCCACCCCAGTGCCCCTTGACGTCTTCTTAATATTCAACTTTTCCGATGATGAACAAGATGTAGCCCTTCATTTATTAAGATCTTTCACTAATATTTTATAGTTTTCCATGTAGAACTCTTGTACGTTATTTATTGGCACCCAGTGTGGGCCACGATCCAATTGACTAGGGCTGAGGGAAGCAATGTAAAAACTGAAATATTAGGGAACTGAGATTAATTGGAATTGAAATACTAAAGTTTATATGGGAGCTGGAACACCACCTTTCCATGGCCAGAGGCATATCCAGGCTCCTCATCGTGTAGGAATGGCCTTCGAAGTGAAGTGTGTTTGTCTAGCCCCTAATGTAGGCCATAGAGCTGGAGAGAGGGCAGTGACTCAGCTGTGTTTGAGTCACCACAACATAAACAGTGGAGTTAGGTGCAGCAAGATGGCTTTGCAGAGCAGTAAAATTCCTAGTGTCCTTGGCTTCCTGAGGCTCTTTCCCACTGCTTCCCCTGTCAAGTGCAACTCTAAATGGATATCAGCACCCTGAGGATTTGCTCCAGCAGAGGATGACAATATGGCTACGCCAAAGAGCAGTGAACAAACATGAGCAGTCTAGAGCCCCGGGCAAAGAAAGGCTGATGGAGGCATCCACGCAGCCTGTACCTTGGTGTGCCCGCCCACTGACCCTAGTGAAGGGGTCCTTATGCTGCTCAACGGTCCATGCTCTTCATCTGCCAGTCTGCTGTCAGTTCATGGGCCCCATTGAGGCTCATTCTTACTCACTAACTATTATGGATGGAACACTCTTTGGACTCCGAGAAGGCTCTGAGTGTGGGCAAGTGGGAAGAGGTTGTATCTGCCGGAGAAATGAAATAGTGATTAATAGCATTTGTCATAGTCCTATGAGATTAATCCTCATTAATTTAAAGAGCCTCATTTATAACTATGAGCAAAAAGTAAAAAATTTTAAATTACCAAAATAATTAAAGATTCAAAAGCTAACCACTCTAAGAAAACGGCCCCCATGAAAATAGGGCACCTGAAGAAAATAATAAGAGGTCCTTAAACATTAGAATTCATATTCTCCATGAGATTCGAGGGAATATTGCATCGATTAAAAACAAAATAACAAGACATTATGAAAGAGGAAAAATTGGAAAGGAGAAGAGAATTCTGGCTATTAACAGAGCTTGTGATTATCATATACAAACAGTTTCAGAAAAGAGAGAAGGAAGAATGCTTATGAACTCATTCTATGGGGCAAGTATTTCCCTGATTCCAAAACAGATGAAGATATGACAAGAAAAGAAAACCTCAGAATATTCGTTATTCCTCTATAACAAAAACAAAATCCTCCACAAAATATTGGCATTCTAAATCCAGTAACATATTAAAAAAATATTAGATACCATAATTCTGTAGGATTCTTCCCAGGAATTCAAGGATGGTTTAACATCCCCAAATCAAGCATTTGAGGGTGACCTTAATCTGTGTGTTGCAGGGCACCACAAATGTCTACCACACTCTTGGGTACGCATTCTCAGAGCTACCAGAAAATGTGCTTCACTAAAACGAGTGACTATACTAGGGCAGAGAAAGTTATGGAACATGGGAACAAACTATGGAAAAAAGGAAAGGAAAATAAAAAAGAATTACTGTCTACAAGCTCACAAAACAGCATGCCTAGAGAATAACCCATCCAGACGAAGAATTAAGATGTATTTTGAATACAATGCCGATGACAATTTTAGGTCTATTTGAATATTTCACTTCTTTTGACTTTTTGGTAAATCGAATTTTGAAAAAGTTTGTCCATCTCGTCTAAAGTTTCTACTTTGTCAGCATAAAGTTGTTAATACCATGCTTTTGTGATTTTTAAGAGCTGGCATAAATACACAATGATGTGTGCCTTTTCATTCCCGAAATCCATTATCTGTGCCTCCTGTCTCCTTCATGGTCACTCATCAGGGATTGATCAAATTAACCAGAACAAACATTTGACTGTGTTCATCTTCTCTATCAAATTTTTGCTATTTTGTTATTTTACGTTCTCAATTTGTTTTCCTGGCTTTTATTGTATTTGAGCATAATTTGTTCTTTTTCTAATGTCTTGAGGTAGATGCTTGGCTCATTTGTTTTTTTGCCACAGTTCCTAATATACTGTTGAAACTATGTAGTTACATACAGCTAAACCTATACAGTTAAACCTATAAATTTTTCCCTAACCATTGTATTAGTTGCACTCTACAAATTATATATATATATATATATATATAGTGTGTGTGTGTTATATATAATATATATATTTTGTATATATATTCGTTATATATATATATTTGTTATATATATTTTCTTGGGCATATATATGGACATATATATTGTATATACATATTATTGTTCAGTTCAAAATATTTTCTAGTTTCCATTGGGACTCCCATAACCCATGGGTTATTTAGAAATATATTGCTTTAGAGATATGTAGGTATACATATATATGAGAAATTTTAGAATAATTCATGATTTCCCATTTAATTCCAGAGAACATACTCTAAATGATTTCAATTATTTGTTGAGACTTGATTTATGACAAAGTATATGGTCAGTTTGGTAAATCATTGTGTGTGCTTTAAAAGAATGATTTATAGGGGTGCCTAGGTGGCTCAGCCTGTTGAGTGTCCAACGTTGGCTCAGGTCATGATCTCATGGTTCACGGGTTCAAGCCCCGCGACCGGCTCCGTGCTGACAGCTCAGAGCCTGGAGCCTGCTTCGGGTTCTGTGTCTCCTCTCTCTGACCCCCTCCCCTGCTTGCTGTCTGTCCCTCTCTCTGTCTCTCAAAAATAAATAAATGTTAAAAAATAATAATAAATAAATAAATAATTGATATGCACATTTAAGATTCGGTGTTCTATAAATGTCCAGTGATTAAATCTGATAATCATGGAGTAGGTTTTATTCTATTGTGAAGAAAGTTGAGGATAAGGAGTTGGGGGGGAAGAAGGATAAGAAGGAAAAAAAAAAGAAAAAGCAGAACAGCTCTTACTTCTTTGTACCACTAGGTGGCGCTAGAACACTGCTGCCAATACAGTAAAATACAGTACACTGCCATTATTCTAAAGAGGCAAAGACTGTTTTTTATTTTTTATTTATTTATTTTTTTTGAGAGAGAGAGAATGAGCTTGGGAGGGGAAGACAGAGAGGGAAACAGAGAATCCCCAGCAGCCTCCATGCTATTAGCACAGAGCCCAATGTGGGGCTTGAACTCAGGAACCATGGGATCATGACCTGAGCTGAAGTCAGATGCTTAACCGACTGAGCCACCCAGGCACCCCTAAAGAGGCAAAGACTTCAAACAAAACGTGGATTCAGTACTCCAGAAATCCACCAAAATGACAGTTCTACTTTTCAACCTGTTTAGTTTGTTCATGTCTTGTGAAAGTCAGTGCATACTGTGCGTGTGTTTTGTGAGTGAATATGACATATTTATTAAATTATTTTTTCTTGAACTTCTGTGCAAATTAGTGGCCCCGACGAACAGAAGAGAAACACTGAAACTCAAGGTGTATTCTAAATTACTTAAAGACATTTTCAGAGATAAAGGAAGATTTTTCTTGGACATTAAAATGACACATCAGGCCCCTACCCCAAAATGACCAAGAACAAAAAACCTGACATTAACAGGGATCCTAAGGCAGTCGACATCTGCATTCCCAGAGTAAGGACTTTGGTCAACTCACTCTCCCACAAAACTGATGAAAATAGAGGCACAAGCAACATCAATCATTTCAGAACCCTGGAAATTAACCAAAGCCATGGACTGAACAGCAAATCCTCTGTCCACGAGAAACTATTGAACTTAGGTAAGACAGTAGGGTCTGTGACATTTTAACAGAGGCCCTTGCCATCCTTCCTGCATCCCAGGCCCAGTGACCTGCAGGTATAGACAAGAGTGTCTTTTAGGCTGACGTGAGAGGACACCAGACAATAACTCGAATCCACACAGAAAAATAAAGGACACCAGCAAAACCAGGTAAATATAAAAACATTATAAACATGCTTTTGTTTATAATTTCTTCACGCTCATATCTATTTTCAAAGGCAACTATATAAAGCAAGAATTACAAAACTGTGATGTAGAGCTTATGATACTATAAAGATGAAATGTGTATGAAAAGAACAGCATAAAAGAAATGGGAGGGAACAGAGTTATATGGGAGCCAAGGTCTTAAATAATATTGTAATTAAATTAATATTCATCGGACTTAAATTGTTTTAAGTGGTGATTTTAATCTCTACTATACCCACTAACAAACTAAAATTTAAAGTTACAGTAAAAGAAAGTATAAGGGAATTAAAACGGCATACTAGAAAATATCCACTTAGCAATAAAGGAGGCAGTAATGAAGGAATAGAGACACAAAAAAGACAGAACATATAAAAACAAATAACAGGGGCACCTGGGTGGCTCAGTCGGTTAAGCGTCCGACTTCGGCTCAGGTCATGATCTCACGGGTCCGTGGGTTCGAGCCCCACGTCGGGCTCTGGGCTGATGGCTCAGAGCCTGGAGCCTGCTTCCAATTCTGTGTCTCCCTCTCTCTGCCCCTCCCCCGTTCATGCTCTGTCTCCCTCTGTCTCAAAAATAAACATTAAAAAAAAATTTTTTTAAATAAATAAATAAATAAAAAACAAATAACAAAATGGCAGATATAAGTCCTACCTTCTCAGTGATTACACTAAACACAAATCGATTAAGCCTGAAATCAAAAGGCAGATTGGCAGAATGGATTAAAAAGAATTAATAAAATGATAAGTTGCTATGGAACACACCCTGATTCAAAGATACAAACAGGTGGTGGGGCGCCTGAGTGACTCAGTTGGTTAATTGTCCAACTCTTGGTTTCAGCTCAGGTCATGATCTCACAGTCCGTGATATGGAGACCCATTAACAGTGCAGAGCCTGCTTGGGATTTTCTCTGTCCCTCTCTATCTGCCTCTTCCCCATCATGCTTGCACTCTCTCTTTCTCTCTCTCTCTCTCTCTCTCTCAAAACAAATAAATAAACTTTTAAAAAAAAGGTACAGGGGCACCTGGGTGGCTCAGTTGGTTAAACATCTGATTTCAGCTCAGGTCATGATCCCACAGTTCATGAGTTTGAGCCCTGCATTGAGCTCTGTACTGACAGCTCAGAGCCTGAAGCCTGCTTCAGATTCTGTGTCTGCCTCTCTCTCTCTTTATCCCTCCCCCACTCACACTCTGTCTGCCTGTCTCTCTCTCTCAAAAATAAATAAACATAAAAAAAATTTTTTAAGGTACAAATAGGTATAAAATAAGAATTGAAAAAGACACAAATGCAAACAAAGAGAGTCTGAGTGACCATACTCATATCAAACGAAATAGACTTTGAGAAAACAGTTGTTACTAAGAAAAAGAACATTTATAATGATAAAGGATTAATTTATTAAGATTTAACAAATATGAACATATATGCACCTAACAAGAGAGCCGCATAACATAGGAAATAAAGACTGACAGAATTAAAGAGAGAAATAGGCAATTCAATGAGTTGGAGACTTCAGTAATGTACTTTCAGTAATGGAAAGAATAACTACACAGAAGATCAACAAGTAAACATAAGTCTTGATTTCTGGATATGTTGTGGATATCCTGTATAGGCAGTGGCGACTTCCATCCAGAATTTGCTTTGGATGTCCAGATTCATGATACCTCACAAACACCAAGAGGGTATGAAAATTTTATTACTTCTCTAATTAGGTTTTCTGCAGAAAACCTTAGGTATCCCCAAGCAAATCTGTAAAGGGCTCAAGAGAGTGGAGAAAGGAGGGGTGCCTAGGTGACTAAGTTGGTTAAGTGTCCAACTCTAGATTTCAGCTCAGGTCATGACCTCACAGTTTGTAAGTTCGAGCTCCACATCGAGCTCTGCCCTGGCAGTGTGGTGCCTGCTTGGGATTCTCTCTCTCTCTCTCTCTCTCTGCCCCTCCCCTGCTTGCTCTCTCTCTCTCTCTCTCTCTCTCTCTCTCTCTAAGTAAATAAATTAAAAAGAGAGAGTGGAGAAAGGAGAATGCTTTGGGGTTTTTTGTGAGGAAGGAGTGGGACCAGGGTGAGAGGCCCCACATATAGGCACAGGATTGCATGGTTTGAATCTCCTACTGGTTCCAAAGAAAAGATGCCTAGCCTTTCTTTACAGATTACCCGAATGTAGGAAAAAGAGACAGTGAAGGTAAAGCCCAAAGGCTGTGAGCAGTCAGTAACAACTGCTGGTGAGGATGTGGAGGAATTGTAGCACTCATACACTCCTGGCGGGAATTCAAAATGGTGCAGCTGCTTTGGAAAACAGTCTGGCAATTCCTCAGTGTTAAACATTAAATACCATACAACCCATCTCTTCCACTCCTAGGCTTATACTGAAGATGAATGAAAACATATATCCACGTAAAAACTTGTACATGAATGTTCATAGCAGGATTATTCCTAATAACCAACAAAATGGAAACAAACCAAATGCTGACTAACAGATGAATGGATAGACTCAACGTGATATGTCCATACAATATTATTTGGCAATAAAAAAGAATGAAGTACTGACACATGTCACAACATTGATGAACTTTGACACAGTGTTGTTATACAAAGTGAAAGAAGCCGATCACTGCATGTTGTACGAGCACAGATCCAATGATATGAAATGTGCTGAATGAGCAAATCTATATAGAGACAGTGAATTAGTGGTTGCTGGGGGCTGTGGGTATGAGATCAGGTAATGGGAACTGAACGTTAATAGGTACAGGGTTTCTTTTCAGGGAGACTAAATGTTCTAAAATTAGATAGTGGTGTTGGTTGCGAACTGTGCACTTTCAATGGGTGAACAGTATGGTATGTGAGTTATACTCAACAAGCAGATTATTTATTTTTTATTTTTTTAACGTTTTATTTATTTTTGAGAGACAGAGAGAACACGAGCAGGGGAGGGCCAGAGAGAGAGGAAGACACAGAATCCAAAGCAGGCTCCAGGCTCTGAGCAGTCAGCATAGAGCCTGACGCAGGGCTCGAACCCACAAACCATGAGATGATGACCTGGGCTGAAGTCAGACGCTTAACCAACTGAGCCACCCAAGTGCCCCTATACTCAATAAAGCAGAATAAGAAGAAACACATAAAACCAAACCAAAATATATGCCCCCTTTACACTATAGTGAAGGGTTAGTTTAGATTCTGAGGATTCATTTTCCTTTGGGGTGTTTACCAATGCTGGCAAAAGTAAACTTGCACTGAGGACGCTGTGACGGTAAAGGGCACCCAGAGGGCTTCTGGGATGTCGAAATGTTCTGTATCTTGAACTGGGTCATGACTGCAAGGGTGTTTGCTTTACAGTAATTCATTAGGCTGTGTATATATGTTTTATGAATTGCTCTCTCTGAGTGCTCTATCTTAAAATAGTAATCTTTACAAAGAGATAGGTTCTAGTAAAGTTATCAAACTTCAAAGATGAGGAATCTTTGGGGAACCTAGCCAAAAAAAAACAAAAAAAACAACAACCCCCCCCCAAAAATAGTCGCCTATTAAGGGAAAATATTAGATTAGCCTCAGAATTTTCTTCAGAATCATATAATGTGAAAAGTTGATGACATCATGGTTACAAAGTTATTTGGAAAAGATCAGTGTAAGTTTTTGCTACTATTATGGTACAGCTCAGAATTTTATAACAGATAGTAATGGTTTCTACCCAATAGTCTTCTTGGGCCAGGCACTATTATTAGCATTTTATATGCATTAACTCAGTTAGTCTACAAAACAACTCTTCAAGGTAGAAGCTACAATTATTCCCCCTTTTATAAATGAGAAAATAGGGGCATCTGGGTGGCTCAGTAGGTTAAGCATCCGACTTCAGCTCAGGTCATGATCTCACAGTCCGTGAGTTCAAGCCCCGTGTCAGGCTCTGTGCTGACAGGTCGAAGCCTGGAGCCTGTTTCAGATTCTGTGTCTCCCTCTCTCTCTGCCCCTCCCCTGCTCATGCTCTGTCTCTCTCTGTCTCAAAAAAAAAAAAAAAAAAAAAAATTATAAATGAGAAAATAAGCATAAATAGCATAACTGATACTTATCAACCATGTACCCCATTTATATAGAATATATCATCATTTCAGACATTCACAGGGCATTTACAAAATCTGGTCATATATTCATAAAAGAAAATATCAATAAGAAGAGGAACAATACAAATAATATTTTCTGATCAGAATTTATTTTTTTTTTCCTTTTTTTTTTTTGCAACGTTTATTTATTTTTGGGACAGAGAGAGACAGAGCATGAACGGGGGAGGGGCAGAGAGAGAGGGAGACACAGAATCGGAAACAGGCTCCAGGCTCTGAGCCATCAGCCCAGAGCCCGACGCGGGGCTCGAACTCACAGACCGCGAGATCATGACCTGGCTGAAGTTGGACGCTTAACCGACTGTGCCACCCAGGCGCCCCCAGAATTTAATAAAAGTAGAAACTAACAACCCATCTAGAAAAAAAAAACACAACCCCTATCATCTAGAAATTCCAAAAGTGATTTCTTAAAATTCTGTTGGTTCAAAAAAAGAGGTAAAGGTCACCACAATAGAATACCTAGAAAATAATAAAAACATGGCCTATCAGGACCAACAGTTACAAAAACAGGTAGGGTTGGGGGCACTTGGGTGGCTCAGTCGGTTGAGTGTCTGACTCTTGATTTTGGCTCAGGTCATGATCCCCGGGTTGTGGGATCGAGCCCCGCATGGGGCTCTGTGCTGAGCACGGAGCCTGCTTAAGATTCTCTGTCTCTTCCTCTGCCCCCTCTCCCTCTTGCGTGCGTGTGCACTCTCTCTCTCCCTCTCTCAAAAAGTAAAAATTAAAAAAAGTACTATTCAAAGAAAATTTTACAGCTCCAAATAATTATGCTACTAAAAGTGTTTACAGGAGCCCCACTGGTTGCCCATGATCAATGGCTACTGTCCTCCTTCTGAAACAGTCAATGTTACACATAGGTTAATTCTTACTGAATTAATTTATAATTCTCACTTCATATTTAAGACACAAAGATAAGTCATTTAACATACACAGACCCTCTAAAAATCAACACCAAAAGGCCAACCAGAAATGGGTAAAGAAAAAAGAACTGATAGTTCACAGAAAGGGTAATTCAAATGACTCAAACATCTGAAAAGATGTGCAGTCTCGATCACAATAAGAAATACAGTTAAAAACTATGGAAAACAAATGGTCCCCATAAGCTTCCCTTGCTTTTTGCAAAGAGCAAAGTTCCATTTTGCACTGCGTTGAGGAGGGTGTGGGGAACCCCACTGCTGGTGGCAATGCAAAGGGGTACAATCTCTAGGAAGGACCATTTAGCCAAATCTATCAAAACAGCTAGTGAACACCCTTTTGTTCAGTGAGCCACTCCTAGAAACTTACCTTATTTGTATGCCGGCACTCCTGCGAATGGCAAATGTACAAGGATAGTCCCTGCAGCACTTTTTGTGACAATAGAAAATTGGAAGCAACCTAAATTTCCATCAAAGGACATCATTAAGGTACAGTATACAGTGAGGACTATGTAGCCGTTAGGGAGAACGAAGCAACTTTCAAAGTTCTGCTACGACATGATCTCTAAGATATATTAAATGCAGGGGTGGTTGGGTGTCTCAGCCAGTTTAGCATCTGACTTGGGCTCAGGTCACGATCTCCTGGTTTGTGAATTCAAGCTCCACATCTGGCTCTGTGTTGACAGCTCAGAACCTGGAGCCTGTTTCAGATTCTGTGTCTCCCTCTCTGCCTCTCCCCCATTCACGCTGTCTCTTCTCTCTCTCTCTCAAAAATAAATAAACATTAAAAAATTTTTAAGATATATTAAGTGAAAATAGGTATAAAATAGTGTATAAATAAATGTATGTGTGTATGAATCTATCCCTGGAGAGGTACAAATTTAACCCTTAGGCAAAGAAATGGATGGCTAGGGGTTGGAGGGCACGTAGGAGAGAAATTCTACTTTTCAAAGTATCCTTTCGTGTACATGATTTTTAAAAAATACATATGCAGAGCACCTGGGTGGTTCAGTTGGTTAAGCGTCCAACATCAGCTCAGGTCATGATCTCAGGGTTCATGAGTTCGAGCCCCCCTAGGGCTCTGTGGTGACAGCTTGGAGCCTCCTTCGGATTCTGTGTCTCCCTCTCTCTCTGCCCCTCCCTGGTCACGTTCTGTCCCTCTCTCTCAAAAATAAGTAAACATTCAAAAACTTTTAAAAATTAAAAATAAAAAAATATGTATAAAAAAATAATTAGAACACACACAGAAGATTTCTAGGATCCTAAATATGGAAAATGTGAAAAGATAGAGGCATCTAATCAAAAGAACAATAAACTGCTAAAAGAATATTAATGTCACTTGAAAAACCAGGCTTGGAATCCATCTAAGAAGGGGAAAAAAACAAAAAACAAAAAAACAAGGTTTCTCATACAAAGGTTAATATTAGGGAGAACCAGTATCCAGGACAAGTAGAAGCTGAGACTCAGATTTTACCTGTTGAATAATAGCATAAGTTGTCAGTATTTTTTCAAGACGCTTAATTTCAAATGTTTGAAAGGCTGAGGTTTCTTTTCTTTTTTCTTTTCTTTTCTTTTTTTTTTAAGGGCATTCTTACTGTCATTCTAGAAAACCAGTTTGCCCAAGAGCATTATCAGATAAGAAAACACCCTTGAAAGAGATACTTACTGGAAGTATTCCCTCCCTGAACCCTCAACTAGAAGAGATTAGAAAGACTTCAAATAATCCTGTGATTAAGTAGCAACCACAAAACAATACTTTACATTGATCTGGCACAAGACCGGCTTCAAAGTCTTTTATATTCATCAGGTCCTTCAGGCTAACAGCACCAACCCAGTAAAGTAACACTAACGCCCTTAAAATCAGGAAGTCCACATCATGACGCAGATGCTGTGGCTTTAGGCCCTGGAAATTTTTGCAGACAATAAAACTAACATTGAGGCATGAGAAAGAGCAGCAACAAGAAGGGATTAAACCGGAGGAGTTACAACTGGTAGGTTCCACACTTGTGTTTACAGCAAGGGAAGGTCAGCTGGGTTAATTTAAGAGTTCTGAAGAAATTTCTGCAGAGTTTTTTTTTTTTTTTAATGTTTTTATTTATTTTTGAGACCGAGAGAGCCAGAGCATGAGCAGGGGAGGGGCAGAGAGAGAGGGAGACACAGAATCGGAAGCAGGCTCCAGGCTCCGAGCTGTCAGCACAGAGCCCGACACGGGGCTCGAACTCAAGAACCGTGAGACCATGACCTGAGCTGAAGTCGGTCGCTTAACCAACTGAGCCACCCAGGCGCCCCTGCAGAGGTTTTAAAAGGCTGAGAGTAAGTCTTCACTTCATGAGAGGAATCTAAACTACATAGTTCAGTACTGAATTAGCCTATGCTTAAGCATTAATTAGAAAGAAACGCTTGGATTTATTTAGCGTTTTTCTTCGAAGAATTTCAAAAGAGTTGCTTAGTTTAGTTACTCCATTAATTCTCATGGTATTCATCAAACTCTTTTTTTTTTTTTTTTCTAATTTTTTAACGCTTATTTATTTTTGAGAGGCGGCTGGGGTGGCAGAGAGAGGGGGAGACAAAGAATTCAAAGCAGGCTCCAAGCTCTGAGCTGTCAGCACAGAGCCCCATGTGGGGCTTGAAGTCACAAAGGGTGAGATCATGACCTGAGCCGGGGTCGGGGTCGGAGGCTTAACCGACTGACCCACCCAGGTGCCCCTATATTCATCAAACTCTTAACAGTCTTCTAATTTTATATATAGATTTTAAAAATTGGCGAGTGCAAAAGCAGCTCAAGGTCACTACCAGGATCAGTAGTGTCTGTAGGCTTTTGTTGTGTATCCCAGGCTGGTTTAGGTAGTTTACACACCAAAAGTAGATCTGATAAGCAGGAAACCATCATTTTCAAAATGAGTAAGATAAAAGAGGCTAAGTTTGTTCAGAGTAGAAAAGTCAACTCACAAAAGCAGACCCATGAGTCCAAGAATCAGACATTCTGATCAATAACATGAACTTACTGTATGTTTTGTAATGTACATAACAAGCTGCTGGCACATAATAAAAAGTAAACAGCAAATATTTTTCACTATGATCTTAGCGAAAGATCTTTTTTTAAAAAAATCATCTCTGTTCTTTGTGTCCCCTGTTTAATATTTCTAGCAGGTTATGAAGAATCAGCCATTATATTTGAAAAGAGTCCAGTAAATCACAAATAAAACGAATTTTGGTGGGACAAAATGTACAAAAATGGTTACTCAGGCTGGAATGGAAACCTTCCTATCTCAGGCCCAAGGTCACGAGCTTTGTAGCTTTACCTCAGAAGAGATATCTTTGAGGGTTTAAAAAAGACCTTGGCTGTGTGAAACGACTCGGATTTTTACATTGTTGTATTATTCAGTTAAGTCGTTCATTGTCCATTTGAGCAGCCCCGACCGTAATCTGTAACTTTAAGCACAGACAGGCAAGGCTCCAGCCTTGTCCAGTGATTAAAGTGCCAGAAGTTCTAAGACATCACGATTCCTCTAAAGCTGAAAGCCTGCTGAAACTTTGAGAATGTTTAGGAACCTGACACACAGACTGAAAGCTTCAGTCCAAAGCTTCAACACTGACCACACAGGCCAATAAATGTTACCTCGTTATGGTTTGCTGTGTCATTATCATCACCATATTGCTATTATTACTCATTTAACCCCGCATCTTTAAACTCATGGACAGGAAGCCAGAGAGCCAGATGCGAGAGAAAAATGCTAATTTACCATCTCAGCACATTCACAAAGTACTTCATGCTCCTTTTCACTCACACTACATTCATTTGTGGTTGCTCAACGACAATTTTGAAGCCATGAACTGGACCTTCATGAGAGCGTGAAAGTCAAAGTGTACTGTGAACTCCCTTGTAGTATATGTTCAACTGATCTGTCTTCAGATAATTGGTGTCCAATTCCTTGATCCCTTCCAAGTTTTGTTCGATCTCACCTTCTCAACAACAAGGCCACCCTGACCTCCCTACTGAATACATCATGCACCTACTCATTGTGGCTTTGCCCCATTCCTGATCCATATTTTCCTGTGTTCTTTTTTTATGTTATACTGGAGTTATCAAATCCTAATAGACTATGTAATTTGTTTATTCTATTTCCCGTCTACTGATGTTAAAATATAAGCTTCATCATGACAGAGAACTTTGTCCTGTTCATTTTTATATCCCAAGTACCTCGATTACTTCCTGACACTCAAAAAAAAAAAAAAAAAAAAAATTAGGTATTGAACGATGAGGCTATTCACTCTCTGTATTCTCTCCTGTCTTTAACTGCAACTTATTTGTACCGTTACTTGGTTTAACTGTAGCATAATTCATGATAGATGAATAAGAAATCTGGCAATACCAGAATAAAGTTACAATAATTTGTCACATACATGCCTAATTTGGTTTGCTCAAAAAGCCCTATGTTTTGAGATGGGACAGGCCCAAGAGCCTTGGCAATGACCATTCCAAATTTTAACTCCGACCACCTTGTGCAAAACGTTTATCTTTTGTTGGCAGATGAAATTAATTTTTGGCATAGGAAAATAAACCAGATGCACACTGGTAAAACACCACACAAAAGATCTCCGAAATGTAATCCAAGTAAGTCACAACAGCTGGCATTGGCAAAATTCCAGGATATCAATCAAAATGCTTTCTGTCTTAAAAAGACTGGCGCACTACCAGATACGAGCAATTAAATTGCACTGTTAATCGTCTTCCTAATGTTCTTTATTTCACATCTAAAAGTATACAGTTCTGAGAAAAGAGAACCAAAAATGCTGGGAGACTTTTTTTTAATCCCAAATATTTTTCCATTTTTAAAAGAATTCACACACATAGTTCTTGAGGGAACGTATTTTCCTTACCCCTCCTTCCCACCTCTCCAGGGTGTCTCACCTCTGGGCACGCGCAGACACCACGGCCCATCTTTAACGTTTTTTCTAATCTGTCTTCCTTTCTCTGCTCTTCCCAAGAAAACACCCTTTCCTGTGTCTGGAAACCTGGGAGAGCTGGTCACCTTGCAAACAACCTCGCCTCTCACTGATCCCCACCATCTTTCAACTGTTCTGCCACATCATACATTCCACAGATTTGGCCCTCTCTCAATATGGCTGTTTCCTCGTATCTGTTAGCCTTGACTCTAAGATCCTCGATGGCAAAAGGACCTCTAAATGTACTTTCACCACCATCCTTCTTCAGCCTTCAAGGCTTTCAGCACAGACTACATCTCAGATCTACTGAAGCTGAATTTTAAATGTCAGCAACCTTCTCTACATCGATTCCTCTTGGGTCATGGCTACCCAGTGGGTAGATTAGGCACCCCCCTCCCAAGAAAGGGATGATATTTTCCGCTATTTGCTACTGAAGTTCCTTCAAATGGGAAACTGGAAATCAAAGCAGGTAGGAGAGTCAACATTACTCTCTCTGCTTTTTGTCTTCAAGTCTAAGTCAAAGCCCATGAGAAAAAGCCAGATTTTCTGGTTTAATGTGAGAGTTTTCTGTTTGTTTGTTTGTTCCGTTTTGTAGACTTATTGACTTTACTGCCATGTTGCTGAAATGTCCTAGCTTCGTCTGTACCAGCCAGCACTATACCAGGATATCGAGCAAAGGGTCTTATGCCCCTATTTGAATAAAAGCCTAATCAGCAGAACTGATTTTTTTAAAAAATCGTCCCATTAATCTAGGACAATTCTAAACTTTTCAAATCTCAGGACCCCTTTACATGCTTACAAGTTATGAAGACCTCAAAGAGGTTCTGTGTATCTTTCTGTATATATTTGGTGTATTTGTGTTCTGTCAGTAATGTCTATAGTGGAATTAAAACTAAGAAAATTGTAAAATATGCATTTATAGCTTTATTTTAAAATAAGAACATTAAACCCATCACAGGGTAACATGTAACATATTTTTACGAAAAAAAATATTAATGTTTTTCCCCAAACTAAAACGTATAAATAAGTTGACTGGCATTGTTTCAGGTTTTTGTAGATCTTTTTTCTACCTGGTTAAATAGGAGATTGCCAAATTCTCTTATGTGCTTCTTCATTCAGCTTGTTGCAAAATATTGTGCTGGTTGAAACATACGGAGAAATTCCAGTCTCATACAGATGAGTGATTGGAAGAAACAGAAGTATTTTTTAACTTTTGATTTTGAGATAATTATAGATTTGCACACAATTGTAAGAAATAATACAGAGAAAGCCTGTGTGCCTCCCTCCCAATTTCCCTAGCATAACTATAGTATATCACAACAAGGACATCAACACTGATACAATCCAGCGAACTTATTTGGGTCTCAGGTTTTACATGCATTCATCTGTGTGTGTGTGTGTGTGTGTGTGTGTGTGTGTGTGTGTGTGTTTAGTTCTGTGCCATTTTTTCACATGTGCACAATTGTGTGACCAGCATCCCAGTTCAGATACGGAATAGTTCCATCACACAGGTCTCCCACACTAATCTCTCTCTCCATCTCCCTAACTCCTAAACACTGCTAATCTTTCCTGAGACAGAAGTATTTTTCATAGCCTTTACAGGGAAATCATGGACATTCTCTAATACTATCCCCAAACTGGACAAGTGGTGGTCTTTTAAAGACAAGTTACAATGTGGAATCTGAAATCATTATGGAATGCTCTTTTTTCCATTTATGGTTTTGTGATATCAAAAAGATATTGGTCTTTGGGAAAATACTGGCTCACTGAGCTAAGCAGGTCTTTCAAATGATGGCTTATTTCATTGTACAATACCAAGAAATCACATTTCTTAATATTACTACCAACCCTATCAGAAAACGCTTTAAGTGTCTGGGAAGTTATGGAGCTAAGGAAAACAGCTACAAGTTTTGCAAAATCCTGATTTTTCTTGCAAGCTCCAATTTTTATCATCCCTTCAGTGGTTTTTCCATGAGATAATAGTCCTGCTGTGTTCCTTTTCTAGAAAATGTCTTCCAAATATTCAAGTCTGAATAACTACAATTTGCTTATCACTCATTCTTTCAAATAAAAATGGTATCGATGAAAAAAAGTGATCAAAGGATCACTGAAGTGCTTTTTCTTAAACGGCCATCATATTTGGGTATGCAGCAGAATTATTTATATATATTTCCCATTATGTCACAGAGAATGTTAAAGACCGATACTCAAAAGTGAAGATTTAATACAATTACTAGTTTTTACTGTTTTATCAAGGGCATTTCAAAGTGAACCTGGCATTTTTTTCTTTTACTGCAAGTGTGTGACATTGAAGAACACAGTCACTACTTGTGCAATTTGGTGTCACTGCCTTGATTCGCCGCACTAACCATCAGTGCAAATGTCAACGCGGCGAGAAAGGCAAATATTTTGGTATAATTATGAAAATAATTTTGACCTTGTGGACCCCCTGAAACAGTCTCAGGGATCTCTTGGGGCCCACAGACCACACTTTGAGAACAGCTGACCTAAGATAAAAGGGGTAGTGATAATTAATTAGAGGAAGATTCTCCAAAGAGAAGATGATTCTTGAGGGTTGATTCTCCTTCCCGAATCAACCACAGACTGATACAACTTTTCAAGAGAACAATTCCATAAAGCCATTCTCTGGTTTCCCTAACACTAATGTGTTGCCCTCTTTGTCTGATTCCTTTTAATTTTTTCTCTTGGTTCTTCTTTTTATCAGCTTCCATTTATATGTATTTGTCACCAAAGTTCTGTCTTAGCACTCTGCTCTTGAGTTATGATGGTCTTCCTGGTAGAATGTGCTGGGGTAGACAGAGGGGGTATGGTTATAGCACACATCTCTAGGTAGTGCTATTTCCCCAACTAAAGATTTGGTGGGGGGGGGGGGTAAGAAAAAAGACACAAAAGTAACAAGTGATGAATTTTAGGATCATCCAGTCCAGGCAGACACCATCAGGACAGTTTGCTGCTCAGAGGTCCGAGATGGGGAAAAGGTCCCAGGGGATCACATGGCTGGTGGTTCAAGGAGGTCTACAGGAAGACTCTTTGGATTGTGGTATTGAGACTTATAATCACTCAGTACTCCTGTTAGTATCAGGTGTGTGAGTCAAGAGAGATCTCCAGCTTAGCCAAGTTAGAAGGCTTCACAGACTGATCCATCTGGAACTGAAGAGGAGGGGGGAGTCCTGGCAGGTAGCAGAGTCCCTGAAGGTTACGAGGAGCCTGCCAGGGTAAATGAAACTGTCACACTGCTCAGACAGGCACACACGGGGTCCCCCTGCTCCCTACATGGCCTAGAATAGTTCCCTACAGTGTGAGACATCACCTTAGAGAACTACTTTCAAAATTCAATTCCCTGCATCTCTGGTCTCCTTTCTGAGTTTCTCATTCTCTGACATTCCAGCTCTAAAACTCAGTACCCCCAAACCATCCCAAATTTAACACGTCAAAGAATAACCATCTCCCTAAAACCATTTCCTAGGTCATTTGACATCATTACCTTTCACCTACTTCCTTAAGTTAGAAACCTGGGTGGAGTTATCTTGAACACTTCCCACAAGCCCTCATCCACAATTCTAAAATCTGAGAAGCTCCAAAAAACCAAAACCAACTTTGTCAGGAGGTATTAGAAGTCATTTGGCAACAAAACTTGACATGAAATGACATGAGGCTCTTTTGGGCTTTATTTATCTCACTTGGTGAGTTTTTTGTTTTTTGTTTTTTACATTCTGGGGCAGAAATACCCATGTGTTTGATTTTGCAGTGCTGTCCCATCCCGAATTGAAAGAGTTAGTATTCAAATATGTACTATATTGTTAAGATTCTAAACCCTGGCACTAAAATTCTAAATCCTGGCACTTATCTGGACCCCTGAGTTTGGGATGAGGTCCTGGGGGCCTGTAATTGGTGATGAAGGGCTTTTGATTCTTCTCTGCATGTTGTGTCTGGCACCGGGCTGTTTCTTTCCTGATGCCAGGGCCGTGGGTTCCAGCCCCCCCTGCCCAATTCTCCCTTTTCCTGTGTCAGTGGTCTCTCTCTTTGTTCTCTTGCTTCTCACCTTGCCCTAGTCACACCTATTGCTTCCATGTTTGCTAATCTCATCTTTACACAGTTTCAATATAATCACATCACGGCTCTGTCCTGAAACATCAGGGCTCTCCAGCACCCCCAGCCGTGTCTTCGCAACCTCGGTCATTCCAGTACAACTTTCTTGATATCTGCTATATCCATGTGCCAACTGTACTATTTTAATTATGTTTCCTTTTGAGTTGACTTTTTTTTTTTTTTTTTTGCTTAATTTTTTTGGGTGAGAATCTTAATTTCAGTGCTGCAAATGGAAAACCCATGAGGCTAGTCGTACATAGAAGACAACCATAAATGTAAGTACTCAAAAACCAAAACGATTAGAAACTATGTTTGTCAAAGGGACCAGAGACTGGCTTGCTCTCTTTTTTAAAAAGGGATATTAATAATAAGAGGACTATTACTATTATCGGGCACTTACTTTGTGCTAAGCACCTTCCACACCTTTACATCCATTATCTCCTTCAGTCTCCCCAACCATCCTATGAGGTAGGAACTATTTGTTATTATTCTCATTTTACAGATAAGGAAACTGAGCTGCAGAGAAGTAAAGTGACTGTGTTCAAAGTCACACAGCCAGTAACAGTATAATTGAAAAGACCATGACTTTCTCATTATATATATATAGCGATATTATTATGCCCTATCCTCCTAAAACCCAAATCGTCCCTTCATTTGCTGGTGGTAAAGGACGCAGACTGGCCTACTACAGGACCCTCTCGTTCCTTTAGAATTTTTATAATTGGGCTTTCTTCTTTCTAGTCTCATCGCTTGCCATAGTAACCTCTTGACCTCTAGCAGCGCCCTGAGCGCAGTATTTATTTGTTCTCTCTTGTTTATGTGCACATGGCCTGAGATGTCCTTGTTCCTCTTTGCTGTTAATCCCAGCCATAGTCGGCTCAAATAACACACCACAAGGCATTCCCCAGTGACTCCAGGCAACAGGAAGTGCTTCTTCACCTCGAGCCCAGGACAACTGGTTTATTCTTCTCTTGTGGAGCTTTCTTTATTCCCTTATCATTCTCTAGCGAAGGGGCTTTGTAACTTCCAATCTTTAGCATAGGGCCTTAGACAGAGTAAGTACTCGTTAATCATTAAATGAGAAATATTGACACCTGGAAGGTTTCTTCCCACATCTCCATCAATAAGGACAGGAGACCCACATCTGTCTAGGCCTGTCACCATCAGGACAGAAACTGTAAAAGGGGGGTAGAACAGGGGTGGGGTGGGGTGCGAGGGTAATGGGGCAGAGAAGGGAGTCTCTGTGAGTCTGGGCAGGGAGAAAAGGCGGGCTATGTCTCACAGTGGCAGACCATTTCATGAGAACTCGTCATTTTATTCCTTTCCACAGCCCTTCTGACCCAGTAAACTCTCGAAGATGATTTTCTTAAATAATGAAAAAATTACAGAGAAAAAAGTATGTTCATACAGGAAAATCTCAAAGTTCCTCCTTATCGCTAGCCTTGCCATGCTCCCTGCCCTCAGACATAAAAGCTTCACTTTCCATCTCTTATGAGCTTACCCTTTCCTGCACAGAGCGAACGGGTAAGGGTGGAGGCCCTGCTTCCCAGAACGTTTCTGTACAGAGTTCGTCCCGAGCGAAGCGCCAGTAAACACCTGTGAATGAACAGTCAGCACAGCAGTGAAGGCTGGAGCTCTGGGCACAGTCTCCCTCACTCTATTCGCCTTTTCTGGGAATATGTCTGGCCAACGCTTCCTAAACCCGAACCTGTGGGTTCACAGGGGACAGGGGGTTCTTTCCCACTCGAGGGACCAGTAAAGAAAGGCAAACGCGGGATTATCTGTCAAGAAGAACGAGCTTCGGGGCCTCTACAACCTGCAGCTCACTGCGCGGGGGATCCGTAATCTGGTTAGTTCTGGGCTGGGCGGTGGATTTCCAACGCTCGCAGCCCGGGAACTGATATGGCAAGGCTGATACGGATTTGTTCTGCGACCTGTTCTGAGATGCACCGTGACTCTCCCAGAACTGCGACCTAGTCCCTCGCGCCACGCCCCAGCGCCCCGGATCCTCCTCAGCCGCTGCACTGCTTTTTGGAGAATTGTGGCCTCCCCGAAGCCTTACCCTTGGCTTGACTTTTCTGGAAAACCTCGTGCACCCACTGCCGGCTCCGCCTCCCGGGCCAAGTGGGCGCGGCGCACCCAAGCCCCTGAGCGTCAGCGGCGGGGGCGGGCCCGGACCCGGGGTCTGGGCGGGCCGCGAGGGGGCGTGGCGGGCCAGCGCGGTGGGCGGGTCCCGGCGGGACGGGGCGGGGCGGGCCCGGAGGGGCGGGCCCAGGCCGCGGCTAGGCCCAGCCTGCCGCAGGCCCGCCGCAGGCCCAGCGCGCCACCATGGTGCTACAGCGCCCGCCACCGCGGGGACCGCTGCAGCAGCACAGGCGACCCAGGCGGGACGGGGACCGACGCCGGGGCCTACGGGTGGTCGGCCCGTGAACCCCCGCGTCCCGACCCCCCCTCCTTGACGGACCATGCGCGCCCCCAGCCGCCCCGGAGGCTGAGCCCGTCGCCCCGCTCCGCCGTCGCCCTCCCGGCTGCCCCCCATGGCCTTGCCGGGCTCCGAGGGCGCGGCTGACAGGCCGGTGTCCCCGGCCCGGGGCGCCCCCGCCGGCTCCGCGTCGTCGTCGTCCGCCTCCTCCGGCGGCTCGGCCTCCGCCCCGGCCGCGGCGGGAGCGGGGCTGTGGGCCGCTCTGTACGACTACGAGGCGCGCGGCGAGGACGAGCTGAGCCTGCGGCGCGGCCAGCTGGTGGAGGTGCTGTCCCAGGATGCCTCCGTGTCGGGCGACGAGGGCTGGTGGGCCGGCCAGGTGCAGCGGCGCCTGGGCATCTTCCCCGCCAACTACGTGGCGCCGTGCCGCCCGGCCGCCAGCCCCGCGCCGCCGCCGCCGCCGCCGCGGCCCGGCTCGCCGGTGCACATCGACTTCGAGCGGCTGGAGCTCAAGGAGCTCATCGGCGCCGGCGGCTTCGGGCAGGTGTACCGCGCCACCTGGCAGGGCCAGGAGGTGGCGGTGAAGGCGGCGCGGCGCGACCCGGAGCAGGACGCGGCGGCGGCGGCCGAGAGCGTGCGGCGGGAGGCGAGGCTCTTCGCCATGCTGCGGCACCCCAACATCATCGAGCTGCGCGGCGTGTGCCTGCAGCAGCCGCACCTCTGCCTGGTGCTCGAGTTCGCCCGCGGCGGAGCGCTCAACCGCGCGCTGGCCGCCGCCAACGCCGCCCCGGACCCGCGCGCGCCCGGTGCGCGCCGCGCGCGCCGCATCCCCCCGCACGTGCTGGTCAACTGGGCTGTGCAGATCGCGCGGGGCATGCTCTACCTGCACGAGGAGGCCGTCGTGTCCATCCTGCACCGGGACCTCAAGTCCAGCAACAGTAAGTGGGCCGGGGTGGTGGTGGGCGGGGAGGGGGGCGGGAGACGCAGCCCTGCGCGGCGGAGCCCACCGCGCGTGCCAGCCCTGGGCGGGCCCCCGGGCGTAGAACCAGGTGGAAGGAGGCTCCAGCAGCGCCTCCTGAGCGGGCCTTTCGGGGCCCAGAGATCCCGCTAGACCTTGGTTACTTGCTTTGGGGCAGGTGACGCACTCACCTTGACTTCGTTCTGTTGCTGTTGGGTGCCTTTTTTAAAAAGGCAGCTCTGTCTTGCTTGATGACTAAACAGTTGTTAAATAGCTGGATCTCCTGGAAACCCCACGGTGCCGTTTGGCCTTAAGGTACAATAAGTGGCTCATTTTATGGAACTGCAAACCGGGGCCTCATAACCTGGGGAACCCATGGCCCCCCTTGTCGGCTTCATCAAACTCCTTTCCTTCCGCTTTACGAGTGCTGAATTGAAGTCGCTCTTTACCACTTTGAATATGGCTTCGTGTCCTTTGACAATTTCCAAAGATTTTCATTCAGACGTCTCTGCACAGGAAGTGGGATTTTATCATTGGTTTGGTAGCTTGAGTGTTGATGACAGGTCTCCAGAAAATAAACACCGGTTTGTGCCATCATGCACGTTTAGGCTACCAGCAAGCGCGTTGCCCTTGCACACGTACTTGAAATCTTGAAGACCTGGCCTGTGTCCTTTACTTTGTTTATAAATCAAGATGGATTTTCCTAGCTGTCCATAGAGAACTGACAAATGGGCTAAGCCCGAATCCTGTGAAATTTCACCTTATAAAACTGGGAATGGGATCGCTGCTGAAACTTGGTTCTTCAGCATTGAAGATCCCTTCATATTCTTAGGATGGGATGAAATCTTGTGAAAGATTAAAGATGCAGCCAGAACTGGCATTGGCCTACCGCAGCCGCCTGTCTTTCAACCTGGTAAAACCTGCTGGGACAGGCGCTAACCCAAACGGAAACATTGTCCTTCCCCAAGTCTGCAGAAAAAAGAGTGACAGGAAGAAATGATGTATTTGTTTCATGTGTGTGTGGATTCTTTTTCCTCTTCAGAATTCTTCCGCACTGAAAGTTATTTGAAAATGACGAATATCCGACTTTCATTATGGGAATCAGACTATTTAAAGTGTTGGTACCTGCAGGCAAGCATTGGATAGTTTGTTTTAGTTGTTTTGTTTTGTTTTTTTTGTTTTTTTTTTTTTTAGGACTCCTGCCAACCCCCGATACAAATTATACTCTTATAATCTAGTTTGCAACTACTCAAGTGTCGGAAGCAAATTCAAACAAGATATGGCATAGAAAAATGGCAGTGGTCTTGTGTTCTGAGTTTGGACAGAGGTCACATGGAGGACGTAGGATTATTTACTTTTGGACTACGTGTTACAGTAAAGACACAGCACAGTTTTCAGTGTACTTACTTTTGTAAATGCTTCAAACCTGACAGCGTTCACTACCAGTTGGTGCTTATTTCCTGGAATATGCTTTCCTTGAAGGATAGATAGGTCTAACCTTCTGCCGCAGAACAAGGTGTATGTGCACAGTCTGTGCGTTCCATAAGTTCTCTCCTCGGTGATGTCCTGCAAGTCCTTATCTGCTGGTTATTTTCTGCAAAACCTGGTGTTTCAGGGACAGCAAAAAAGAACATCATTGCTTGCTCTGCCTGGGCATTTGCTGCAGTTCTGTGATACATGTGGAACCTGCCATTTGACAGGCGTACTTAACCTGTTGCAGGGCGTCAGTTACCCACGCAGGCAAACAGTTTGGGTTAGGTTGATCCTTAGATCAAAAAAGTAAAGGGCTTGTAACTATTACTTTGCATTATGCTTACTTTGTCTTGTCTTGTTGGATGGTGATGATGCTTGAGGTCTTCATGAATCTGTTAATAAAGGTAGAGTACGTTTGCTAGTATTTGTCAAAGCATAGATGGGGAGAATAATCCATGTTCCAATCACCAACCCTTTTATATGAATTAAAATCTTTCATAGAGCTAATACTATTAAGTAGTAAAAAGAAATAACATGACCCCGGAATAATAACATGGTTAAGTGGTTTTTAATGACAGTAGGAAACTTGAACAGCGGCACATAGACTCCTGCACAGGAGTGGATGTATCATTTGGACGTGGTTCTATGCTGCAACTTAGTTTTTGAAAGCATTTTCACTCTCAGAGTAAATTGCCAAACTTCCTGGAGCATTTTAATTTCTGTAACTGTCAGGCAAGGCTGTCTTTGCTTTAAATTGTTGTACTTTGAAAAAGATGTGATTGGCTTGGTCGTAGCCTAGCCAAGTACTTGTTACAGTAGGACCATTGCTATAGTTTTTAAATTACTATAATGTGGATATTTTTAATAGGTCCCAAAATGTGCAAATCACAGTGCCTAGCACATTGCCTTATCCTCACTTTCTGGTCTTATTTATTCAATGAATAAATGCAGATACTTTGGGAATTCTCTTGTGATCTGTGAAGCCATAATTTTTTTTTTTTTTTTTTAGTTTATTTATTTTGAAAGAGAAAGAGAGAGCATGAGCACAAGCAGGGTAGGGGAAGAGAGAGAGAGAGAGAGAGAGAGAGAGAGAATCCCAAGCAGGCTCTGCACTATCAGCATGGAGCCCAGTGCGGGGCTCGAACTCACAAATCACGAGATCATGACTTGAGCCAAAACCAAGGGTTTAACTGACTGAGCCACCCAGGCACCCCTGAAGCCATACTTCTTGTTCAGACGTTTGAGTGTTCTCAAACGTGAAATTCTATTACAGTGTGTTTTGTTTGAATTTATTGGTTATTTGCTAATGGTGGTAGTGAGTTAATGATAATGTAAACAAGCTTTTAAAAATCAATATTGAATTTTATCTTCATTCTGGAGCCTACAAAGAACCAGTGTAAAACTATCTGGAACCAAGTTAGTTGAAATTATTGTTTAAAACAAATGTTTAAATTTGTCATAGGAAGATACGGCTTTTGTTTGGTATTTTTTCTTTCCTCTTTTCTCATTGGTCTTTTTAAGTTTTATCATGTATTTGAGGTGGAGTCTATGTTGAAATCATAGCTGTGTTGTGTTGGAATCAACTGCTTTGTTCCTTTTCTAACAGCCTAAGATTTAAAGTTGAGCCAAATTTAGCACGTTTTAAACATCATTTATGTTGTTAAAACATGCTAGGCCCTGTCACTCCTGGGGTGCAAAGCGTGTAGAAAATGCCTTGCCAAGTCTGTATGCAACGACTAGAGAACAGTATGAGGCAACATGGGGTTCCTATGAACTTGGCCAGTTTTCCACCCATGCAGAGAAGGGAGAAAAATCATTGAGCGTTTATTCAATAAACCTTGAGCCCTCCCCCTCCCCTTCCCCAGTCACTACTGGGCCCTAGGGACACAGTGGCAAACCCGATGACAATATCCCTGCTGGCATAGGACGCAGCCTAGCAAGAAAGAAAGACGGTAGCCATGCGGTGGCAAATGTGAGTGAGTACGGTCAAGAGGATTAAGCATGGTGATAGCAGACAGTGATGGGGCGGAGGGGGAGGGTGTCAGTCAGACGGGTGGTCCAGGGAAGCCACTCTGAGGAGTGACACAGAGACGTGGGTGAGGAGGAAGCATGAGTCAAGCAAAGATCCAGGCAAAGGGAGATTGAAGCAGCCTTGAGCCTCCCTTCTCAGGGAGAGGAGGGAAGACCGGGAGGCTGAGGCCGAGGGTCGAGCAGGGGTAGGCATGGTGGGGCTTGCGGCCGTGACCCATGGGGGGGTTCCGCTCTGAGTGCTGACTGTCTGGAGCCTGGAAGCATTCTGTGCAGAGGAGTGGTGGGATCCAATGGTGTGTTTACAGGATGACTCTCGCTGCTGTGGAGAATGGACTTGAAATTGGCCTACGCGGAGGCTGTTGAGGTTGCTCCTGCCAAAGAAGGCATTGGTGTCACCCAATGGAAGTCGTTTTCAGGGAAGTTACCAAGGAGGAGTGGAGACAAACTAGTACAGTACGCGAATTACTGAGGATTGCTTGAATTATTAGGATTGAGTCTGTGTTTTGTTTATTCTGGCGTGATTCAGGATTGAGGACAAGATTATGTGGCATAATTTATGTCTGTCGGTTCGTTTTTTAACACTGCTTACCGAGTTGTGGTGGTGGTGCTCTTAGCAGAAAACAAATACCTCGTGAGAAACTGAGCCACAAATTTTGGTAGCTACTTGCTTTTATACTTTTCATTTCAGCGATTTTTTTTATCCTGATTTTTTTTTTTTTTTTTTTTTTTAGCCTTCTGGGGGATCAGTATTACATATATTATCTACAGTGGCATTTACAATCAATAAGTGGACATACTTAGATTTATTACCAAATGCAATTTAGAGCTCTCCCTAAAACAAACTACAAAAGGAATTTTTTTTCTTTTTTTTAGTTTTTCTTAGTACGGTGTAAATAAAGGAACTATTTGAGAAAATTATAGGAACTGTCATCTCCAGATAAGGTGCTTAAATAGCTCATCAGGGTGATTTGGAGGAGCTATTAATTACGCTATTATCAGTTAAAAGACACGCATCTTCTTCCTTCTCTCGTCTGTTCTTTTATTCCAGACGTGTAGCTTCATGCCACAGCCTCCTTCTACTCCAAGGGGCGCAGGAAGATGAGTACAGATACCCCAATGGTGGCAAGGGCTAATCTCATTCTGAAACAAACAAACAAAAAAACCAGGTAAAGGATATATTTTTAGAAGAATAGCAATGATGAAGGGTCCCCACATCTTCCCCTACCATTTTCAGACTTGCATATTAAAAATAACTAGACCTTGGGGCGCCTGGGTGGCGCAGTCAGTTAAACGTCCGACTTCAGCCAGGTCACGATCTCGCGGTCCGTGGGTTCGGGCCCCGCGTCAGGCTCTGGGCTGATGGCTCAGAGCCTGGAGCCTGTTTCTGATTCTGTGTCTCCCTGTCTCTCTGCCCCTCCCCCGTTCATGCTCTGTCTCTCTCTGTCCCAAAAATAAATAAACGTTGAAAAAAAAAAAAATTAAAAAAAAAAAAAAAAAAAAAAACTAGACCATGGGGCACCTGGGTGGCTCAGTCGGTTGAGCATCCGACTCCGGCTCACGCCATGATCTCACAATTCGTGAGTTCGAGCCCCATGTCGGGCTCTGTGCTGTCAGCAACGAGCCTGGAGCCTGGTTTTGGATTCTGTGTCTCCCTCTCTCTGTCCCTTCCCCGCTCATGCTGTCTTTCTTTGTCTCTCAAAAATGAATAAACGTTAAAAAAAATTTTTTTTTAATGAAAAAAAATAGGCCAGCACTCATTTTTTTTATAGCTGTTAGGGTTGGAGGGGGTGTCAGTTACTTGGTTCTGGATCATGCAGGCTGACTCCACTCTATGCATCTGATCAGATCATGCTTGTAGTCATTGTCAAGTGGATCAAAGCCTAGTGAAGGAAAGAAGAGAAGGGAAGACCACTCCATCCATTTCAGAAGGTGTCTGAAAGCCCTGTTTGCACTCAAGGGTTGAACTTCTCCAGGACAGCGTAGCTACTGGCGGGAGCATTGCCTTCCACCTCCGTCAGACCTGGGTTCGATTATCCTAAATGTTGTCATTTAGGAGCCGTGTGACCTTGGGCAAGTTGTATAACCTCATTGAGCCTGAATTTCTAGATTTCTGATACGGTCTGCTGAATTCCTCTCTTGGATGCAGACAGAGTCCTGGGGAGGAAATCTGTTTGATGTTTCTTTTACTCATCAAAGGTGTTTGTGGAAAAACTGGCATGAAAACAAAGGACATTTTTAAGGAACCAAGGGTAGTCAGGTGCAGCTAGAATGAAGGGCAGTCAAGGAGTTTCGTGGGAAGGAAACAGGCATTTAGCACGTGGCCAGCAGTGAGTGAGGGCTTTGAATGCCATACTAACATGTATAGACTAACAAGAGGCAGCCATTAAAGGTTTTCAGGAAGAACGTGGTCTGGTCGGCTGAAAGGTTAACGTTTGTACGGAAAAAAGAAACACGAGCCTGGGATAATTTGCTTTATGACTGTCCTATCCTAGCTTATCAGCAGGGCAGTAAAAATTAAAATACTTAGACACTGGTTTGACGTAAATTGTTTATCATTTATGACTGGAGCCTAGTTTTTATAATCACTGTTTGTTTGGTGAGTTAGTTGAGAGCATTTTCTCTCTCTGATTCACTAGAGTTAGGAAATAGTGACCAGATTTACCATGCCAGGCTGATGATTTTCATTCCAAGTATCAGTGACTGTCCCCAAACCCTCCCCAGCCCTGAGGAGCTCCCAAAAGGTGAAATACCTCAGTAAGGAATGTCAGGGGGCAGAGCAAGGGTTCCTACACAGGCTGGCAGAACTGTGCTGGTTTTATTTGGGAGCCTGAAGCAGATTTTTACAGTTCACCTCCAATCAGTATGAATTTAGTTATTTTTAAAAATTCATCTCGGGGTGCCTGGGTGGCTCAGTCATTTGGGTGTCTGACTTCAGCTCAAGGCATGATCTCGCGGTCGGTGAGACTGTGCTAACAGCTCAGAGCCTGGAGCCTGCTTCGGATTCTGTGTCTCCCTCTGTCTCTCTGCTCCTCCCCGACTCATGCTCTGTCTCTCTCTGTCTCTCAAAAATGAATAAATGGTAAAAAAAAAATTTTTTTTAATTCATCTCTTTTGGGGCTCCTGGGTGGCTTAGTCAGTTAAGCATCTGACTTCAGCTTAGGTCATGATCTCCTGATCCGTGGGTTCGAGCCCCACATCAGGCTCTGTGCTGCAGCCTGGAGCCTGCTTCAGATTCTGTGTCTTCCTTCCTCTCTGCCCTTCTCCCACTTATGCTCTGTCTCTCAAAAATGAATAAATGTTAAAAAATTTTAAAATCATCTCTCTCAAATGCTGCTTCGTCTCAAGTGCTTTAACTAAGCAATGGCCCTGGGGCATCTCAGTGGCTCAGTCGGTTAGGCGTCCGACTTCGGCTCAAGTCGTGATCTCAGAGTTCGTGAGTTTGAGCCCCGCGTCGGGCTCTGTGCTGACAGCTCAGAGCCTGGAGCCTGCTTCCGATTCTGTGTCTCCCTGTCTCTCTGCCCCTCCCCCGCTCATTCTCTCTCTCTCTCTCTCTCTCTCTCTCTCTCTCTGTCAAAAATGAATAAACGTTAAAAAACAAAACAAAAAAAACACCTAAGCAATGGCCGTAATAGGAACGATGGCTCACACTTATCTAATGCATCCAAAGTACTGGCACTGCCCAAACCTGATTCTCATTTATGCCTCACAGCACCCTTTTGACTGTCCCCATTTTACAGATGAAGAAACTGAAGCCAGGGTTTACTTGCCTTTGTCAAGGTCCCTTGTTGAGTCCAGAGCCTCTGATCCCAGAACTTGAGCATTTATCTTCTCCATCTACTGCCTGGATGAACAGTTCTCAAATGTTTATCATCAGGACCCCAAAGAGCTGTTGTTTACGTGGGTTATAGCGACTGATATTTACCAAGTTAGAAACCTGAAATGACAAACTTAAAAATATTTAATAATAGGGGCACTTGGGTGGCTCAGTCGGTTAGGTGTCCAACTCCGGCTCAGGTCATGATCTCCTGGCTCGCGAGTTCGGGTCCCGTGTTCTGTGCTGACAGCTCGGAGCCTGCAGCCTGCTTTGGATTCTGTGTCTCCCTCTGCCTCTGCCTCTCCCCTGCTTGTGTTCTGTCTCTCTGTCTCTCAAAAATAAACATTAAATTTAAAAAAAATATTTAATAATAGAAGAATAGCAGACCCATTACATTTTAATAAAGCATTTTTAATGCGGGGGAGGGACCTCTTATTTTCCAAGACAAACTGAGAAAGGAGAGCGGCATTGTTTTACGCTTTTGAAGCCACTTTGTGGCTTCTGCAATCTCTTGCCACCGTGAGGATGCCCAGGGGCCCCTGGACCATACTTTGAGACCCTCTAGGCCAGACGATCAGTTCTGTTGGTAACGAATGGCACTCTGGAGCAGCTGTTCGTACGCCAAATGTGGTATCAGAAGCTCCTCGTGAGCTTTTAAAAAGTAAAATCCCTTGTCTCGTTTTTGGATGTTCTGATTTAGTTGACCGTAGTCGGGAACAAGCAATGAATTTTCTTCTACCATTTTATTTCAAACATCTTGAAATACGCAGTTGAAGGAACTTTAAGCGAGCACTTATACACTCTCCTGCCGTTAATGTTTTACTAACTTGCTTTAACACAAATTTAACTCTGTCCATTCATTAATCAATCTGGGCCTTTGATGCAGCAATGTGTTTTTTAAAAGGCTTCCGGATGATTTCAATGCGGCACCAAGTTCGGAAATTGTTCAAAGGGCCAGATTTGTGGGTTCCTTCTTGGTGGTTTTCTGGGTGGATCTGTAAATTCTTCCATGAATACACACTGCATCTGAAATCCAGTTCACTGTCTGATGAAATTGGATGGTTGGTCATCGAGGACACCGGGTGAGAGTCTGGGTGGCTTCTTCTGGGCTTGTGTCTCTGGGGAAAGGAATATCTTTAAGCATTTGGCCTTTTGACGTTGGGTGACAAATAGTGTCCCTGTGGTGTCGGAGGTCTGCACCCTGACTCCACAGCTCACCAACTGTGGGCTCACGGGCACTGACTTCCTGAATAGGGTGATGTGAGGATAAAGCGAGATAGTGTACTCCTGGGGTCGGCACACTTTTCCTGTGAAGCCCCAGACAGTAAATATTTAAGGTCTCTGTTGCAGTTGGTCAACTCTGCTGTTGTAGCTGAAAGCATCCACAGACAGTATGTAAACAAATGAGTGTGGCTGTGTTCCAATAAAACTTTATTTACAAAGTAGACATTGGGCTGTCTTCATGGGCTGGACTTGGCCCATGGGGTGTAGTTTGCTGACTCCTGGCATATATCAAAGCGTTGAGGAAGTAAGCTGTAAGACACAGTCTAAGTGTAAGCTGGCAAGGAGACTCGTTTTTGTATGTTACGTAGAAATACTTTGAGTGCTTTAAGTACTTCCCAAAGTTGTTGTGCGTGAACTCCTTGATGCCTAAAAGTTTTCTACAACCTTAACATCATTATTAGTCATTCTGCGGTGTATAGTATCGTGTAGTCATGTATTTATTCATCTTGGTTGGGGGGAGGGTCTTTTTGATTTGGCTAATTTGCTTGACTGGGACGAGCCAGCAGGAGGAGGACACAGTCTGGAGCTTTGTTCTCTGTACAGGTGCGGCCATCTGCATGCTGTGGCAGGTCTGCTTGTAACTTGGGTTGGTAAGTTGAGGGTCAAGGAGGAGGCACGAAGAACTGTGTTGCTACTGTAACCGTTTCACCACCGGGTTTCATTACTAGTCCAGTTCTCTAAGCTTTTGGCCAAAGACCAAATCACGTGCCATCTGGGGGAGAGTCTTGACTGCACGTAGGAATGTTTGAGTTCTTCCTGGCGTAAGGTGATTTGAAGGAGCGCCTTGGGTTTCTGCTTTTCTGCAAACGTTGCATCTAATAGTATGAGATATGTGACTTTCTGTTCACTAATATGTCAGTGTAGCATATGGTGGAAGAATTCCTCCCTCCGTTTGCTTTGTCACCTACTTTGTGAAAAAACCAAGGTGACACAAATACTGAGCTAGATTTTCACACGCTGAAATGTAGGAAGTTTTCTCATTCAAACTGAGTATCGTATGTGTCCAGGAAAAGGGCTGTACGGTGGCTTTTGGATTGGGCGCCAGAGCAATGAGAAACTCTATTTTCGCTGACCACAACTGCATCTTCTTTATAGAAGTCCATCTTGTATTCAGTAAGCTAACGCACTCATTTATGCAGCAGTTATTTATTGATTGTGGACTCTATGCCAGGAACTCTCCGAGAGGCTCTTGGTGTTCAGTAGTGAGCAAAGCAGGAACGCATTCCCCCACTCCTGGAACTTCCATTCCAGTAAAACAACGCAGATGTTAAATAATAAATCATAAAGGGTGTAGCATGCTGGAGAGTTGGTAAACCTCAGTTTGAAGAGGGTGAATCTGTTGAGGTGAGAGGTTGAAGTTTTAGGTTGGATGGGTAGGGAAGGCCTTCCAGAAAAGGTGGGTTATTGGGAAAACCTGAAAAAGTGAGGCAACGGGCCATCTGGCAAAGAATACTCTCACAGAGGGAACAGAGCCTGCAAAATCCCGAAAGCAGGAGGCCAGTGTGGCAGGAGAGGACTGGAGCAGAACAGTAGGTCGTGAGGGGGTGGAGACAGGGTCGTGTAGGTCTCCCAAGACCTTCGACTTTACTATGACCCTGGTGGGTTTCCAACTGAGAACTGGGATCTGACTGGCCTTGTAACAGGACCTCACTGGCTGCAGCTTTGAGAACAGATCGAAGGGAAACCAGGGCAGAGGTAAATACTTACTTGGGAGTCATCCGCATGGAACTGGTATTTCAAGCCCTGAGGTGGGCTGAAATTATCTGGGGAGTGAGTAGATAGAAGGACCACAGATCCAAGACCCTAGTCCTGGAGGTCTGCAGTAGTTAGAGATCGGGGAGATGAGCAGGAACCAGAAAAAGGAGCGGCTGGCAAAGAAAGGGAGCCCCAGGGAGCGGGGGATGCGCCGGAGGTCAGCGAAGAACACGTTTCAGAGGAGGACGATCAACCGTGTCAAATGCTGCAGACGGAGAGGAATTCAAATAACCGTCCTGTTGTAATTCTCTGTAGAACAGTCTTCCTTTCCTAATACTGTTCCGGGAGTGTGGAGGTTGACTTGGTTTTCTGCAGTAGCAGCTGCCCTCACGTGAGAAAGCTTGTAATAGTTCATCTCCCTCACATTCATTTTCCCCCCTTACACTAGGTAGCCGTTCATTTAACAAATACCTACCGAGCATATAAAAATGCCAGTTGCTGTGCAGCATAAGTAAGTAAGTAAATAAATAAATAAATAAATAAGGCGAACCAGGTGTAAATTCTACCCTCCAGTCACTTATAATATCATCAGAGAGAGGAGAGGGACAAGTACGAGAAGACCTTAAGTGTAACGAGAGCGGCACTTGAAAGTAGAAACTTATAGCTGAGGTCTTGCAGGAAGAACCCAAAGGCTGTTACTTACTGACTCCTGTGCGATCTGAGCAGGAGGAGAGTGAGGGAGTTGTGCTTTTTTTTTCTTTCTTTTTTTTAGAGAAGGGAATTGGAGATTCCAAAAGGGTTATAGACTTGGAAGTGGTCTCCCAGTGGAAGGCAGTGCTGGTGCCCTAATGCTTATGCAAAAAGTGGGGTGCCTGCCCCGTGTGGTTTTTACGGAGGGGAGGAGGGGAGGGCATTCCGTACAGCAGGTGCTAGGGTGCTGTGCTGTGTTTTCCAGAGGTGGGCACCAGTGCCCAGAATTGTTAGGATGCGGGGTTCATTTTAGAGGGCACCGGAAGAACTGGAAAGGTCATTTCAGATGAGGTCCAGAGGGGGCTTGAAGGCCAGGGGGAAATTTTAGATTTGCCTCTGCAGATCTAGGAGTGGCTGAGTGGTGTGTGTGTTGGGGGAGGCGACAAGGTGCCAGTGGGGGAATAGATGGAAAGAAATGTGTGCAGATGTGGTCCTACTTGGTAAGCTTAGAAAGTTATCACTTAATCCCTCATAGATGGTCGGTTTCGGACTTGAAATTCTCAGTCACCTTCCCTAGGCTGACAGAAGCAATGTCTATTAATGCTATATTCTTTCACGCTTTGCTTTTGTCAACCTGTTCTCTTTCTTAGGACTTTTGTTTTGATTCTACATTTCTAGTTAAAGATTAATTGAGACTACCCCATTTGGGTCAAATGGAATTTGGACACAGCAATCCCGTAAGTGGTGAGAGAATAGAAGGGATACAGTGTAATTGCTTTTAAAAAAATATACATTATATGCAATAATTCCGAAAATAGCAATGTGAAACTTCAAAGGAGCCGGAAAAAATCAAGTGCCTCATGGTCGAATCAGTAGACTAAGTACAAGGTTGTAAAGGCTGATTGTTCACGAACAGGGCTAACAAGGGTCAAAAATCTTCACTCAAGTCTCACAAAAGGGGGCTCAAACGCTCGTCGCTAGGTTACTAACAAGAATTTGCCATTTCTGGGGCCAAAATTTATTCGCCTGGTCCGTACATTCTTCTGGTGGCTGGCTGGTGTGCTCCAGACCCTTCCCGGGGCATGGCAGGAAGCGGAAGCTGGCCGCCGACCTTGAGGCCTTAGGCTGAAACCTGGCCAGGTGCCCGAGTCCACCTGTCGGGACACTGGCTATTTTTGGTTTCGGTCACTTTGCCCAAAAGATAAGGAATTTCAGGAATTCTGCTGCACACCTCTGAAACAGAATCCAGAACAATGGGCCTTTCATGGAAGTCTAAACGTTTGACATTCAGAATGTTATTTTAACTTGTTTTCTGTTCAAAGTGTGGAGGCACTTAGCTCCCGTGGAGACTTTGGACTGGAGGCCGGGTGGGGGGAGGTGCCCTCAAACCTTCACTACAGAGGCTGCTCAGGGCACATTCAGCCCTGACATTTACTTAGAACACAATCAGTTTTAATAAATACTTAATTTTTTTGACATTTTATTTAATTTTGAGAGAGAGAGACAGACAGAACACAAGTCGGGGAGGGGCAGAGAGAGAGGGAGACAGAGAATCCGAAGCAGGCTCCAGGCTCCGAGCTGTCAGCACAGAGCCCAACAGGGGGCTCGAACCCACGAACCACGAGATCATGACCTGAGTGGAAGTCGGAAGCCTAACTGATTGAGCCACCCAGTGGCCCCTAAATATTTTGTTTTTGGTTCTCACTGTTCTCAGTTACTCTCAAGGGTTGCCAAGCCTTCCTGGGGTCTGGGAAGGTACAATCATCTTTATGCCCGTTTTCATCAGTGCTCCCTTGTGCCTTCCTATGTGGATATTTGTAAAAATGAAGACGTGTGAAAATGTCTTAGAAGCCAATGTTTTATAGAACTGCAAGCCATTTTGATTATTAATTTGGGGTCTTTTTGGTGCTAAGAATAACCATTGTTTAAAAGTGAAATTAGTAGTATTAGAAGCAGAAAAATGAAATACTGCTGATAAAGTAACTGACTAACTTGGTTTTTGGTTTGTTTCTGTGGTTGAAGTATTTAGGGTTTTAAGAGATCCGATATTTGTTTTTCTTGATATTCGTGGGGAATAAGGACTGAGAAGTAAATATACCCTAAGCTGATGTGGGAGGAAGGAAAATTAAAAAACCCATCTCTTAAGCAGTCTACAAAATGAAATTTCTGGTTGTTCTGCCCCCTTCTTACAACCAGTAGCTTTCTCAGTAGAAGCTTTCGCAGAACACTGGGGAAGTAGCCCACAGACAGAACCTGAGATCTGGCTCTGTGTTGTAGGCGCGTGCTCTTGGATAACATTTCTAGACTGTACACTCGGGATAATGATTCCCACTCCCTAGAATAGTGTAGAGATGAACTGACTCTACATAGGAGAGGCTCTGTAAATGGTAGGCATTTGTCTTCGTATTAGCACTGGTGATAATTATTATTAATATCAGCTAGTCCATTGAGCATTCAATGTAGAGGGTACTTTGTTAGGTGACATTGGAGGATACAAGGGAAATCTATAAAATTCATTTCCTAGGATTCAGTAGCTTTGCACATAAGTTAGGGCCATAAGTCTCAGGTGAAAAGATAATGGACAGAACAACATGATATGTGGATAATGGATGATTGGAAAGATGAAATGGTCATTATCTTGTAGGATGCTCTAGAAGGTTTTCCTCTGGAAGCTGGACCTTGAGAATAGGTACAGTGTAGATGGACAGAAGGAATAAGAGGCTATTCCAAACAGAAGTGAGTCTCTCCCCCACCCTTCCATCCTTCACTATATAGTACAACATCGAATTTAAAAGTAGGGAAAATGGTAGAATTTTGGTCTTGCTGCTCACCGTCAGGTCATGATCTCATGATTCATGAGTTAGAGACCCGCATGGGGCTCTCTGCTGTCAGCGCGGAGCCCACTTGGGATTCTCTGTCCCCCCCAAACCCCGCCCCGCCTCTCCCCCCCACACCTGCGCTCTCTCTCTCTCTCTCTCTCCCCCCTCTTCTCTCTCAAAAATAAAAGCCCTTAAAAAAAAATAAATCTAGTGTTGGCTCTCTCCATTTGCATGAACTCTTTGACTTTTAGGACTGTTTAATTTTGTAAACATTTGATGATATGCAGACAAAATGCAAATCCACTGCAAAGTGAAATTTCAAGTCTTGAAAAAGAGTCGAGGTTCCCTGAAGTCCATGAAGGTGATTTTGAAAAAGTTACTAAAAACACTTTCAAACCCATTGATGTGTGTGTGTGTGTGTGTGTGAGATCTTTACAAAATGCTATGTTCCAGTGTTCTTAGCATCTGACGTTCTCATCTCTTGCTTATTGCGACCTTATGGTGTACCTACAGCCCCCATTCCCATGACAGGCAAAGAAACAGAAGTGCAGAATCCAAAGCAAGCAGTCTGGTCCTGGAGTGTGCACGTTCTTCCTCACTGCGCCAGGCCACCTCCACCGAGATCAGTTGATCATTAGCCACTGATAGGAAATCAGAAAGAAAAGAATGGTCACCTGAATGGAGAGAGATTTCTAAAGGATAAAGGAAGCTCTTGTGAAAAATTGAGAAAAGCTGTCACCTGAGCAATGTGGTTAGTAGTTAGGAGTGTGTTTCTCTGGGTCAGACTGCTGGAGCTTTGCTGCTCCTTTAGCCACCTGACAGATTACCCAACACCTGTGTCTCAGCCTCCGTATCTATAAAGTACGGATAATAAATAGATTCTACCCATTGCACTGCGGGTGTGGATTTTATGATTAAAATACCCATAAATGAATCTGACGAATAGAAGGTACTTGGTAGACGTTCATTGTTCTTGTAACTGTTTGGGAAAATGGTCCTCTTTATGATCATGTTCTGCAAATCAAAAAAGAAGAATGTCTTATGCTGGTCTCCAGTGTTGTTTGGATAGTTGATTCTAAAAGACCTCCATACATACTTGTTTACTTTTATCCCTTTAAGAGCTAGCACATGGTTGCAACAATGTTACACAAATGTCCTTTAAAAAAAAAAAAAAGATGAAATGGACTTATTTTCATTTTGGTTTTCAAGGTAAAACCTGAGTAACACCCCCCCCCTCCCCCCCCCCCCCTCCCCACCATGCCCTGTTTACTCTGAAATTTGGATTACGGTTTAAATGGATTTGTTCTGTTGCCTTGTTTTTTTTCAACACTAATTATCCCCTGATAAGGCCCATCTCTTGGGATTTTTGTGAGGCTTGAATGAAGTAATGGATGTGTGCAAGCTGTATGGGAAAACTCAGGCTTGTTAGGGACTCTCTTATTTGTTGTTACTTCTGTTCGGAGGGAAGGGCACCTGCAAAGGGCAACTATAACAATGTGCGTGTTTTGTTCATCTGTAAACGTGAAGCACCTGCCTTGAAGAAGACCAGATGCGGTGTAGATAACATGAGTATGAATGTGAATTGAGTGTGTCTGTCCCCCTCTTCCTCTTCTCCCTACCAACTTTCTCTCTCTCACTCCCTCTCTTTTCTTTCACTCTCTAACTCACACACTCGCTCTCTCAGAGCTAGTAGTCTAAGTGGGGAAGTCAGAGGTGAAAACAAATATTTCTAGTACCCTATGTTTTATAAGGGCCGTAATAGAAACACAAAGTTCGTGTGAATAAGGGTGGGGGAGTAATTTTCTATTGCTTAGAGGTATTTGGAAGGTTCCACCAAGAGGACCCTGTGGGGGCTGGATGAGGAGTTTAAGTGGAGGAAACACAGAGGAAGATGATGTCGTTTGAAAGGTAGGTTGCTGTGCAGAGGTAGAGCTCTGGTGGCCCACATGTTGGAGTGTGGACATTATCTCTGAGTCATCGGGAATCATGGGAGTTGGTTTTTGCTTTTTGCTTTTTGTTTAATGCAGGTTTACTACCCTGTAACTTACGTACAGTAAAACTCACTCTCTGAAGGAGTTGACAAATATGTATAATCCTGTAACAACGGCCACCCCCACCACCAAGATAGCGAATTGGCATGACCCCAAAAAGTTCTCTTGTGGAGCTTAGCAGTGAAGCCTATGCCGTCAGCCTCCGCAGGCACGGATCTGACTTCTGTCCCTTTTCCAGAATACGAATGGAATCGTAGTATGTCACCTTTCATGTCCAACTACTTTCACTTGGCGTGATGGTTTTGAGATTCATCCACGTTGTTGCCTATATTGGGAGTTTGTGTGTGGAAGGTTTAAAAATAAAGGAATGCTATGACACTTTAGGAAGGCGAATCTGCTGGTAGATCATTATCCTGGCCAGTTAGGACGATTGTAATTCTGTGGCAGGGGAATTGGAGTGGGGGGGGGGGGGTGCTTTGGAAAAAGACCAGTGGAGCTACAAGGCAGACTGCAGGTTTTTAAGGAATGAGGTAAGTTAGCAAAAACAGTAGGTTTAAACTCTTCCCCTTGTAGCAGATGGGAAGGAGGAACCGGGTAAGTAGCTATGTTAGTGTCACATGGAAAACCTCAGGAACATTTCTGCACGGGTATAGGCAGAGAAATCAAGCAGGGGGAGAGAAGAACCCCAGGTTCTTGAAAGGGCAGGGTGTACGGGGTGCAGGTGGGGAGAGACTGAGAAGCATGTTTGTTTTAGCTACTGTTACACGAGAGCTCAGGGGCCGACTCTGGTAGTGACCTCAGCTCCTGGAAGTTGCTCTGTACATTCTGTATGTTGACAGGAGGCTGAGGGCTAGGAAAAGCAGCATCTGCATAATATTTATCTCAAGCTTTTACTTTTTGCTCTCTTCTGAGCTTCAGTAAAGCAACGCAGTTCATCAAGTATCTTTAGGAGTTAAAAACCTGTAAGCATTTTGCAAATTTACTATAAGATAGTGTTTGCTAGTAACGATTTAGGGTGACAGTCCATCTGTTTGCTGTGTTCTTTAATACATTCAATAGATGGGGCACCTGGGTGGCTCAGTCGGTTGAGCGTCTGACTTCGGCTCAGGTCATGATCTCGCAGTCCGTGAGTTCGAGACCCGGGTCAGGCTCTGTGCTGACAGCTCGGAGCCTGGAGCCTGCTTCAAATTCTGTGTCTCCCTCTCTCTCTGCCATCCCCCCCCCCCACTCATGCTCTGTGTCAAAAATAAATAAAAACATTAAAAAAATTTTTTAAACATTCAGTAGAGGCTCTGCCTTTAGATCAGGACCTACCTTCTAGGAAGAAAACAGTGTATTCTTTTCTTAAAGAGGGGGTTGGGGGGGCGGAACTCTCACAGACTTCTGATCCTATCTGTGATAACTCAGTAAATGTTTCTTGCCCCTAGAAATCATTTACTTTCTCATAAAAGGAAACATTCATAAAGAGTGCTAAGCTGTGTTGTGCCTGTGGATTAAAAAACTAAACAACTTGTCACTGCAGGCAACTATGACAGGTGATGGAAGTAAGGCAAGGTGGTCAAATACAAGCCCATTTCTCACTTATCTTCCGACTGCGGTGAAGGTTGTATCTTCAATACCAAAGAAACATTGGGATCAGAAAATTAGAAGAATGTGAAAATACTCCACCTTTGATTCTTTTGATTCTTTTTTTTTTTCTTTTTTTTAAGTTTTGCTGCTCGAGAAGATAGAGTATGACAACATCTGCAATAAAACGTTGAAGATCACAGACTTCGGGTTAGCGAGAGAATGGCACAGGACTACCAAAATGAGCGCCGCGGGCACTTACGCTTGGATGGCCCCGGAAGTCATCAAGTCCTCCTTGTTTTCTAAGGGAAGTGACATCTGGAGGTGAGCACCAGGTCTTGCGCGATCGCAGACGTCTGCAGAAACTGGTTGGTATGCTTCCTTTAAATGAGTCCCAAAGTATTCAGCACCTGAGCATAACAGAGAACACAGGCCTTTTTTGAATATTTCATGGTTTGGGTCAAGATGTAATCACAACAGAACAGGTAACTTGAGGTTTTTTATCGTCATGACTTCATAACTTGGTAGGAGAACCTTCTCGTTAAATCCGAGGTTTGATTAAAACTGATTATAACTTGAGCTAATAGTAATGCCTAGATTTTGTAAGGCTCGTCAGTAAAGAATAGTACATTGTTACTTTTTTCTTTTAAGTAAAATTTTGATTTCTCATGATTTACAGACAAGAGTAGCATGGAAGGAGTTTGAGAAAATAATCGACATCTGCTCCTTCATTTTATAGATTGCATCATCTAAAGATTAAAGCTTCCAGTGTGAGAATGGAGGGCTGGACCAGATAGGATCCCAGGTTAGTTAGATTCTCCATTCAGTTATGTCTCATTGGGGCATGAAGACACTATCAGTAATAGAACAACAAAGAAAAATCAGTATGTTTAATAGCTACGATGCCCAAGAGCTAACTTGCCTTTATTTAAAGAGCATCTTCTGTAGCTAGCATTAAAATTCTAGATTTTTTACTGTTTTGTAGCAGTTGTTTTAGATATAATTTGCATGTCACACAGTCTGCCCATTTAAACTATACAGTTCAGTGGCTTTTAGTATATTAATAGAATTGTATATCTATCACCACAGTCAATTTTGAGAACATTTTCATAATCCGAAAAAGAAACCCTACACAGCTCAACCATCACTCCCCACACCCATCCCTCCCAGCCCCAGGCAACTGCTAATCTATGTTTTGTAAAAGCTTTAGATTTGAGTATTCTGGGCATTGCCTATAGATGCAGTCATACGACCCCGTGGTCCTTTGTGACTGGCTTTTTTGGTTAACCTCATGTTTTCAAGGTTCAAGTTGGAGAATGAATCAGGATATCCTTCTTTATTGCCAAGTAATATTCCATTGGGCGGATTGCCACATTTCGTTTGTCCGTTAATCAGTTGATGGGCTTGAGTCGTTTCCGCTCTTTGGCGATTCTGAATCAGGCTGCTATGAACATTCATGGACGAGTTGTGAGGACGTAGGTTTTCAGTTCTCTTGGTCTGTACCTAGGCAGGAAGCCGCTGCACCATGCGGTAATTCTGTGTGTGGTCATAGTTCGAGGAGCTCCCAGACAACTTCCAAAACCGCCTATTTGCACCCACGATCGGTGTATCTGGCTCTCGACGGCCCCACATCCTCACCAACACTTGTTGTTCTCGGACTTTTTGACTCCAGCCATCCTCGTAGTTTGCAAAGTGACTAAAACTCCAGTTTTTTTACACAAGAAAAAACTCAGGCCGAGAGAAGGGTCACTTGCTAAGAGTTTGTATCTGTTTGGTAGCAAGACCGCGAGTAGAACTCAGATCCGACTTCCAAATTGGGGAATCAACAAAAATTGTTTTCCCCCTGTCATCACTGGATGCTGCAGAAATTCCTCTCTTCGATTCACACATCCCGTTAGTGGCAGAGCGTCTGTTGGTAGAAGTTCCAAGAAAATTTCTTTAAAGCTTATCCTCCGCATTTTCAGTATGACCTAACTGTTCTACTTCTGGCCTTTCAGAAATTTATCAACTGCGTTGGGGTTCCAGAGTGTCTCAGGACCGTTTTTGGAAAACACAAGTGTTTGAGTCTCATCCCTTACTTAATAAATTAGACTCTCTGCTGGTGGAGTCTGAGCAGACGTTTTCCTACAAAACATTAAATGTGCTTTCCTTGATTGACCCACAGTAGTTTTTTGGCCATACGATAATACCAAAATACTTCACGGAAACAGGTGATTCTTGTGGGAGATTGTACTTCAAGACTAGAAACTGATACATACATCAAGGACCAATTTTATATTCAAAGTAACATTACTCAAGACTATAACCCTTCCATTTTCTTTGCTTCTTTTACAAACTGTGTGATTACAAGCTGTATAAATGCTTTATGGCAACTTTTCACCTATTATAAACAGAGAAGAATCAAGAGATAAGCAAAAAGAAAAGGAAAAAAATCTAAAGCTAGCCAAAATAAGGGCTCCTTGAGTCCATATACTTCTTGGACACATCTTCTCTCAAAATCTGCTTATTTCTAACTCTGTTTTACATGTTCAATGATCTGATTTTCAATACAAGCAGCTAGCTAGAAGGGGGAGAGGGATGCTAAGCTGGTAAAAGTTGGCAGCTGAAAACTAGGTGATAGGAAGAAAAACATGAAGTGCTACGGAAAGGACTAGAAACTGCTGACCTCTAGAGCCACCTAGTTGTGGAACCAAACATCCCCACACACCTGCAGAACGCATTAATACATCAAGCATACGCTGAGTCCTTGGATGTCAGGATGCGGAGGGGCGGGAAGGCCCCCCCTCTGAATTTCGCATTCCTTTGCCTTAGAATCTCCTTTTATAATATTCCCGTAAAAATAATTTCATTCAGGGGTGCCTGGGTGGCTCTGTCGGTTAGGCGTCCGACTTCAGCTCAGGTCATGATCTCATGGTCCGGTCCATGAGTTTGAGCCCCACGTCCGGCTCTGTGCTGACGGCCCGGAGCCTGGAGCCTGCTTCAGACTCTCTGTCTCCCTCTCTCTCTGCATCTCCCCCACTCATACTTTGTCTCTCTCTCTGTCTCTCAAAAATAAATAAATGCTAAAAAAAATTTTTTTAAATGATTTCATTCAAGAGACATGACTTAAGTCTGTGCAGTAGACTAGCATTCTAGCATATTGACGAGTACGTTAACTAGTGAGTGGATTGATCATCTCTCACTGTCCTTCCCCCTTACTGGCTATTACACTGGAAAGTAACTTAGACAGACGTTGTCATTGAATTTTCACAATATCTTCTGCGATCACTGCACTTCCACAGAATAGGTAACCAGGACACTGAGATGTTAAGAAATCTCCTCAAGGTTGTAAAGCTGGTAGGTAGTATTATACTCACATCCCAGGCCTGGGAGCCAGACTCCTGCTACCATCACTCTGGCTCATCAGGCCATTAGCCTCTCAGGAGACAGCCTTATTTATACTGTATCCTACCCATTTGCAGCGGACAGAAGCATATGCATTACATTCTAAAGATAGTCCCATTGAAATAGTTCCATTTCTTGACATCAGTTCTTAACATAAGCCCTCTGCTCTCCAGAAAAAGGACCTGTCTTCAATTACTCCTTTGCGGAAACTCCCAAGAAGCAAAGTTATATTGTTGTTCTTGTTTGTTTTAGTTTTCTTATGTGCTAATGAGAATAGCAAGACGTGGCTTTGAATTTACACAGTTTCCAGTTATTTTAAGGTTTTTGTTTTTGTCTCCTGCTCTGACTTGATTTTTGTTGATGGGTCTATAAATTAAATTTACTTCTTCTTGGAATTAAAGTATCTCTGCTAATGCACCATAATGTAGATAATTTTTAAGGCACCAAACAGGTCGTCATTACCTTTGGAAAATACTGGTTTCCACTTAATTGCTAATAGTTATGGCATTATATAATTTACAAGTACTGCATTATATATTCCCCTTTTTTCAATATAAAACAGTATATATATACAATGTATATATATATATATATATGTAAGACAGTATATATATATACAGTATATATATATATACAACATATAAAACAGCTTTGGGATGGCAGAACAGATACCGCTGTTATTTTATAGATCAGCTAATTCACAATCAGCTGTTAGGAGACACGGCTAGTAAGCAGTGATACTCCCGAAACTCAGACTCCAGTCTGCTGAGTCAGGATCCAATTGTCTTTCATTGGTGCCCTGTTCCTCGGCCTCAGGGAGCCCTGGACTCAGGGGCCTCGGGACTCAAACATCTTTACTTAGAGCTGGTAGAATGTCAGCTGGAGGATGCCCAAGGCCCCATTGATTGGGCACATTCCGCCATGGCTACGTTCTTATTCTGAACGTTTTTGGTATAGTGTCTAGAGTCCAATAGATACTAACAGAGAAGTATGTAAATGAGAGGTTATTGTATCCAGGATGATCTGAGCCTGGAGTCCAGAGAGTTTCCAGCTTTTTGCAGACCACGCCTTCATGAAGGGCTTGTTCTATTATGTTTGTGATGCTCCGAGTCCCCCGCATCTCTTTAGATCAGAAAATAATCTAATGAGACTCCGAAAGCAAGTCCAAAGCCAAAGTTAAATGCTTTTTTGGTGCTGTTCTGAGCTGTGTGGTCTTTTCTTTAGGCATATTTTTCTACCTTCTGTCTGCTGTCTTTAAAACTATGTCTACACATTATATATAAGCAACAAACATAAGAAATGAGAATCAAGTTACCACTCTAAATTTCAAATGGTTTTTTTAAAATGTAAAGGTAATGATTTTTTCAAAGATTAGAAAAGTAAATAGGACCGTACTTGTTATGTTAGTAGAATTAAAAAAAAAAAAATGACCATCCCTTACCTGCCTGTGTGTTTCGATCTAAAATCAAATGGGATGTCTGGAGTGGCTGATATTTCATGTATTAACAAAAGCTAATGTGTACTTCATGTTTTGCAGACTATAAAGGGAAACTAAGGTACTAATGGATACAGAGTTACAAAAAAGAGATGATTTGTCCCACTAGTGGGCACAGGGAGGCCCATGCTGATTTTTTTTTTTGTTTTTTTTGTCCATTACTTTTAAGCAATATGGTAGAAATATCAGGAACACAACTCTTAAGATATAAAGGGAGAGGCAGAAAGATGAACAGTTTCAAAACAACCATTTAAAAATAGTCAACATGGTTCTATCTAAGTCCTATGGTGCATAACATGAGATTTCTGTGGGGCTAATGTCTTCAGTGACCTGACAATCCTCAAGAGGTTTAATCCCGGTGTGGAAAAATGAGATAGAAGGAGAAACGTCAAAACACCACATCAAAGTGTGGCCTGGTCCTGGATCCGTTTAGTTCAGTTATGTACTGCTTCTATGCTTCCTATTCGTTATATAGTTTTAATTCCTGTAATTAATGCATAACTGATTTCTGGGAAGGTGTGTACCTGTGTACCTGTGTGTGTTTAAACAGGGGTTCACTGGAAGACCCCACCTCGCACCTTGGAATACGTGCCACTAAAGGGTTTGTTGGAAGAGAAGGGTCTTTTTTTTTTTTTTTTTTTTTTTTTTAAGAGAGAGTGCATGAGGGAGGGTGGGGGCAGAGAGAGAGGGAGAGAGAGAATCTCAAGCAGGATCCATAGCCAGCGTGGAGCTCCACATGGGGCTCGAACCCACAAACCATGAGATCATGACCTGAACCAAAATCAAGAGTCTGACGCTAGGGGTACCTGGGTGGCTCAGTCCGTTAAGCATCCGAGTCTTGATTTTCACTCAGGTCATAAACTCACAGTTCATGGGTTCGAGCCCCACGTTGAGCCATGTGCTGACAGTGCAGAGCCTGCTTGGGATTCTCTCTCTCTCTCTCTCTCTCTCTCTCTCTCTCTCAAAATAAATAACAACTTAAATAAAATGGGAGATCAGTTGCTAATAAATAAATAAATAAATAAATAAATAAATAAATAAATAAAATTAAGGGAGTCCAACGCTCTACTGACTGAGCCACCCAGGCATCCCAGAAGGGAAGATTTTTAGTCGGGGCTGAATGGGCTCAGATGCATTTATCCCACCCCTTGTGTTTGGAAGAAAAAGACACCCTTTGACCGACCCATTTAACTCCATGGCAATTTTGCTTTCCAGCTATGGAGTCCTGCTGTGGGAGCTGCTCACGGGAGAAGTCCCCTACCGTGGCATCGATGGGCTTGCCGTGGCTTACGGAGTAGCCGTCAATAAGCTCACTTTGCCCATTCCTTCCACCTGCCCTGAGCCGTTTGCCAAGCTCATGAAAGGTATCTGTGCCCCCCCTGTTTCTGTGGGTCTGTGGAGGCAAGGGGAACCGCTCAGGAGAACATCTGTGTATTTTGTATCCAAAAGGGTACTTTGGATACTTTGGGTACAGCAGTGATTCTAATTTTCAGATGCTTTTAAGCAACTGTACCATTTTATGAATCCGAAACCTTGTCTTCAATCTGAGACATCAGGTAAAGCATTGATGGATTAAGTCCCTTTTTAAAAAACAATCCGGTTTTATCAGTGACTCATTTATGTACAAAATCCAACTGAATGGTAATAAAGTTTTCACCAAGTACAGCACTAAAGTTCAAAGACAGAATTTAGTTGGCTCCATTCTGCTATTTTAAATTCCACCTAATGATCAAAAATGTTTTACGATCTTAACCGGCGTGGTTTTGCCATGACCTTATCTATTTGATGTTTAGCTTTTAAAAATTAACTGACTCCTTTTGTAGGCAGCTAGTTACCTTCCTTCATTACGAGGCCATTTCTCAGAACCTCTCATGTGATTATAACATTTTAGAGATTTCGGGTTTCTTGGGCCAAGTTCTAGAACTCCGTACCTGTAAATCACCGGCCGGGCAGCTTAGGCCCCTGATACACACAGTTCATGGTGAAGCATGGAGCGCACACATCCAGTATTCATGTCGTATAAGAGAAACCACAAGAGCCTTACCTAACAGCGAATATTGTATACGTGCCACTGACCTGGATGCTGGGTAAAATAAAATTTTCAAAATCGTCATCAGTTGATTTTTCAGATCTTCAGTAGACACCATCAGCATGGGCTGAAAATCTGGGCTGTGCTAAGAAATGGAATTAATGTGGTTCTTGTTTATTTTAGAGTGCTGGCAACAAGACCCTCACATTCGTCCATCATTTCCCTTAATCCTTGAACAACTGACTGCTATTGAAAAGGCAGTTATGACTGACCTGCCTCAGGAATCTTTTCATTCCATGCAAGATGACTGGAAGCTAGAAATTCAGCAAATGTTTGATGAACTGAGAACAAAGGAAAAGGTGAGAGAGATACAGTCATTGCAGAAGATACCCACATTTGCGAGGATTATGGAAAACATGAGTCAAGAACACGGTTAGCACTATTGTAAAAGATTTTCAGACGTGAATAGTTACTGATTCTTACCTTCCGGCTAAAACGAAGCAAAACAGAAGTGTCCTCAAAGTGTATCGTTGGAAAAGAAACAATCTTTTGTTAGGGAAATTTTCAAAAGTAAAAAAAAAAAAAAAAAAAAATTAAAGGAAGAGAGAACAGCATACTGAGTCCTTGGTATAAATTAACCAGCTTTAGTAATTGTCAGTATTTTGTCATTTTGTACATCTCTTAGTCCCATTATCATCTTTTTAAAAAAAAAAAATGGAATACTTTAAATTAAATCCTCAATTCATGTCCTTTTACCCTTAAATCTTAAAACAGGCATCTCTAACTGGTAAGAATTTTAGAAATAACTTTCTTGCCATTATTATCTCAAAAAGTAACAGTAATTCCTTGATGTCATGTAATACTCTATAAATGTCACAGTTGTCACAAAGGTGTCTTTTTAAAGTTTTTGACTATATCTTTTAAAGCCTTTCTTATGCTAGACACCCCCCCATACACACACACACACACACACACACACACACACACACACACACACCCTTTTATCTCCAAAGCAGTACTTTGCTGGAGAAACTGGGAAAGTATAATTTTGAACCTTTTAGTATGATGAGTTAAGTTCCGGTTGGTTTGTTTATTTTAAGAAGCACTAAATAAACATCTATGTGAAACATACCTGAGGCTGCATTTATGCCACCACATACACAGTGAACTAGGAGAAGTAAAGGTATACCCAATTGGAAGGCAGACTGGTTGGGAAGTGAATGCAATTAGCATGGTCTCCTTTGGTGACACAGTGACTTCACGGCCCCTAAGAACCCCAACTTTACAGCACGGTTCTGTGCTATAGGTTCAGCACTAATTTTTTGAAGACCCTTTTGTAGTAGTTGAGCATTTTGATGAATCAAGCCTTATTCTGCCCGTCCAAAGTGTATAATTATCCGAGACGTTAAGTTCTGTTTGTATGTGCAAGAAATGTCTGGGCTAAAGTACAACATCGCAAGTTTTTGATAACCTTTACAAAGCCATGCAGTTGTCCAGGAAGGAATTTTTATACCTCGTACATTTGTGATTCTAAAATAGTAGAATTCTTTTTTAAGAGGGCAGTAATGCTTTGCTAAATAAAGAGCCCACTTGCTGATTCAAATTTACAACATTAAAACATGGCTGAGAATCATTCCCTCATGCTAGAGTAACTTGGACTTAGGCAGAGAGGCTCTGTATTACATGTCTATACTTTTATATTGACTGTAATACTAAAGGCCTGTGGTCAACCCAAGTGCAAAGAGGGAATAACAAGCTGTGGTTTGAATATATGTGCATAAACATTTCTTTTTTTTTTTTTAACGTTTATTTATTTTTGAGACAGAGAGAGACAGAGCATGAACGGGGGAGGGTCAGAGAGAGAGGGAGACACAGAATCTGAAACGGGCTCCAGGCTCTGAGCGGTCAGCACAGAGCCCGACGCGGGGCTTGAACTCACAGACCGCGAGATCGTGACCTGAGCTGAAGTTGGACGCTTGACCGACTGAGCCACCCAGGCGCCCCATGCATACACATTTCTTGACCTGGTTTTTATAATACTGTGCGTGACACCAAGACATCGCATGCCCAGATTCTGTCTTTGAGAAGCTTAGGTCTACTGTTGTCTTACTGAATTGGGAATCACTCCCAGGCATGTCACAGGGTCTCCCCAACGTGCAAATTGTTTTCTAAAAAATGCATACAACTTAAAACCGTGTCTGTGGGGAAACTGTTGTGAGTTTCAAGGTTATGTTCTGTTTTGTGTTTTCCCAGCAAACATTTACCGACTACGTACGGTGTGCTGGGAACAGTATTAGAGTCCTGGGATACAAAGATAATTACAACATTCTGTTTTCTTGAGGTCCTTAAAATGGCAGGCCTAGGGGTCTGGGATCTTGTGGACAAGTTTTTAAAAGGGGCTAGACGTGGATCTTGGCACCATTTTCCAGCCAAATACCGAAGTCAGAACCCACCCCTCACCCCCACCCAATCTTCCTTCATTCTGCTTTCTTCTTTCTGTGACGGACAGATTACTGTTCTCATTGGTACCCGGCCTCCAAAGGCTTTGAAGATGTCTCTGGTGGTCTCCTGTGTGACAGAGACCATCAGTGGGAATCCCTCCCCTAATCCCTGTTGTCCTTGCTTTACCTCCTGCGTCATTGCAACAGCATCCTACCTGGTTGCCCTGCGTCCAGTCTTGCTCCCCCAGTTGGTCCCCTCACCTCCAGTGGCCCTTCTACAATGCAAATCTGAGCATCCTTCTTCAGCAGCCAATTTCTTTCCCTTATTAATTTCCTTTGTCCTTCCATATGTAGCCTCACTGTGTCCCAACCATCCTGAATTCCATTCAGTTCCTCTGATGCCACCACACTCTTGACCTTCGGTCTCCAGATACATGCTCTTGTGGGTCCAGAATACTGTCCCCTCCTTAGCTTCTCGCCCCACCTCACAGTTGCTGGCTCCTTGGCTGTGAGTCCTTTGTAGCTCCCTCCCCTCACCCAGATGCACCAGATAAGCTGTGTGTCACAGCATCCCACACTCAGCTGGCGCTGAGTCTGACTTCAGTATTAGCTTGCGTTCTTATTCTTGGTTTGCCATTTCTGCTAGATAATATATCAGTCAGCTACACTATCTTATTCTTGGTCATTTTCATCCACGGCATTGAACAGAGTACTCGGCACATGGTAGATAGTAAATAAATACGTTACATTAACCTACGCAAAGTTTCTTAATATCCTGAATGTATTCTAACCTGAAATGTATTCTAGTAGGTGAGTGATACTAGCGATTATCATTACCACCATTATTACTCAAGGGAAACAGGGAATTTAGATGTATGTATTGGAAATCTGTTCTGAATCTTACGCCGTCGAAGAGGTTTACAACTCAGCTGTTTAACTTCTACTTATATATTCTTGAGGGACGCCCACATGTGTGCCCGGGGAAGTTTTGGTTGTTCACTGAAGCGTGGTTTGTGATAGTGAAAACCTGGGATTGGCCTCAGTATCCATGAACAGGGAACAGATGCCCAAACTACTGTGTATTGATCCAGTATATTCAGTATTGATTCGGACTGGAAATCTTCAAACCAGTCAAAATGAATGAATTCTAGCTATATGTTGCAACGAGGATAAATCTCAAATGTAAAATTGAGTGGAAAAAGTGAGTTGCAGAAGGATAGTTACGCTAGATACCATTTATGGAAACTGGTAAAACACATAAACCAGTGCCATTCAGATGTACCGAAAGTCTGAAGGTCTGGATGAGGGAGGGTTACGGGGCAACCAAGGAACCGCAGACAAGAAGAGGGAGAGGAGAGAATTTAGAGCGTGCTGCACATGAGACTTTAGCAGATCTGAAACGGATGAGGTAAAACCTTAGCATCTGTTAAATATTGACAGTGAGTGTATGGGTATTTGCTGTTCTCTCTGATTGTAGTATATTTTAAATATTTCCTAATTTTAAGTGATTAAAATAAAGGTTAGAGAGAAATATGTAAACTGCTGAAGTCACTTATTTTTTCCTGAAGTCATTTTTTTTTCAAGTAGTAGACTTAGGTAATTCAGCCCCTTCTTAGATTTTTCAGTATTTTGTAAGTTGGAAAATACAAAACCGGCAGATGCAGCCTTAGACAGTGGGTTTGACTGTTGGCATCAGGTTTTAAAGAGCCTCCCAAGGAAGATGGCCTGGAAGGCAGAAGGAGGACCCTGGAAATCAAGTCTGGACAAAGAACAGAAGGAGCGCAGAAGGGAATGGTAATTGCAGGGGCTACCCTAGAATACTGGAAGAACTCAGAGGGTTCATGTTGCAGAGTTTGGAAGTAGGGCCTCTTGGGTCAAAGCTCCAGGGATTAAAATGTGGTCTGGTGGGGCGCCTGGGTGGCTCAGTTGGTTGAGTGACCAATTTCGGCTCAGGTCATGATCTCGCAGTTTGTGAGTTCAAGCCCTGCGTCAGGCTCTGTGCTGACAGCTCAGAGCCTGGAGTCTGCTTTGGATTCTGTATCTCCCCTTCTCTCTGCCCCTCCCCTGCTCATGCTCTGTGTGTGTGTTTCTCTCTCTCTCAATAATAAATAAATGTTAAAAAGAATTTTTTTTAATAATAAAATGTGGTCTGGAGAAACGGGAACCCTCTTGCGCTGTTGGTGGGAATGCAAACTGGTGGAGCCGCTCTGGAAAACAGTGTGGAGGTTCCTCAAAAAATTAAAAATAGATCTCCCTATGACCCAGCAATAGCACTACTAGGAATTTACCCAAGGGATACAGGAATGCTAATGTATAGGGGCACTTACTTGTACCCCAATGTTTATAGCAGTACCTTCAACAATAGACAAATTATGGAAAGAGCCTAAATGTCCATCAACTGATGAATGGATAAAGAAGATGTGGTTTATATATACAATGGAATACTACTTGGCAATGAGAAAATTGAAAATTTGAAAGAATGGAATCTGGCCATTTGCAGCAATGTGGATGGAACTGGAGGGTATTATGCTAAGTGAAATAAGTCAGGCAGAGAAAGACAGATACTACATGTTTTCACTCATGTGGATCTTGAGAAACTTAACAGAAGACCATGGGGGAGGGGAAGGGGAAAAATTACAGAGAGGGAGAGAGGCAAACCATAAGAGACTCTTAGATACTGAGAACAAACTGAGGGTTGATGGGGGGTGGGGGAGAGGAGAAAGTGGGTGATGGGCACTAAAGAGGGCACCTGTTGGGATAAGTACTGGGTTTTACAAGGAAACCAATTTGACAATAAATTATATTTAATGTAAAAAAATGCGGTCTGGGAATCAACAACTTTCTGACGCTTAGAGCAGACGGTGGCTCAGTAGACTGCATTCAGCTTCCTTCCCTCGAGGGAGCCACACAGACCAAAGGGGATATCGAAATGGGATTCTAAAAAACAATGATAGACCCATTCCCCCTCCCTTTTTTTAATATAAGTTTTTAGCAGAGTGCCAAAATCCATAGCAGTCTAGCGAAGCGGTTACGACTGGAGCCAGACAGCTGGCTGGACCCGGGGCTCTTCCCTCCCTGCTCACCTCCTCCCCATTAAAGGTCACAGTCACGCTGCCAGCTCCCTGGGGTGGTGTGGGGCTTAACCCGGTGGTGTGTGCACAGGGCTCAGAGCAGTGCCCATAACTTGGCAAGTGCCAAAGAAAGCGGTGGCTTTGATTGGAACCAGAGCAGCTTCTAACAGCCGCTGCCAATCCCTGGCCCAGTCGTTCGGGAAACTGGGCTCCTCTGAGCAGGAAAATGCTTGAAAATGACTGGCCAGATTAGCTTTTAAATCTTGTGTTTCATCGAAGGATTACTTTCCACGATATTATTAATAGTTTCTTGGAAACTTTAATACATTTCGTTGACTTAACATGGTAGAGAAAAATACTGATTTGTTTTGTTTTGTTTTGTTTTCACACTTCCCCAAATTGTTTTCAGGAATTCTTAGATGTTTAATAGCAAAAATTAAAAAAAAAAAAAAAAGATTTTGGGGAATGGGAGTGAACTTAGAGGAAAAATAAAAGAAGTCACAGGATTTAAAATTTAGAGGTGATGTTATTAATAACGATGATTTTTATCTAATTTACTTATTTTAAATTATTGATAATTATTCATGACACTGCCAGGTAGAAGGATATCCAGTGAATTAATTCTTACTTTACATTGTATAAAAGTCAAAAAGCATCCGTCAAGAATGCGTGTCTTCCCTTTCTCCATGAGGGGGTTTACAGTAGTTTCTTTATTATTCTTTGGAATCATTTTTGAGCTATCCTCTCATGACGTCCTTGCTTTCTCCTTTTATGTGATATCTGTGCAGTGCTCCTTGAAATACCACATTTATGGTATCTTATGAGCCTTTGACTCAAAATTGAAGAGAATCTATAATGCTTTTTGGGGGTTTTTTGTTCTTGGATTTTTCTCAAAGGTTTCTTCTCCTTGCGTCTTTCTCGACAGAGTGGAGAGCAGGGTGTACGTGCACTATCTCCCTTTCTCGTTCACTGATTGCTTAAGGTAGGAGGCGTCAGACTTGGAATTAATGGTCAGTAACTTGGCTGTGCTCTGCGTTACTCAGTAAACTGTAGCCTCCACGGATATCGGTTCCTCCCTAAATTCCTGGCTTCTTATCTTTGTGTGTCTGTCTTTGTGCACTGGGTCCATGCACCTGTTTTTGAACCACTATTGGAAGACATACCGCCATTAATGATTAACATCTGCCAGGAATCTGGATTTGCCATTACTAGACTGGCCTGTGCCAAGCAATTAAACAAATATTACTGCTTAGAAATCTCAGCAACCAAAAGAATTTTTGTGTATGCTTCATAATTTCAAAGTATTCGAAGGGGTTCTAATACTCCAGCCTTTTTTTTTTTTTTCTTTTACTTTTGACTGTTTTAAAATGCATTCAGAAAGAAGAGTACTTTGGCTGTTTTCTCTTTGATCTTATTTTTTTCTCTTAAGTCTCAGGCAAGTGTTTGTTTGTTTTTAATTTATAAAGTCATGGCCAGGGGATCCACATTTTCGCCCGGGACCCGGAATTAAAAATGGTTTCTTCTTCAATTATTGTAGTAGTAACACACAAAAAGCCTAATTGAATTTGCTGGCCTTATCTGTACCTTATGCCATTTCATTCCATAATAGCTAATTGGATTGATATCAACACCACTGAAAAGTAATATCTTAACAAAAGGGCAGACAGTAATGAGTTAGACGTTGAAAGTTGACTGGAAAGTATCTTCTGTCCCCAAATACACGACGGTAAGATCTCCAGTTTGGACAAACTGGTTGGAAAAAAACATCAGTTATATAACAGATTTCAGAATTTTTTCTAATATGTAGCATTTTCTTCATTTTCTTTTCCTTTCATGTAGTGTATAGTAATTTACGTCCGGCATAATGTAACGAAGAAATACTGATCTGCTTATAAGTAAGAATCAGCTGGTACATATTAGCAGAAGTGACTTGAATATCAACTGGTGTTAAGTAAATCTTTTGCAATTTTGTGAGCTTTGTTTAGAAAAAGCAAATTTTAAGAATGTTTCAAAGGTGAATTTCAGCCCACTTTGTAAATTAACAATAAATTCAGAATTCGTTTGATCTGAATAAATAATTTTTTTTTTTTTAGAACTCCTCAGTCTCTTCTTGATATTATTATATTTATTTATGGAATGAGGGTCTTCTGTTTTTCCTCTGTGATAATTGTACTGACAGCCTCCATGTATTCATTGAGCCCTTCTATAAAAAGTCCAAGGGATTAGCAGACTTGAGTTGACATTTTAATCCCATGCCTCAGCTCTGGCTTCTACCATGAGCCTCTATTTTAGAGTGTTTTTTGTTTTTGTTTTTGTTTTTCTCTGTATCAGTATTCTTGACATGGGCTGTATCAAGTGTGGCTGCTTATATAAAGTGTGATATGTTTGCCCAGTCCTCGGAGCTCTCACAGCTCCTAGCTCAAAGCTACATCTGAGATGGCATCTATAGTTTCTAACAAAGCTTCTGGTGTTAGGACAGTCTAAGATTAAATTTTCTGGAGCAGTGTAAATAAAAGTTTGCAAATGCCTTGATTTCAGTATGACTGCTTGATTTAGTAGCAGGGCAATCAAGAAGAGAAAGAAGGTCAGCACTAAAAGGAACATTTATGTCTCTGGTAAAGAAGAGAACATTTTAGGGGCGCCTGGGTGGCTCGGTCGGTAGGCATCCGACTTCAGCTCCGGTCGTGATCTCATCGCTCGTGAGTTTGAGCCCCGCGTCGGGCTCTGTGCTGACAGCTCAGAGCCTGGAGCCTGCTTCGGATTCTGTGTCTCCCTCTCTCTCTGCTCCTCCCCCACTCGCACCCTGTCTCTCTCTCAAAAATAAGTAAATGTTGGGGCACCTGGGTGGCTCAGTCAGTTAAGCGTCCGACTTCGGCTCAGGTCACGATCTCCCAATCTCACGGTCCGTTAGTTCGAGCCCCGCGTCGGGGTCTGGGCTGACAGCTCAGAGCCTGGAGCCTGCTTCCGATTCTGTGTCTCCCTCTCTCTCTGCTCCTCTCCCGCTCACACTCTGTCTCTCTCTCAAAAATAAGTAAACATTAAAAAAAAAAAAAGACACACATAACATTTTATAGAAATGAAATAAGAGTGGAAGTGTGATTTTAAAACTTGGTAGAGTTCTTGGTTTTACTATTGAGTACTTTTTTCCTAATAGGAACAATCTTTGAACAACACAGGTTTAAACTATGTGGGTCCACTTATATGTGGCTTTTTTCAGTGAATACAGTACAGGACTGTAAATATATCTTCTCTCCATTATTATTAAACATTTTCTTTTCTATAGCTTCGTTTATTGTAAGAATACACACTCTGTAATACATGTAACATACAAAATACGTGTTAATTGAGTATGTGGTTGGTAAGACTTCTCAGCAACAGTAGGCTGTTATTAGTGGTTATGTTTTGGAGGCTCAAAAGTTATATATGGATTTTCCATGGCAAGGTGGGGGTGGGGAGGGTCAATGCTCCCAACTCAGTGTTCTTCAAGGATTAACTGTATTCTTTAATTCATGGGCTTTCTATGAAGCTAAATAATTCTGAAACCAAAGCCAAGTTTTGGAAGTTAGACTTTAATTGTGACAGAGCGGCCTTCATGAGCTAATTCATGCGATCTGTGTCAGAAGTGATACTTCTCATTCATCCATGGGGTCCTGAAAAATTCATTTTCCAGGGGCTTACAATTTTAGGGATGCTCATTTTCATTTCTCTTGGGCCTTCCGCTGCCTTCTGACCCATTAGCTTTGTTTTTCCTTGAATCTCTCCACCACGATGTTTTAACCCCTAAGCAAATCCTTAAATAACCCAACGAAGTTCTTCCCAGGTAGAGAAATCTGAACTGTGGTCTTTCATGAGTAGGATGATTCTTCTTTAATCAGTCAAGTCTTACCGTTTGGCTTTATTTGGGAAATGAGTCGATCACCTCTGTCCTCTGTTGCTCTGTGTTACTGAACACTTTCCGTGTCAGGTGATCGTGAGGGCCAGCGATGAGGAGGGAGAAGTGTTAAAATCGGGTTCGAAAATTTGGTGACGCCTTTTGGGGACCATGAGACTCAGGACGCAGAGCGCAGAGCACAGGCGCACTGCTTGTAGTCTGAGTCAGTGCTGGGCCGGGGAGGTCTTAGCTCCCGCCGTCCTGATTGCCAAGGCTGCTGCCCCGGGAGGACCGGGGCGGCGGGGGGCTGAGCTGGAGAAGAGCCACCCCCGCTTCTTGCTTACACCGCGTGCTCTGTGCCCCAGGAGCTGCGGTCCCGCGAGGAGGAGCTGACCCGGGCCGCCCTCCAGCAGAAGTCCCAGGAGGCGCTGCTCAAGCGGCGGGAGCAGCAGCTGGCCGAGCGGGAGATCGACGTGCTGGAGCGGGAGCTCAACATTTTGATCTTCCAGTTAAACCAGGAGAAGCCCAACGTCAAGAAGAGGAAGGGAAAGTTCAGGCGGAGTCGGTTAAAGCTCAAAGACGGACATCGCATCAGCTTACCTTCAGGTATGCGCTCGTCTGCGTGTGTCGCAAGGGTTTTGAATGTCATCTGTGTGATGGGCTTCTTTGTTGTCTCCAGCCCGGGGAAGAGACGGCAGGATGAGATTTTTTTTTTTTTTTTTTTTAACATTTATTTATTTTTGAGACAGGGAGAGACAGAGCATGAACGGGGGAGGGTCAGAGAAAGAGGGAGACACAGAATCCGAAGCAGCTCCAGGCTCTGAGCTGTTGGCACAGAGCCTGACACAGGGCTTGAACTCATGAACCGCGAGATCATGACCTGAGCTGAAGCCAGACGCTTAACCGACTGAGCCACCGGGTACCCCAACAACACTTTTCTTTTATATAAAGTACGTATACGTTGTCTCATAAAATTACTTATCACAAACTCCTGGAAGCCTCCCAACATAATGTGACTTTTTGGATTATTGCCAATGCCCTCAGTTAGTCAGAAAATCGCTGATGTGTGGCCATGGTGAGTACACAGTATAGTTATTGATTATTTGGTTTGATGTAGTGGAAGCAGGCTGTGTGTGGGTCCCTCCTCCCTTTACCTTTGACCTCTCTGGAGGAAAAAAAGATCTTTTTTCAAGATCTCTTCGGATGTTTGCTTTTTAGCCAAAGTGTAACTTGGGGGACCACTGACTGTGCTGTCTTGTGGGTCCCACATAATTTAAAAGAAACTGTTTTATTTATGATGAGGCTTCTGCTTTCAAGTGTAGATGATAGAAAAATTCAGAATTTCTCCAGGTCTTGGCTCTATCAGCCTTCTATCTGTGTTGTGACTAGGTTATGCTAATTAATATTCACCGATTCCCTGGGAGACTTGGGAGGGGCATGGCTAATGAGAAACTGATGGAAAATAAACTTGGAAGAAAAAAATTAAATCATTCCCGTGATTCTTTACTCTTCAGCGGTAAGGTGATTAAAGCAAACGTCTCAGGATTCCTGAGGTCACTTTCATTCCTGCTTTTCTTCTCAAATCGTGTTTCCGCGATATCTTGTCTTCACTCGAAGCAGACCAAATATATTCGACAATTTTTGCTAGATTTATATTGTTCCTGGATTACATTCTCTCTTTCTGAGAATTTGTTCTACATTTATTTGCCTTATGGCATTCAATAAAAGATTTCCCATTAAAACATACCCCAAAAATCTGCTATAGTCCTAATCCATTTTCAAAGAATGAAATTGTTTCTTTAATTTAGCATGGGCTTTACCTCTTCTGGCCACAAGGTGTTGCTACATTGTTGTCAGAATGTTACTGCTCTGGAAACTGATTCTCTTTAGATTCCCCCAACTTTTCACCCCCCACACACACATATACACAGGTACATATATACACATACACACACATGTACACATACACACACACACAATTTACTTGCATAGTGTCCCAAAGTAGGATACATATCCAAAGATCCAAAGAGAAAAATGATAACTGTAACAATAGTTACTTATTTTCTCCAGGAATTTTGCTTAGTATAGAAGAGAAAGCAATTATTTGCACCTCCAAGGAACTTATTGTCTTCTAGAAAATTCTTTGAGTTACCAAATGTTAGTACTGTTCAGCGGTACACTATTAAGGAAGAAACATCTGCTAGACAGCAGCTCAAATGGCGGTGGTAGTTTCTTTTCAGCGTACAAATTGCTTGAACCCCTTTTGCAGGAAATTTTCCCTATGTGTAACTAGCTTAAAAATTTTCTCAGAAGCATATTGGAGACTCCTACAAACTGACCTTTAATATTTGTGCCTCTCCCTCTTCCAAAAACTTGTTATTAAATGTGAAAAATTAGCTCATCATAATTTTGTCCTTCAGAATCACTGAGGATAACTTTTAATCTTATGACTATTTATAGCTGTGATGACTTAACCACTAGAAAACTCCAACGTAATCCTTCCGCTGGCAGTCCTTTATGGGCACTCCCCAAACAAGGGTGGATGCTTATAAAATGAGACGATATAATCTACAAAAGTGTAGACGATATCATCTACATAAAGTATAAATTATACTTTGTGAATTCTTGGAACTTGTTTGAATCTTAGAGTGATCACGGTACATGTATTTCTATGGTGACCACTTTGTACCACGTGCTCTGCCTTATGTTTATCTCAGGCCAAAGTTGTATGTTTAGAACCTATAAAATAAGGCAAAGAAGGTTTGAAGCCTTCAAATTTGGTATCTTTCAAAAGCAATGGGATCCTAATTTTAACCACTTCAGAAATGCCAAAAGCCGGCCACAGTCATCTTCCTTCACGTGTGCACATGTGAGAGTGTGTGTGTGTGTGTGTGTGTGTGTGTGCAAATGCTACTATTTGCAGGGTCAAATGATTATTCCCACTGATACTGTCATGAAACATCAATATTGCCAATAAAAACACAAGTATAGTTTTACTCAAAAGTCTGGGGACCTCATGAGAATCTGCCATGAGACAATTATTCTCTCAAGTAGGATGAAAAACTGAACATCAGCCAGTTTTCCTAAATGTAGAACTGGGACAAAGTCAACCTTCCCCCAACTCACAGGGACAAGGGTATTTATAATAATATTTGGGGGACCCCTGAGTAGCTGAGACAGTTGAATGTCCGACTTTTGATTTTGGCTCAGGTCGTGATCTCACCGTAGTGAGATCGAGCCCAGAGTGGGGCTCCATGCTGAATGTGGAGCCTGCTTGGGTTCTCTCCCACCCTCTGCCCCTCCCCCATGCGTGCAGTCTCTCTCTCTCTCTCATTCTCTCTCCTCTCTCCACTCCTCTCTCTCAAACAAACAAACAAAAAGAATATTTTCTTTATGTTTAAGACATAAAGAGTCCAGGGGTGCCTGGGTGGCTCAGTCAGTTAAGTGTCTGGCTTCGGCTCAGGTCATGATCTCCTGGTTCGTGGGTTTGAGCCCTGCGTCAGGCGCTGTGCTGACAGCTCAGAGCCTGGAGCCTGCTTTGCCTTCTGTGTCTCCCTCTCTCTCTGCCCCTCCCCACTTTCTCTCTCTCTCTCTCACTCTCTTTCAAAAATGAATAAACATTAAAAAAAATTTTTTTTTTTAACTGAGACTCCTTTTTTTTTTTTTTTTTTTTTTTTATTTTTGGGACAGAGAGAGACAGAGCATGAACGGGGGAGGGGCAGAGAGAGAGAGGGAGACACAGAATCGAAAACAGGCTCCAGGCTCTGAGCCATCAGCCCAGAGCCCGACGCGGGGCTCGAACTCACAGACCGCGAGATCGTGACCTGGCTGAAGTAGGACGCTTAACCGACTGCGCCACCCAGGCGCCCCTAGACTCCTTTTTTTGTGAGAGAGAAATTAGTTAGACTTTTCCAGGAGATCACAAGCACTCTGAATCTTAGGTATTGTTAAAATCCAGTTTGGTACTTGTGCTACTCCTCCTTGGCCTTACAGATGTTCTCTGCTGGTCACCCGGCCATCCCTTGTTCCACCTGGTTTATCGTTCCCATGCTGTGGTCTGGTTCTGGGTTCTAGTTCCGAGGGCTTACAAGAACACAGCCGCCTTCTGCTCTACTCTGGGCTGGTGGCTCCTCCTTCTGCAAAACTCATGGGGAATTTGCTTCCAGTGTTCTGACGTATCACGGGGCTAGCTGAACCTTTATAAAGCACTTCAGTCTAAAATAAACTCTTCCATACCTACGGGTAAGACTGTTTCTCTTAACCTTCCCCCACCCGCCAATCAGTCCAATCACCTGCTGAACTGTTCTCTCACATCCGGTCTTTATTCAGACTGCTCTCTGCCCGGTCAGATCTTGGTAGATGGAGGAAGCCTCCCATCTGCTACTTCGTTTTTTGTCTTCCAAACCACCCTACACCCAGCTGTGTATTTTTCAGCAATTGACTGTAAGTGAGCACCAGTTGGGTTCTGTGGTAAAACCTTACACCATTTTCGCCTTCAACAAATACTTGAGGATTTACCGTGATCAAGTAATAGGGATTGCGAAAAAATAAACATGATCTCTGCCCTTACGTTACTTACAAACGTAAACAGATAAAATATTGATTCAGCAGAGATTTACTGAGTATCTTTCGTGGGCGAGGCATTTCGCCAGCCTGCGCTGGGGTCGTACTGTGATGGATTGTATATGGTCCCTGCCAGCGTAGAGCTGACACTGTATTGGGAGGGGAGCGAACCTTAAGCTAATAATTAGATACTTATTTACTTGATAAAATTATTAACTGCTATGAGGGAAAAGTCATATGACAGTGAGTAGTGGAAAGATGTCACCTGCTTTACGAAGATCAAGAGAGTTGTCCTAAAGAAGCAACATTTAAGTTGAGATTTGGGGGCACCTGGGTGGGTCAGTTGGTTAAGTGTCCAGCTCTTAATTTCGCCTCAGGTCACAATCCCAGGGTTGTGAGATCGAGCCCCTCGTATGGAGCCTGCTTGAGGTTCTCTCTCTTCCTCTCTCTCTGGCCCTCTTCTCCAGGTGTTCCCGCTGTCTCTAAAAAAAATGAAAATAAAATAAAAGGATTCACAAAAATTTTTATTTTTTTTTAATGTTTATTTTTGAGAAAGAGAGACAGAGGGTGTCTGACAGCTCTCCCTCTCCACTTTCGTGAGTGGGGGAGGCGCAGAGAGAGAGGGAGACACAGAATCTGAAGCAGGCTCCAGGCTCTGAGCTGTCAGCACAGAGCCCGACACAGGGCTCGAACTCACCAACCACGAGATCATGACCTGAGCTGAAGTCAGACGCTTAACCCACTGAGCCACGCAGGCGCCCCGGCAAAAATTTTAAATTGAGACTTGAAATAAGACTTGACTGAATACAGAGGGGAAGGAAGAGAGCGCATGCAAAAGAAGGCTTAGTTCCTGCCAGGAACTGAGAAAGACCCGTGTGGTTTGTCCCGGGCTCAGCAAACTGCACACTGTGGGCCAAATCTACCCTACCACACCTGTTCTGTGCAGCCCACGAGCTAAGAGTGGCTCACGCACTTTTAAATACTTGAAAAGAATAAGAAGAACAATACTTCATGGTACGTGAACATTACATGAAATTTAAATTGCCATTTCCGTAAGAAAGTTGTATTGGAACACATTTATGTCTATTGTATGATTGATTTCTTGCTAAATCAACAGATGTGAGTAATTGTGACAGAGGCCATGCATTTCCTATGTGGCACTTTACAGAAAAAGTTTGCCGATCCCTGGTTCAAACCATAGCAAGTGACGGGAGAACAGGGCAGGATGAGGCTAGAGGCATGAAGAACCCCGAGTGTGTTAGCATTTTGATCTCTGTAACTTAAGAACTTAAATAATTTAAGGGCGCCTGGGCGGCTCAGCCCCTTAAGCGCTGACTCCATCTCAGGTCATGATCTCATGGCTGGTGAGTTTGAGCCTGGCGTCGGGCTCTGTGCTGACAGTGCAGGGCCTGCTTTGGATTCTGTGACTCCCTCTCTCTCTCTGCCCTTCTTCCCGCTCATGCTCTCTCTCTCTCTCTCTCAAAAAAAAAAAAAAAAAAAAAAAAAGCAAAGCCTCTGAAGGGTTTTCAGCAGAGGAATGGCATGGTCTGGCATACGTTTTTAAAATGCATCTGACTGCTGTGAGCTAGACGAGAGGGGCCCAAGGGAGAGGTGCAGGAAGATCAAGAGAAAATGTGGCAGGTTCGGCGTGGAATGATGGATGCCATAGAGACAGAGAGAACAAAAAGAATCACTAACCTGTATCTACTGAACAGGTATTATGCCAGGAGCCCCGAGCTAAATATTTTCTGTACTTCTTTGTATTTAATTTTTCATAGCTGTCCTACAAAGTAGGAATCATTATTTATTATCCAGTTTTGTGTATGGAGACATCGAGACCCCAGGAGGTTAAGTCACCTCCCGAAAATCCACGTGGCTGGGAAGTGGTAAGCTGGGATTCTGATGTGGAGTTGGCTGCTTCCAGAAGCAAGAACATAAATTTCTCAACGATAGCTCTGACATGAATCTGTTGTAACCCCAAATTTACAAGCTATTTTGTGTTTAATTGGATATGGAGGGTGGGGGAGGAGATGGTATTAAAAATTTGCAGGCGTCTAACATGAATGACTGGATGGATGTCTGGCTACCAAATTCCAGCTTCCCCTCATTCCAAACACTGGGTGGTTCTTTAAACTTCTTTAAAGCATAAAGTATAGGGGCGCCTGGATGGCTCAGTTGGTTAAGCATCTGACTTGGGCTCGGGTCATGATCTCACGGCTCGTGAGTTCGAGCCCCGCGTGCGGCTCTGTGCTGACAGCTCCGAGCCTGGAGCCCACTTCAGATTCTGTATCTCCCTCTCTCTCTGTCCCTCCCCTGCACTCACTCACTCTCTCTCTCTCTCTCTCTCTCTCTCTCTCTCTCTCAAAAATAAACATTAAAAAAAATTTTTTTTAAATAAAGCATAAAGTATAGTTTTCAGAAAGGAAAATTATAGCTCTCTTTCAAATGTGAAATGCACACGTGTCCAAGATTTTTATTCAACTCGTTAATAACCAGAGAACCAGTTACAATTGGTTTCATTGAGAATTTGAGGAGCTAAGTATGTATGGGCAATTTAATAAGGGGACGTTAGGGTTAGATTGCTAGGTTAAATACAAATCTGGTTAGTGCCCAGGATGGCAGTAACCAGAACCTTGGGGATTGTCTTTCACACCAGACAGAAATTGTTGGTATTGCCACCAGATAGAATCTACAAGTTAACCTCTGCCCCGACGGAGTTGTAAAAATTAGCCCTGTCAAGAGAAAGTCAAAGGTTAAGCTCAGCCGTGCACTCTGAAAGAACACCCAATAATTTCCTTTACCTGGGTCTAAGGTTTTGATAACTTTCTTACAGTTGACAGAGTTTTCCCAGACACCCTCCACTTCCCTCTGGTCACATTACCCCTTCTGTATATTCCCATATTGTCCACATACTCTTCCGTGGCAGCTGCCCATATTAAGGTTGGGTCAGATTAACTATGATTTGTAGGGTATGTTGACCACAAAATGCTTTTAACTGAGACAGGGTTGGGGAGTTTTCCTTCACCCTCTTAGGGTCCCTGTCTGGGTCTGAAAATCAGACTGTCAAGGACAGATTAACAGGGGGAAAAAAAGCAAAGCAATTATTTAACGTACATTTTATACAACAGGGGAGCCTCCCTAAGGAAATGAAGACCCCGTAAAAACAGCAGAGTATTTTTATGCTAGATTTGATGAAGAGTGGACAGTCGTGAAGAAATGTGATAGGTTAAGGGGGAGTACTGGGGGGAGTGTTTTGTCCTGAACCCCCCCCCCCCCGCCTTAGCGTTAACTGCGTTTTCTGTTTTAATCACCACAGCAATCTGTGCAATGTTGGTTGTTTCTGTCTAACAGTTGAGGAGACCAGTTCAGAGAGGTCTGAGGTCCAGAGTTTGCTAGTGACAGAACCAAGGCTCATTTAAGTCCAAGGCGTCTCCGTCTTCTCTTCTAATTTTGTTGATAAGCATATGAGGCTACACAAAGGTAACTCTTCTTCCCAGAAGATGGTTCGATTCTGCAAGTACTCGGTGTCTCATTGTTCTGTATGTGTCTGACCGTACCTAACGTATCGTAGGCTCTGAGTCATTATTTATTGACTTGAACCCTGAGTGGAAGAGAAGAAGGAAACCAAGCAACAGAGCCAGAGATACGTGCCTTCTTACCCTTGGGCAGTTTTTGCTTTTGTTGCTTTGTGCTGATGAAAGTGGCCATGAACGGAACTTAAAAACCACGAAACCTTAATTCTTCCTTGTGTCCATGTCCAACAGATTTCCAGCATAAAATCACCGTGCAGGCCTCTCCCAACTTGGACAAACGGAGGAGCTTGAACAGCAATGGTTCCAGTCCGCCTAGTAGCCCCACGGTGATTCCTCGGCTTCGAGCGATACAGCGTAAGCTTTCTCCCCCAGCCCAGGGGCTCCTGGGGGGATTTCCGTCGTGAACCGACTTGGATTCCGTCCAGCCCGAGGTGTATTAAAGGTCCTTGTAACGAACACGTGACATTCATAGATGTCACAACCATTCAGAAAACGAAATTTGGTCTGACATTTCTTAGTCTAATTTTCTTTTTCTTTTTTGAATTGAGATGTAATTGATATGTAACATTATATTAGTTCCAGGTATACGACGTAAGTATTCAATATTTGTATATACAGTTGATCCTTAAACAACATGAGGGTTAGGGCCACTGAACACCCACCCACCATGCAGTGCAGTTGAAAATCCACATATAACTTTTGGCTCCCCAGAAACTTAACGGATAATAGTCTACTGTTGACTAGAAGTCTTGCTGATCACATCAAGAGTCAATGAACAAATATTTTGCATGTTACATGTATCATATATGGTATTCTTATAATAAAGTAAGCTAGAGAAAAATATTATTAAAATCATACATATACCAGACCGTACTGTATTTATTAACAAAAAAAATCAGCATGTGAGTAGACCTACACAGTTCAAACCCATTGTTGAAGGGTCACATGTTTTGCAAAATGATCACCACTATAAGTCTGGCTAACATCGGTCACCATACATAGTTACAAAATTTATTTTTATTTTTCGTATGATGAGAACTCTTAAGATCGACTCTCTTGGCAACTTTCAAATATGCAATACCTTATTATTAACTATAGTCCCCATGCTCTACGTGACACCCCTGGGACTTATTTTGTACCTGCAAGTTTGTGCCTTGTGACCCCCTTTACCCATTTCATCCACCCCCTGCCTCTGGCAACCACCAATCTGTTCTTTGTATTTATGAGTTCTTTTTTCTTTTTTTAATTTGATTCCACATAGAAATAAGATCATACAGTATTTATCTGTCTAACTTATCTCCCGTAGCACAACGCCCTCATGACCCATCCATGTTATTGCAAATGGCAAGATTTCATTCTTTTTTCTGGCTGAATAATATCCCCCTGGATAGATATACCTCATCTTCCTCATCCATTCGTCTGTTGATGGACACTTAGGTTGTTTTCACGCCCTGGCTATTGTAAATAATGCCGCCATGAACATAGGGGCACATGTGTATTTTCAAGTTAGTATTTTTGTTTTCTTCAGCTAAATACCCAGAAGTGCAATTGCTGGATCATATGATAGTTCTATTTTTTTTCCAGTTTTATTGAGGAATAATTGACACACATCACTGTATAAGTTTAAGGCATACAGCATGGTGGTTTGACTTCCATATATTGTGAACTGATTACCTCAATAGGTTTACTGCACATCTTTCTTCTCCGATGGGTAACAATAAAAAGAAAAGAAAGACAAAAAAAGGTAAAAAATGTTTCTCCTCGTGATGAGAACTATTAGGATTGACTCTCCTAACAGCTTTTCTTTACATCATATGGCAATGGTAGCTATAGTCATCATGCACATTACCTCCTTAGTACTTACTTATCTTTTAATTCAAAGTTTATGCCTTTTGACCACCTGCCTCCAATTCCCCCTTCCTCCACCCTCCACCTCTGGTTACAAGTCTAATCTCTTTTTCTATGGTTTGTTTTGTTTTTTTTTTTTTTTTAGATTCCACATATAAGTGAGATCAGATAGTATTTCTAGGTCCATCCGTGTTGTTGCAAATGGCAAGATCTCCTTCTTTTCTATGGCTGAGTAACCTTCCATTGTATACACACACCGCCTCTTCTTTATCCATTCATCTGTCGATGGACCCTTGGGTTGTTTCCATGTTTAGGCTGTTGTAAATAATGCTGCTGTGAACATCAGGGTGCAGGTATCTTTTCAGTGTTTTTATTTCCTTTGGATAAATTCCCATAAGTGGAATTACTGGATAAAATGGCGATTCTATTTTTAATATTTTGAGGAACCTCCATACTGTTTTCCACAGTGGCTGCACCAATTTGCAGTCCTACCAGCAGTCCACATCCCTGCCAGTCTTTGTTCTCTCATGTCTTTTTAAGGGTGGCCATTCTAAAAGGTGTGCGGCGATATCTCATTGTGGTTTTGATTTGCATTTCCCTAACGATTGGTAACGTTGAGCATCATTTCATGTGCCTGTTGGCCATTCATATGTCTTCTTTGGAAAATGTCTGTTTAAGACATTTGCCGATTTTTAAAATCTGGTTACCTGATTTTTTGCTATTAATATACTTTGGTGACTAGCCCCTTCTCAGATGTATGGTTTGCAAATTTGTTTTCCCATTCCGTAAGTTGTCTTTCCACTAGGTTGTTTATGGTTTCTTTTGCTGTGCAGACATTTTTTAATTTGATTATGTTTTGTTGCTTGTGTCTATGGTGTCATAGCCAAAAAATCATTACCAAGACCCATGTCAAGAAGCTTTATTCTTCTATTTTCTTCTAGGGGTTGCATGGTTTTAGGTCTCATATTTAACTCTTTAATCTACTTTGAGTTAATTTTTATGAATGGTATAAGATATGGTTTCAGCTTTATTTTTTTGCAGGTGAATATCCAATTATCCCAGAACCATCTATTGAAGAGTCTTTTCTCCATTGAGTATTCTTGGCTCCATTCTCAAGTATTAGTTGAGCATATGTAGTTTGGTTTATTTCTGGGCTCTATTCTGTTGGTCTATTTGTCTGTTTTTATGCCAGTACCGTATTGTTTTCATGACTATAACTTAATAGCATAGCGTGAAATCAGGGAGTGTGGTACCTCCTGCTTTCTCAGGATTTCTTTGGCTATTTAGGGTCTTTTGTGATTCCATATACATTTTAGGAGGGGTTTTTCTACTTCTGTAAAAAAGGCCATCAGAATCTTGATAGGATTGCATTGAATCCATAGGTGGCTTTTGGTAGTATTGCTACTTTAACAATATTAGTTCTTAAAATCCATGAACACAGGATATTTCCATTCATTTGTGTCTTCTCTGATTTCTTTCATCAATATCTTATAGTTTTCAGAATAGAGATCTTTCACCTCCTTTGTTAGTTTTATTCGTAAGTATTTTATAGTTTTTGATGCCATTGTAAATGGGATTTCTGTATTTCCTTTTCAGAAAACGTGTTGTTAGTGTATAGAAACCCTACTGGTTTTTGTATGTTAATTTTGTATCTTGAAACTTTACTGAATCCACTAATCAGGTCTAACAGGTTTTTTCTTTCAATCTGTAGGATTTTCTATATATAATTTCATCTCATCTGCAAATAGAAAGAATTTTACTTCTTCCTTTCCAATTTTTATACCTTTTATTTCTTTTTCTTGCCTATTACTCTAGCTAGGAGTCCACCACTATGTTGAATAGGAGTGGTGATAGTGGGCACCTTGTTCCTGATCTTAAAGGAAAAGCTTTAAACCTTTCATCATATAGTATAATGTTAAGGGTGGGCTCGTCATACATGGTCTTTGTTGTGTTGAGGTACATTCCTTCTGTTCCTAATTTGTTAAGACTTTTTGGCATGAATGGATATTGAATTTTGTCAAATGCTTTTTCAGTGTCTGTTGAGATGACTATATGATTCTTTTCTTTCATTCTATTAATGTGATGTATCACATTGATTGATTTGCGTATGTTGAACTATCCTTGCATCCCAGGGATAAATCCCACTTGATCATGGTAAATGACCCTTTTAATGTGCTGCTGAATTTTGTTTGCTGGTATTTTATTAAGAACTTATGTGTCTATATTGATCAGGGATATTGGCACATAATTTTCTTTTCTAGTAATATCCTTTTCTGGTTTTGGTATCAGAGTAAAGATTGCCTAATAAAATGAGTTTGGAAGTGGATTTTTTGGAAGAATTTGAGAAAGACTGGTGTTAATTTTCCTTAATGGTTTGGTAAAATTCACAAGTGAAGCCATCTGGTCCTGGACTTTTCTTCTTTGGGATATTTTTGATGACTAATTCAATCTTTTTACTAATAATTGGTCTATTCAGATTTTTTATTTCTTCCTGATTCAGTCCTGGCAAGTTGTAAGTTTAAGAATTTTTGGGGCGCCTGGGTGGCTTGGTCGGTTAAGCATCCGACTTCAGCTCAGGTCATGATCTCACGGTCCGTGAGTTCGAGCCCCGCGTCCGGCTCTGTGCTGACCGCTCAGAGCCTGGAGCCTGTTTCGGATTCTGTGTCTCCCTCTCTCTCTGCCCCTCCCCTGTTCATGCTCTGTCTCTCTCTGTCTCAAAAATAAATAAACGTTAAAAAAAAATTTAAAAAAAAAAAAAAAAGAATTTTTCCATCTCTTGGGCGCCTGGGTAGCTCAGTCGGTTAAGTGTTCAACTTCAGCTCAGGTCATGATCTTGCAGTCTGTGAGTTCGAGCCCCACGTCGGGCTCTGTGCTGACAGCTCAGAGCCTGGAACCTGCTTTGGATTCTGTGTCTCCCTCACTCTCTGCCCCTCCCCTGCTCATGCTCTCTTTCTCACAAAAAAAAATAAATATTAAAAAAATATTTTTAAAGAATATTTCCATTTCTTCTAGGTTGTCCACTTTGTTGACACATAGTTGTTCCTGGTACCTCTTATGATCCTTAGAATTTCTGTGGTATCAGTTTTAATGTCTCCTTTTTCACTTATAACTTTGTTGGTTTGCGTTCTTTCTCTTTTTCTCTTGGTTAGTTTAGCTAAGGTTGTGTTCGTTTTGTTTATCTTTTCAAAGAACTAACTCTTAGTGTGGTTCATCTTTTCCATTGTGTTTTTGTTGTTGTTGTTCTCTATTTCATTTATTTCTGCTCTAATCTTCATTATTTCCTTTCTTCTGCTAACTTTTGGCTCACTGGTTTTTTTTTGTTTTGTTTTGTTTTTCTAGTTCCTTAGGGTGTAGAGTTAGGTTGTTTATTTAGGATCTTCTTTTTTTAATATATATATATATATATACACACACATATATATGTATACATATATATATATATACATATATATACACACATATATGTATATATATATATACATAATTTTTTTTTAATGTTTATTTATTTTTGAGTGAGACAGAGTGTGAGTGGGTAGGGGACAGAGAGAGGAAGACACAGAATCTGAAGCAGGCTCCAGGCTCTGAGCTGTCAGCACAGAGCCCAACAAGGGACTCGAACCCACAAATCGTGAGATCATGACCTGAGCTTACCAAAGTCAGATGCTTAACTGACTGAGCCACCCAGGCACCCCATTTATGATCTTTCTTCTTAATGTACGCATTTATTGCTATGAATTTCCCTCTTAGAACTGCTTTAGCTGTATCTCATAAGTTCAGGTGTGTTGTATTTCATCTTTGTTTGCCTCAAGAAATTTTTTTTCCCCTCTTTAATTTATTCTTTGATCTGTTGGTTGTTCAGGAGAGTGTTGTTTAATTTTCATGTGTTGATGAATTTTCTAGTTTTTCTTTTGTTACTGATTCTGTTCTGCCCTGTGGTCAGAGAAGATACTTGGTAGGATTTTCTTGTATTGCTAAGACTTGTTTTCTGGCCTAACATATGGTCACTATACGTAGGCCTGTTGAATGGGCTATGAAGCTTCCCATGGTGTGGTTGGACTGGCTGAAGGATGTATTCAGTGATGCGCAGGCAAATGAATTAGATTCACTGCCTGAGTACAACAGAAGTAGCTCTAAGGGCAGTAAAGCTCTTTTTTTTCTTAACTCAAGCGGACAGACACCCCAAGTTGCCTGACTGAACAAGGCCATTGGCTTTGTTCTGCAAAGTATCAGTTCCACCTACCTGCCTCTTGGCTCAAGTTCTGCCAGTCACACAGCTTCCAGGAGTTGTCTCCAGTCCTTCTGGTCAGAGGGGCTTGGAAGATCCTCTTTACAGTGAATGCAGCTATGATTCAGCTCCCTCCCTGGGCAGGGGCAAACTGGGCCCTAGGGCTGATGAAACGAGAATGTGAATCAGGCACATGTGCACACCACAGAACTCGGTCCTGCAGATAAATGAAGCTGGCGGTTGGGACTATTTGGGCCCTGCTAGTATGAACTCAGTCTGCCAAGATCATATGCTGGTTGTTGCAAGCCCTTCCCCCACCCCATCTCCACAGATTCCTAGTGGTTGAGCCCTACAGATTCCCCACTAATCCCCCTGGTGCAAGATAAGATTAAGTGACCTGCAAAAGTGACCCACAATGATGGGAGGGTGCTGTTATCCCCTCTGGGTTCTTGTCCACCAGAAGAACTGGAAGGTCAGAGGAGACCTCTCTTTGAGGTGCTGCGCTGGCCTGGGGGGCAGGGGCAGTGTGCTCAATGTGTAGCTGCTTCCCTTACCCTTATGATGCAGTCTGTCTTAGTTTCTGAGGTGCTTCAGCCTCACCCCTGTATTCTAGGATTCTTTCGGTGGTGTCTTATTCTCACATACGGTAGCTGTTTGATCTTCCTATGAGGGGGAACAAAGTCAGGTATACCCTGTGTCGCCATCTTGGTCACACTCTGGTGTTTCTATTTTTAATTTTTTGAGGCACTTCCATACTGTTTTCCACAGTGGCTGCACGAATTGACATGCCCACCTGACAGTGCACAGGGTTCATTTACTCTACGCCCTTGTCAACACTTATTATTTCTTGTCTTATTGATACTAGCCATTCTAACGGGTGTGAGGTGACATCTCACTGTGGTTTTGATTTGCATTTTCCTGATGATGAGTGATGTTGAACAGTTTCTCATTTGTCTGTTGTCTGTATGCCTTCTTTGGGAAAATGTGTATTCAGATCTGCCCATTTTTCAGTTGGATTATTTGGTTTCTTGTTATTGAGGTAAATGAGTTATTTATACATTTTGGATATTAATAGCCTTTATCAGATATGTGATTTGCAAATATTTTCTTCTATTCCATAGATTGCCTTTTCATTTTGTTGATGGTTTCCTTTGCTGTGCAGAATTTTTTTCTTCTTTTCACAATAAAGGTTTTTAGATTCTATGCAATTGGTGATCTGCCCATGCCATCGAGTAGAATACCATACCTTGAGACATTTTGCTAAACATGTCTGTATGTAAAATTTGCATAACCTAATTATATCAGTAGCGTATTTATGGATATTTTGAAAAATAAATTCAGGAATTCAAGATTACTTCCATTTCTTTCCTTGTTTTGTGAAGAAAAAAATTTTTGCTTTTTGAGATTTAACTTTCATCTGGTCTGTGTTAGCCAAACCAAGTGCTTCAAAATATCATGTAGTGTTTTGGTTTTAGAAAGAAGGTTCAGCCTGGGGGCGTGGGGGGAAGACATATAGCCAATTTGCCTGGCACCTTTGCACAAATAGGGCTTTCAGTTAGACCCTAAATCAGAGTTTAGCGGAATTAAATAAAACTACTGACTCTTCAAAAGTGAGTCCAAATAGTAAACTAAGCAAAACAAGAATGTGTTTTATATGTATACATGTGAGGAATCTGGTAATCAGCCTACGTTACCCTATTTAATAATTGACTTGCATCTTCTGCTGTCTCCAACAAACTTAATTCTTTGCTACTTACTATACTTCTTTGGAGAAGAAACATTCTGAAAGAATATTTTCCCTAATCAGGTCTGCAATCAATTTATTTCTTTTTGTTTTAGGGTTTTTGTTTTGTTTTGTTTTGGTGTTTTTTGTTTGTTTGTTTGTTTGGTTGATTGGTTGGTTTTTTTGTAATGAAAACCCTGGCACCAACAAGAGTTTTCTGTTAAAGCTCCCAGGAACCCAGGATACTAGCCTCTTCACAGTTAAAGAGAAATGATCTAAATAAATGTATAGTAATCTGAATAAATGCATAATCTTAGAGTTTAAAGTGCCATCATTTTGTCATAACTAACCCATCTTTCTGAGAAAGCATTTTTCATAAAGCCATAATTTGTACCTTGCTTTTGCCCAGAGTAAGGGCTTAATTAAAGGAACATAAAAGGATAGCAAGGCTGACCTCATAGCCATGTTGAAAGGGCAATGGAACAAGAAGTCATGACCCCTGTTTTTGCCCAGCTGTTTCTCTGCCTTCTTCCATGTTTTCATATTGGTTTTTTTTTTTTTTAGACTCACATTTAGCAATTTTAGGTTCACAGCCAAATTGCGAGGAAGGTACAGAGATTTCCTCTAAACCCCCACCTCACACATACACACGCACAGCCTCCCCCACTATGACTACAGTGAAGCCTTTGTTCTACTCCGTGAACCTGAACTGACACATCACCATCATCACCCAGAGTCTGTAGTGTACATTGGAGTTCACTCTTGGTGTTATGCGTTCTGGGTGTGCACAAATGCACAATGACACGTATCCACCATTATAATATCATAGTATTTTCACTGCCCTAAAAGTCCTCTGTGCTCTACCCATTCACCCTTCCACCCTCAATCCCTGGCAGTGTCCTTTTACTGTCTCCATAGCTTTGCCTTTCTCAGAATGTCCTACTGTTGCAATCCTTCAGTATGTGGCCTTTCCAGATTGCCTTCTTTCATTTAGCAGTGCGCATTCAAGTTTCTCCCTTGGCTTTTCCTGGCTTAGCAGCTCATTTCCACCTAGTGCTATTCAGAGAGTGGTGTTCCATTATCTGGTCAGACCACAGTTTATTTTTACCTACTCATCTGCCGAAAGCCATCTCTGTTGCTTCCAAGTTTCAGTTGGTTCTGTAAAGTCATGTACAGGATTTTACATGGACATGTTTTCAACTGCTTCAGATAAATACCACTGAGTGTGATTGCTGGTTCACATGGTGCCTGTGCATAGTTCGAGAAGACCCCACCAAACCGCCTTCCTGAGTGGCAGTGCCATTTCACATTCCCACCCAGGGCAAATCAGAGTCCCTGTCTTCACACCCCTTGGTTGTGATTACGAGCCTCGTGGAAGAGGGGAAGTCATACCTGGATAAGCCTGGCAAGGCCCGAGACTTGTACTGGTTAAACTGAATACGTTTGGGATTTCAAATAAGTTCTAACCCTATGGGGTTGCAGTATAGCCAGCTCAGGGAACATCCCCACTTTCCCCCAAACATCAAGGTCCTCAGGATTCATTCTCTAAAGTAACAGATGAAAGCATTTGAGTGAAGATATTCCAAACAGGGCCAGTTCCATGTGCAGAAGTGTTCTGTTCACATTCTTTGACCTGAATCATCGTCTTCTTGTTTCTGAGCCCAGATGTTCCCAGCTGCTTCTCTTATCTTCGTTTGTGTGTCCTCTCTGGTCACTAGCTTGTGTGGATGTCCTGTCTTTCCAGCTCAGCAGAGCATGGCAGTTAAGAGCCTGGATTCTGGAGCCACGCAGCCTGGGACTGAATCCCAACTCTGGCTCTACTCCACTGTGGTTTTGGACAAGTTTCTTAACCTCATCGTGCTTCAGATTCTGTTTCTGTAAACTGGGGACGATAGTTGTTTAAAAGGGTCAAGTGTATACACGTGGTAAGAGCTCTGTGTGTACTGGCAGTTGTTTTGATCATTATTTTTATTATTATTCTTACTCTGAAGCTCTTTGTGGCCTTCGAGCCTCTCACTGGGGTCTGCCTTTTATAGCATTAGCAATTATTCATTGCGAGGATTTTCCCTTTGGGTGGATCAAGTATGTCGATCTGCCCACCTGATTCAGAGGAATGGGCTTCCTTTCACTGTGAGTTAGAGATGTCATCTGGCACGTTTCCTCTGGACCAGAGATGGGGAAATGTGAGTAAACCTGAGAAAAATGTGTTATGAAAGCATTGTAAGAAGAAAAGCCCAAAACTTCTGAAACTGAAGGGAAGAATAATTATAGGTATTGAGGGAGATGAGAATCATTTCAGTGAAACTGAACATAAAAGAGATTACCCCCAAATTGTTTAAAGACTACCAAAGTAAATACCCAAATAAAAATACACTATGTAAATTTGACTTTGGATAAAACCATGAGTATGTCACCATCATGCATTGAATCACTTTCTGCTAAAGAGAACACCATCTAATATTTGCAGAAAATATTTTCTTACTATAACTTCCTCTGGCTTACTCTAACGACTGGTATTGTTACACGATACCGTATGTCAGGCACACTTCTCTCTGGGAATAAGGAAGAAAATTCACTAATCCTCTGCAAATGAAGTTTCGGGGTATATCTTAAAGCAAGAGTAAAACACATCTTTTCCGTGTTGTCAAATAGAATCAAATGGTGGAACAGTCCACCACATAGCTTCCTGTGTCCCGGTAATCTGCCATTGTACATCCTTGGCATGTTTTTCAGTAACTGAATATAATAATAGATAGTAAGATTAGTGCACTATTTTTCCAAAGAGATGGTTGATACAAGTGGAAAATGTCAGTAACCCTCCCTCATTCCACCATGTCCTACTTACCAATCTGCTTAACAAAAACCAAGAAAGTTCTGCTAGCTGAATCTAGGATTGGCTAGTCTATGAGGGGTTATTGAGGCAGAAATAGCATACCATAAACTCCGTATGGGCAGAGACCCTGGGACCCAGCACCTAGCACGACTGTATTAACAGTTAACCTCCACTGGGCACTTGCTGTGCCCAGCACCATTCTGAGCTGTTCCTGTGTGTAAACCCATTGAATTCTCAAAGCAGCCTCGTTAAGTAGACACTATTGTGATTCCCCCAGTGAGGCACAGGGAGCTTATGAAACTTGACCTAACTCAATGGCCATGAAGCTGTGCCACTGAATTCAATCTCCAAGAGCATGGACTCTTCACCATACCCTTTCCAGCCTCTTAGGACAGTAAATGTTCAGTTAATGTCCAAACAGAAGACAACAGAAGAGCAAATCAAGACAAGGAGGAGGAAGATGAGGGAACTTAAGCCTTAAGGTTGTTGCTAATGCTGGGGCCACAGGCTGGGGAACTGTACAGGTGAGAGCGAGTCCTGTGTAGCAGTCTGGTAACCACAGTCCTGCTCCACCTGCCGGCGGAGCGCCCCCCACTCCTCAGACTTTGCTGGGAGACCCTTCATGAGAAGAGTGAACAACTTGTTCAACATTGTCACATACACATATACACGCAAACACCTCTGTAAGCATAGATACGTAAATTTTCAAGTGTGGAAAATATTGAAACACACAAAATAAATCAAACATCTCCCATAATGCTTCCAATTTAAAAAAAATTATTCTCAAAAACTTAAATTTCCCTCTTTCCATAAGCAGTCATCTCCCTCAAAGGTAAACACTTCAATAAAAGTTTGATATCTAGAGGCACTTAGTCAGTTAAGCGTCTGATTCTTGATCTCAGCTCAGGTCTTCATCTCAGGGTTGTGAGTTCAAGCCCCACGTTGGGTTCCATGCTGCCCATGAAGCCTACTTAAAAAAATCATACACACACACACACACACACCTACCTATATATTTGTATATTTATATACCTAGATATTTATAGAGAGCATAAAATGAAAGTTTGATACCTATGTTTATTAACTTCTCTGTATAATGTGTGTTTATATGCACATATGCATAAATACTTTTTAATAAAATCGGTTCTGGGGCACCTGGGTGGCTCAGTCAGTTAAGCGTCCGACTCAGCTCAGGTCACAATCTCATGGTTCATGAGTTCGAGCCCTGTGTCAGGCTCTGTGCTGACCGCTTGGAGCCTGGACCCTGCTTCTGATTCTGTCTCCCTCTCTCTCTGCCCCTCCCCTGCTCATGCTGTTTCTCTCTCTCACAAATAAATAAATGTAAAAAAAATTTTAAAAAAATAAAAATAAAAAAATATAATAGGTTCTGTATATTTAATACAGACATTATAATTAATTTTATCTGAACCTCATTTTTTTACACAGAGAGTGCAAGTAGGGGAGAGGGGCAGAAGAGGAGAGAGAGAGAATCTTCAGCAGGCTTCAAGCTCATCCCAGAGCCCAACGTGGGGTTTGACCCCACGAACCTGGGATCATGACCTGAGTCAAAATCAAGAGTTCAAAGCTCAACCAACTGAGCTACCCAGGTGCCCCTGAACCTCATTTTTTTTTTTTATGGTCATAGAGTATTCCACTCTGTAGACAGGTCATAATGCTTTAAAACATCTTTTGTGCTTTCAAACATCTACTTACAGAATTGTTTTCCCAAGTGTGCAGTCACAGCAACCATTTCCCCCAGTGGTTTCCAAGTCAGTTGCAAGTGCACTTCAAGGCTAGAGGGATAGCATGGAAGTGTGTCAGCAAAATGTGGATATTAAATGTGGCTACAAACCTCCCTGTGAGGCCATGAAAAAAAGCAAGGCGGGGCAACTGTTAAACAATCTGAGATTTGGGGGTGCCTGTGTGGTTCAGTCGGTTAAGCGTCCAACTTCGGCTTAGGTCATGATCTCATGGTTCGGGAGTTCCAGCCCCACATCAGGCTCTGTGCTGACAGCTCAGAGCCTGTAGCCTGTTTCAAATTATCTCTCTCCCTCTCTCTGCCCCTCCCCTGCTCATGCTCTGTCTCTCCCTCAAAAATGAATAAACATTAAAAAAAATTTTTTTTTAATTTAAAAACCAGTCTGAGGTTTAAAAGGCAACTGTGGCCAAGCTGTCGTGATGGCCAGAGTAAAGTAGCAATGACTTATGAAAATGGGATTAAATTGCAATTTAAAAATATATACTTTCTTTCCTTAAGTTCACCCTGTCTTTTATTTAACTCATTTCACTTTTTTCCCCCTAATTTTATGCTAAGAGAAGGAAGTTTGTTGTCAGTGGGCTGAAAGAAATAATTTTTATCATTTTCATGTTTCTCCACTGCCAACATGCTTTGCATAAGGTAGCTGTACAACTGGTTTGATTGGCTTAAGTTTTTTTTAATTGGTAAACGAGTGATGCTCTCTGCCTAGTGACTTCGGATGAAAGCAACAAAACTTGGGGAAGGAACACTGTCTGTCGACAAGAAGAGTTTGAAGATGTGAAAAGGAGTTTCAAGAAAAAAGGTTGTACCTGGGGACCAAATTCAATTCAAATGAAAGAAAGAACTGAGTGCAAAGAAAGGTATGTGTGTGATATCGTGGTGGGGGTGGGGGGAGGGAGTACTTCAGCGTATATATACCGTGACAGATACAGTGCCTTTTGTAACACCACTTTGGCCAGACTTCACTTTCAAAAAGCAGTTGGAAAAATACGGAGCTACCCAATACTAATTTAATTTCCTGGATGAGTTTATCCTACTAAGTTAGTTACTATTAGTTATGCAGTTAAAAAACATTTCCGATGTACTTTGTGTCCCATTTCAAGGTTTTATTCGTACGTTGTTAGCCCTTCAAAACACTACAAATGTGCTGTTTCCTACTTAAAAATTTTGTCAGCATATATCTGTCAAAACCTAATTTTGTTTCTGTTACATTCTCCTTTAGAATAAGACCTCTCTCAGACGGCAACAGTCCTTGGTCAACTCTCTTACTAAAGAATCAGAAAACCATGCCGTTGGCTTCATTATTTGTGGACCAGCCAGGTAAATGTGCTTCAGGAAATGGAATTTGTTTGAGGTAGACTTCCCATCTGAATGTTCTAGAAGCTCTGCTTTAATAGTTCCATGTGGTCGTTCAAGTAGCATAGGGAAAGTTAGCAAGGCATTGCTTATGTATACCTTTACTTAAACTCATAACTTATTTTCTGTCCTGGAAGTCTTTTTGGTGAAAAGTAATGAGGCTCCACATTGTTTATTGGGAATTTGTAACTCCTGCTGTTTACCAGAAAAAAGTGGTATCCTAATTAATTCTGTAGACTCAAATTAATTTCGTATAGGATATAGTAAATATGAAAATATAGACATGCTGAAATTCTGCTGAGATTAAGGGTGATCTCCTGCCTGTATCTCCACCTCTTGACATGATGAAATCTTACCAAGCAGGTTATCTGTGGAAAAGTACTGCTTAGAGAGAATTGCATTGCAATCTCTATTTAACTGAAGGGAATCATGATTATTTTCAGTATTTAGTATGCCTATTCAAAATTCAGATATTAAAAAGTTTAAGAGAGGGGCGCCTGGGTGGCTCAGTTGGTTAAGTGCCGACTTGGTCTCAGGGCATGATCTCGCGGTTCATGGGTTTGAGTCCCCACATCGGGCTCTGTGCTGACAGCTCGGGGCCTGGAGCCTGCTTCAGATTCTGTGTCGTCTTCTCTCTCTGCCCCTCCCCCATTTGTGCTCTGTCTCAAAAATAAATGTAAAAAAAAAATTTTTTTTAATAAAAAAAAAAATAACCCTTCACGTGAACTTCAAGAGGTAGCTTAACAGAGACTGAGTGGAGTCAGCCAAATATATCCTTGTATTTTCTCCACCAGTCCTTTGGAGGACTTATTAAGAGGGTCAAAACATTCCATAAATAAATAAATAAATAAATAAATAAATAAATAAATAAATAAGTAAGTAAGTAAGTAAGTAAGTAAGTAAGTAAAAGAATTAAGAAAAAAAGGGAAGACTTCTCTAATCTAGTCACAAATAATGAAAAATATACTATAGGAATAACAGTTTTATTACAATTAATTTTTCTTCCTTGGTCCTCAAACTGTATTTGACAATAAGTCATAATGTGTAATAAGAGGAGAACCTGTTGCCCTTACAGCAAGAGTCAGAATACAATCATGAACCTGACTAGGAAGCATTTATGCAGGAATGACAGAACACCTGTCCTGCATATACCCAAATATACTTGTGCAGATATTTATGCTGAAACCACATCCTCATGACAGTGCAAAAGAGGAAGATTGAACATGGGCCGTGAGTGATAAGTTGCTTATAAAATTAAGCACAGCACGGATAATAAATTCAAGAAATTTACCACCGTGTTGTCCTGAAACAGCTTTAACTTGGTTATAGCATCAAAGGGCTGTCTTAGATTGTCAAGTAGAAAGACCAATTTTCTTTTCTTTAGTGATAACAATCCCTGAAGGCTCTCTAACAATTTTCCTACCTCTGAAACTTTTAAAAAATGTTTTTTCAATGTTTATTTATTTTTGAAAGAGGCAAAGCATGAGTGGGGGAGGGGCAGAGAGAGAGGGAGACACAGAATCTGAAGCAGGCTCCAGGCTCTGAGCCATCAGCACAGAGCCTGATGCGGGGCTCGAACCCACAAGCTGTGAGATCATGACCTGAGCCAACTGGGCCACCCAGGCGCCCCCTTTTTTTAAAAAATTTTTAATGTTTATTTAATTTTGAGAGAGACAGAGTGTGAGCAGAGGAGGGGCAGAGAGAGAGGAAGACACAGAATCTGAAGCAGGCTCCAGGCTCCGAGCTGTCAGCACAGAGCCCGATGTGGTTCTCGAACCCATGAACTGCAAGATCATGACCTGAGCTGAAGGCGGACGCTTAACCAACTGAGCCACCCAGGCTCCCCGCTCAGTATAGTTTTAAGTCAATGAATTTCACTTTCAGTATCATCCCCCACTCTTGTTTTGTAAACTGTGGGTTGATCATTTGCTATCTGTTACATGTACTGTGCGTATATGTAATACATATTCGTTTCGCCCAAATGCATTTCGTGCCTACTTGATGAAGGTACTATTCAGGGAAGACTCCTCCAAATTTAAAAAGACAGGTGGTCAGAAGCTTACCAGCTTGCATGCACATCAGATTGTGATCTAAAAGTACAGAAACTGAAAGATGCTTTGGAGGGAGCCGAGACTGAACGTTGGGGGGGCATGGGCCGTGTCAGGCTGCATTAGCATCAGGTGGTACTTTGAGAGAGGGCTTTCTGAGGTGACAGGGAATTTGGGGCCAGTGGTAGAATGTGGAAGGAAGCCAGACGGAGGAAGAAGAGGGCTGTCTGAAGGCAAGGCAGTGATAGAGCACCACCGGATCACTGGGAGAAGCTAGCCTCTTGACTTGTCTGGACTATATAGAGCACGTTGCACGAATAATAGGACATAATATTGGAAAAGTCACTGGAGCCTCTTTGTGGATTGCTCTGAATGTGGATTAAGGAGTTTGTCGCTTGGCTGATTCATTGTTAAGCACCCAAGTAATAACAATTACCGCTTCCTCTTTAGCTGATAACAATTTGTTACCCTGTGGGACCTCTTCGGAGAATCTTCCTCTGTTCCAGTGGCTCCCAAACTTGAGTAAAGTCGTGTTAAAACACAGACCCCTGGGTGTCAGCCTTAGAATTTCTGGTTTCCGAGTCTGGAGTGGGTCAGAGTTCACATTTCTGCAGGTTTCCAGTTTCCACACTGATCTGTGGCCTAGTGGTTCTTGTACACACAGGCGAGCCATGGATGACGGGGCCGGACACGTTCAGAGGAGGCAAAGGGCACACTGTGTCTGATACATTACAGTGCCCACGTATATGTGTGTGCATTTCTGTATCTTGATGACTTTTTTCTATACTAATTTTATTTTCCGTGCCAACAAAGAGCCATTTCCTGAAGGATAAGGAACAGCAGGTGATGTGCTTGCTGGGGAACCTTGAGTTCTGTGTCCCCGGCTCCCTTTCCTTAGGGTCCTTCTGGATGAACTGTTTGCTCAATGGAAAAGACTCCATGTGCTTGGACTTAGAATATTTATTAGATTTTAGCTTTATTTTATAGTATCGTTTAAATAATTTTTACTGTAAATTGTACTTACCCTGTATATTTATTTATATCTTTATTTAGGTGTTTCTGAAGAGCCAAAACTTTCCCTGGATGGATCAGAACACAGAAAACCAAAGCAAATAAAATCACCTAGCCAAGCCTATGTGGATCTACCTCTTTGGAAAGATGGCCAGAGAGAGAATCCAGTGGAACCTGGAAGCTGGGAGGAGGGATTCTCCATGAACCCTGCTGCTGTCACTCCTCAGGTGACCCCTACGAATAGCCTGAGCAGATCCCCCCAGAGAAAGAAGACAGAGTCTGCCTTGTATGGCTGCACCATGCTGCTGGCATCCGTGGCTCTGGGGCTGGATATCAGAGAGCTCAATAAAACACAGGCTGCTGAGGAACCGTTGCCCAAAGAAGAAAGGAAGAAACGCGAGGGAATCTTCCAGTGGGCTCCCAAGTCCCGAGGCAGTGCAAGTCCTTCTACAAGGCCACCGTCTACAGGCGAGGGGGCTGGCAACCCACCCGTCTTCCCTCCAACAAGTACGCTGAGCCTTCTGTCCATGCCCTCTCTCTCCACGAAGTGCTTGCTCCAGACCGACGGTGAAGATGCGTCTGAGGGCAGCACCCACATCACCTATGACCCTGAGATGCCCACCCCAGATTTCTGCCCTGCCGTTGGGGGAGGGAGTCACAGACCGCCCTCCACGCCAAGACTCAAGACTGATCAGAGGATGTGGAAAAACCTGCCTCCTCCTTTCTTAGAGCCGACATGTGGGAATGTGCCTTATTACCGTTCTTCGAAAGAACAAGCATTGCATCACAGACGCACCCTGTCTGATGGAAACGCTTCTCAGACCCCAGGTAGGTTGCATTAGCTGGGTCAAAGTACAGAACACCACTGTTGAGATTAGAATGTCAAATCGCTTGGATATCTGATTGTATATCTTCCAAGTGGCTACACTTACAAGTTTGTTTGCACAGTGAATACAGATCTTTGAATTTTACCCTCCTCTTTTGTTTGACTTTATCATTTGAATTCTAGGAAAAGCATGATTGGATTTCAGCAACGTATATATATAATAGCAAATTAAAACCGAGCAAACATGTAGAGAATAACTGCCCCAGCTCCTCACAGTATAGAGGACAGGTCATTTGCCCAGATCTGAACCAGTAATTAGTGGGAGAGCTGGAACCCCATAACTGATCACCCAGCCTCCCCTGTGATCCGTGTTCTTCTGCGTCCCCCGGCTTCACTGCTCAGTTGACGACCAGGTTGAATTTAGCAAGGGTAAGAGTCAAACGGTGCACAGCATGCTGTGTAGCTGTTACTTCTTTTGTATGTAAAGATAATTACAAACATATGTCTTGAGTACTAAGCGCGGTTATGTGTATGAAAAATGCCCTTTAGGTTGTAAAAAGTCATGGTATGGTTAGTTATAAAGTATATTAAAACTGAAATGGTTTTCATTCTTTTTCTTTTCCTCTGCTCTTTTAAGGACTATACCCCCGACATGATTTTTTTTTCAGCTTATTGTCCATTGTCTTTAGATACATTTATTGCCCTTCTGTAATGCAGTAGAGTATTAGTAGTTTGTAATTGCACAAGGGGAAATCCTAGGACAATAATCCCATGAGAAAGCATTCTTTTTCTTTTAATTATAAGCCAATAATTATTTGCTGGAGTGGTAATGAGTCAGTTGTGCAGAACAAGAAAGAGAAGGGCCAGCATGTAGGACCTAACTGCCTCCCAGTTGTCATCCATTTTTTCACATCATAATCTGAAAGTGAAAGTTCATCATATTAACCATAATTTAAAAAACACACACACAAAAAAACAAACCTCTATTCTAGTCTTATCCATCTTGAAGCCTCTCCTGTTTATGAAACAGTTACAATGATTGACCACAGTGCTGTGACAGTGATGTGGCTGTGTCTATGGGTCGAGTTTCCTTGGTAGAAACACTCTTTACAATCTGGCAGGGCTTTTTCATAAACAAACAAACATTGTATCCCAGGCCTTCTAAAAGGTTTATGTCCAGGGTTTTTTGTTACTTCTCACTCGAAAGTGATTACCGAATCCACGTGCCCTCCTGGTTATTGGGCTGGATGTTGCTTGTTTTAGAAGTCCCTGTCCCTCTAATTGTGCACTGTCTCTGCTTTCTCAAGCAGCTGGGACAACTCTCCTACCAGCCCCCGGAGCCTCTTACCTGCCACCTGAGCGGGTTCTGGGGATCCCCCACCTCTCACATGGGCCTCACGGTAACCTGCCAAAGGAGGCCCCGCCCGAAAAACAAAGAGCGGTCAGCATCATACCTCTGCCTCGCCCTCCCTCCTCCAGGAGCCGAACAGAGTCTCAGCCCACAGGGGCCGACTCTGCCATGCGTGGTCCGGGACCCACTGCTAACTGTTCCCTCGTTGCCCAGGAGAGAACTAAACCCCATGTGCCTTCCCTACTGGACGCAGATGCCGAAGGCCAAAGCAGGGACTGCACGGTGCCTTTGTGCAGGATGAAGAGCAGAACTAGCCGACCATCCATATATCAACTGGAGAAAGAATTTCTGTCTTAAGTGCCTTACTTTGTTTGAGCCTTTTTTTTTTTAAGGTGAACAAATTAAAACAATGTGTCTACCTTTGAACTGTTTCATGCTGCTGTGTTTTCAAAAGCTGTGGCCATGTTACTAAAAGTAGTAATGGATGTCAACCTTTGCAGAAAAATATATGTGATTGCTCTTAGTGGTCTGTATCATTTTTTCCCCACTGGATTCTTACCTAGTAACCTGAAACACACACACACACACACACACAAAACAAGAAATGTGCAACAAGGGTTACCTTGAGCATAATTTTATTGCTTTCTCTGTCCTCATTTATATCCTTGTCTATAACACCCAAATTGTAATGAAGTGTACCCTTTTTGTCCCTTCTCCTTCATTTTCTTCCTGTTTTCCTTCTCTTTTTGCTCTTTTTCATCTCTTTTTTGTTATTTGTGCAACAAAACAACAGGAATAATGTGATATTAGTAAGTAAAGGTATCTATTTAAAGAGATATATTGAAGACTGGAATAGACAGAGGGTTCCAATGAAATCCCCTGAACTCAACATAGGCTTGTAATGTATAGATCTGCCCAGACCTCACATAAATTATGCAATATTTCTCTCTTTGAGGAAACTTAACTGAACGTAACTTGCAAACGTTGTACAGAATGTGACTTTAAAAAATGTCTTATCCATTAGAACCCCAAGACAGATTTTTAAAAGGTCAGTCATTGGCATTTGGCTAGGACCACATGATGTCCACCTGAGCGAGGCCAAGCTGTAGGCTCTTACGGTAGAAAAGTTTCTTCTTCCATCAGTCACCATGTAGTTGGTGTCCAGAGTGTAAAGCTTTTCCATTTTGTAGTAGGATTTTTAAAAATTAAGTGGTGACTTGTATATCACATGTCAGAAACAGTCATGTCACTTAATTTTATTTTTCTGTTTAAATATGTGATTATTCTGATAACCCCCAGTAGAGTCAGAAGAACCACCAAATCAAGAAGCAGCAAGCAGCATTGTTAGAATTTAAGTATTGCATAGTTATCTCATGTTTCAGTAGTTGTGGATAAATGGTAGATAGACATCAAAAGATAAGCTGATAATGGTACAAATGACAAATACAGATTATTTTCAGATAGGGGTTTTTAAATGGATTTGGGGTAGCAGATCAGGATTTTAAATGATTTTAAATGGAGTCACTTTTATAAAATACTACATCTATGATACAAATAGACTGTTGAGTTATTAAACTACAGAAATGACTATCCAGGAGCTTGTATATTTGTCTGGGTTTCTTTTAGTACATTCATTATCCTTCCCTTCCATCACTAGAATGTGACTATTTGGGATGACAATAAATACTTAAAATTTTGCATACAATGAAACACTAAATTGCAAACATCACTTGACATTTCATTTAAAATTTTACCTGGGTCAGGGTTTACCTGGTAACTGTAATGACAGAAGTTTAAATCAGCTGTGATAAAATATCCACCTAGAGCAGAAAAAAAGAAAATGGTATTTGGCCATTTGGGAACATCATAGTCACTTGGCAGGTATGCCCCAGCAGACGGTCAACAGAGCATGAAAGGATTATAATAATCTAAATGCATTTAACCCCGAGGAAAACATTCTTGTGTTTAAAATTCTTGCGGCAAAATCTCAGGTGTTTATCCATATTTTGTTGTATTATGGTCCATTCTATGATTTGGCTTCACTTTTGGGAGGTGGTTGAAATACGTAATCAAAATCGGGTTTCCTCAAGACTTTATCACATTTGAAACTGTGGTTGGCTGCTTCGTAGTCAGTCATTTGGGGGCATGTAATTTCCAGCTAAAAGTAAAGGAAATACATGCCTGAAATAGTACATGAAAAAAAGCATAGAAACTCTGTTCTCAGTTTTGCTTCTGACAAAACATTATGTGTGTGCACACGTTTGTGTGTGTGTGTGTGTGTGTGTGTGTGTGTGTGAGTGAGTAAGGGGTGGAGGGCAGTGGCAGGTGTCCTGTCTTTTCCTTCTACTCTGTTCCTGCTCCCATCTAGCTTCATTGCAGTCAACTTTACATCACGATGAATTTAGAAGTGAAGATAACGTTAAAGAGATAATTGCGATTCGAGGATTTAATGTCACGTTACTGCAAAGAGTTGGTTTTTGCTGAGATCTGTTGTATATTTACGATTTTCTATATGTGTCTTTGTTATACTTAGCAGAGTCTGGTTATTTATTTTCATATAGACTTAATAGCTCATTGAAAGAGAAATTAAGCTGATTACTATTAGTCAACATTTAAGGTGCTCCCACTGCAGAAATTTAAGGCCTGAGCCTGAAATGCTGTATTATGAAGCCTTGTAACTGAAAAAGATGTTTACATATGTTGTCTATTTTTTTAATAAACTTTTTTTTTATAGCTAGTCTACTTGCTTAGTGGCTTTGATCTGATAATTTTGACTATAGTTTGTAATGGCTTATTTTGTATTTAATAAGGAAAAGTACATTAATAAGGCTCATCAATGTTTAATAAAGCCAGGTATTAACCTGCTAAATTCACTGATCTGAAGATCACTAAGTGAGTCATGGGATTAAATACTTTTTAAAAAGTATAATGAAATATTCTACTTAAAATATGTTAGGTTTACACATGCATTGAAGAGTTGCGTTTCATTGTGAGAACTTGCAACACCAGCTTTTCAGAAGGCATGCCTTCGCAACGTGGAATTAGTGTATGAACTGAATCTCTGTTGATGCTGCAGGATTGTGGTTAATGAGACATATTCATTACTAACATGCTTAAATCAGAAAAATTTGAAGAACCGTGAAGCAACTGGTAATTCTCACTAAGCAATGGGAGCTTGGGTGGAGTATGAAGCAGATAACATCTCATACAGATCCAAGCATTGCCCTGCCACACCAGAGGGACGGAAACTTGGCATCCGTGGCCTATGTAAGTGGTGAGGACCCTCCTAGGTGCCTATGTGAGACACCTCCTGTAATTACCTTTAATACAATTGGTAAGGCAAGTCGTAGTATCCCTATTAGGAATAAAATAGACCCAGAGAAGTTTAGTAGACTTCCAAAGACCCAACCTGTATCTAGTCCCTGTTCACACCTATTGTAACCATACGTATAGTGCAGAGTAGACATCTGAAGTGTGAGCTTTGTAAATGGAATCCAAAGCTATAGTAATGTTTCGTCAAAAAGTTCAGAAGCCTAGAAATGTATGTGTACCTAAAAGCAAAGTAAGATCAAAACAAAGAGACAAACCATAAGAGACTCTTAAATGCAAAGAACAAACTGAGGGTTGCTGGAAGGAAAGTGGGTGGAGGGATGGACTAAATGGGGGATGGGCATTAAGAAGGGCAATTGCTGGGATGAACACTGGGTGTCAGAGGTAAGAGATGAATCACTGGGTTTTACTGAAACCAATACTACACTGTATGTTAACTAACTTGAATTTAAATAAATTTTTTTAAAAAGCCAACGGTTAATGCAACGGGAAACTTTTTAAGTAAATATAAAAGGGAACCACAAGTATCAAAACATGCATACCTAATAGGTCAACTCAGAAAAAAATGGCATATTCTGTTCAGTGGGCCTATAAATATAGAATTACTTAACTGCAATATAAATGTATAGTAATTAGGCATAAGCTGTCTATACTCTTTTGAAAAGGCCAACATGCTAAACAACAGTGAAAGATGAAGCTTTTACAAATGAAAAAAAAATTAATAGTTACCATACAGTAGAGGAAACATTAGCTATGTTTTTACATCCAAACAAAGCAGGTTAAGATGAATTGAGCTTCCTTAGGCTGACAGCCTCATTGAGTGGCTACTGAGGTAGGCTCTGGGAAAGACTAAAAGGATTGAGTGGTGAACAAGAGAGACACCACGTGTGGACCTTGCCTTCATGGTTCTTCAGATCTAGCAAGAAAGACGTTCAATGAGAAACTAACCAGGACCAGCTTCATGGGCGAGCGAATTGTGCCACTCAGGGCTCAGTGCCCAGAAGTTCCTGAGCTTCACGGTAATGCTCTGTTACCATCTTGAATTCCTTAACAAGTGTAAAACAGGGATCCCTCATGTTTGCACTGGGCTCCACAGACTATGTGGCCGACCCTGAGTACAAGTGAAATGAGTTGTAAAAGGTGAAAGTAGTTGGTGCTTTGTTAGCACTGGAAGAGCCAATCTGAGGGATTCAGGGAAGGAGGAAGGAAGCCTCCCCACAGTCATTAGCTTATGGGAGGCCAATGAGTCATTTTTCTCTTGCTGCTTTCCAGATTTCTCCTTGTTATTGGCTTTCAGCATTTTTATCATGATGTAGATCTTTTTCTAGACCGTGTATCCAACTAGGAGTCTGTTTAATTACTTGGATGTGTAGGTTAATGCGTTCAGCAAATTTGTGGTTTTCAGCTATAATTGCTTCAAGTAATTTTGGGGCTCCTTTTCCTCTCTCCTTCTGGTACTCCCATTACACATATGTTGGTATACTTAATGGTGTCCCACATTTCTCTGAGGTTTTCCATTCCATCTTTATTCTCTATCTCTCTTTTCTTCCAGATTACATAATCTATATAGATCTCTCTTCAAATTCTCTCATTCTTCTGTTCATATCTACTACCAAACTCCTCTGGTGATTTTTCGTTTTAGTTACTGCATTTTCAACTCCATAGTTTCCATTTGATTCCTTTTTTTATAATTGTATGTCTTTATTTATACTCTTTTTGATAAGAATCATCATACCTTCCTTTATTTTAAAACGTGCTTCCCCTTAGTCCATTGCACATATTTAAAAGGACAGCTGTGAAGTCTTTGTTCAGTCTGAAATCTGGGACCTTTCAGAGGCCATTTCTGTTGCTTCCTTTCTCCCCAGTAGATAGATCACACGTTCCTGTGTCTTTGTATGTCTCATATTTGTTGTTGTTGTTAAAAATGACATTTTAGGGAATACATTGTAGCAAACGTGGAAAATGATTTCCCTCACCCCCTATCCAGGTCTTTTTGTTGTTTTTGTTTGTGTGTTTGTTTAAGGATTTGGATAGACTATTTTAATAATGTCTCTTTTCCCCTACAGTGCAAAGCCTTTGGTGTCACTCCTCAGAAGGTGTAGCTTTAGTGTGCACACAGCTACCCTGCAATAACACAGTTTTAGCATGCTTCCCTTTGACCATCGCTTCCACTGGTCTCTCTTAAGCTGTGTGCTTCATTTGGTATTACACCCAGTTGTTAGTCTCCAGTGATTGCTGACTGGTTGCTCAATTATGTTTTTATTATGCCTGGGGCATAAATTTCTCCACTGTCTATTCCAATTAATTTCAGACAGGGATAATTTGTGGGCCAGTCTTTAAAGTGTGTTCTGATCTCAGGCGGGATCTTATTAGATGCCTTTTTGCCTGATTCTCTCTGGTAAAACAGCTGGCCTATGATTTAGCTTGTTGCTTTTAATTAAGAGGAGCCATGGTTTTTGAAAATGCTCTTATGCTTGAACTTCCCCCACACTCTTTTAAATAAAATTAGTCCCTTTGGTGAAAGATTTGCAGTTCTGTTCTTGTGTCACACCTCCCGACCTGAGCAAAATATCTGAGCCATATTCTGGGCGCTGGGTGGAGTAGTAACTTGCAATCTTCTTTGCTTGGTTCTCCCAGAGAGAATGACTGCTCTCCGAGTGAACTTGTGGGGTGAAAGCATTTTGGAATCCAGTGTTTTCACTGGGGTAGAGCCTCATCCTGTGAGCGGGAAATGGGTGGAAGAAGGGAAGACTTCACCTCTCACTTACACTCAGTAGGAATTTAGCCTCTTAAACGCAGAGTTGGAGAAGATGTGAAATGCTGATGTCCTGTGCCTCTGATTGAAATATACACTGTTTTGATTGGGAGCTGACTGGGAGGGAGTCCTGTCTCTTGGGCCAAATCTGATGGGAATGGAGCTTCTGCCAAGCTGAGCTGGGTGGGGGTGAGGTGAGGCAGAGGTTGTAGGCCATAGCTCAGATGTCACAGACTCTCACTGTTCTTACCAAGATTTAGTATAGTCTTCTTGAATAAATACTTCTTTATTTGTTGTATGCCCTTAAGACAATTTCCAGAGCCTTTAAGTCTTTTTTAAGGTAGTTGTCACCAGTATGCTCCCTATACAGCCATCCTATAAGTGGAACCTCTGGTTATATTTCACAAAGCAGGTCACTAACTCTTCTGGAAGCATTTTCTCCTGTTGGCTCATGTAACACCACACGTCTAAAGCTATGTTTTTTTATCCTATGGCCCTAAATGCATTTCAAGGCACTTCACGCTCCATTTTCTGTCTCCAGCCTTGTCCTAATCTTAGAGCTCCATTTAATATATATTCTGCTGCTTACTTCTCAACTCCTCTCAGATGTCTCAGGGGCATGTCAACCAGGACGTGGCCCAAATAACATTCTTGATCTACTGCCTTTCCTAAATCTGCTTTTCCCTCAACCTTCTTCTCAGTAAACAGCACCAGCACCTAGGAGTTAGAGAACTTGCCTTAACAGCCATTCTACAATAGTAATGTCATGAATGTACCTATGTCACCTACAGTTGTTCAATAACTCTTTGTAGAATAATTGGATGGATGATTCCCATTTTATAGATGAAGAAACTGAAGCTTAGGGAGATCAAGGAAATTGCTGGATTTGGATCCAGTCTGAGTCTAATCTGTGCTCTTAAACCACAGGGAAAAAAAGCTTGTTATCTGTTAAATAGTTGGTTTTCAATAAATGTTATGGTTAACATGTTGATGAAAGGATATTTGAAAGAAAGTAGTATAAACTATAGTTGGAATGCAACTTTGGGGCATTATTGTGGAGGACTTTGACTACTAGTCTAAGGATTTGGCAGTGTATTCTGCGTTATAAAGGCACAATGATAGGTTTTATTTATTTTTCTTAATTTAAATCTAAGTTAACATATGCTGTAATAATGATTTCAGGAATAGAATTTGGTGATGCATCACTTACTTATAACACCCAGGGCTCATCCCAACAAGTGTCTACCTTAATACCCCTTGTTCATTTAGCTCATCCCCCCACCTCTCTCCACCAACCCTCAATTTGTTCTCTATATTTAAGAGCCTCTTATGTTTGTCCCCCTCCTTGTTTTTATGTTATTTTTGCTTCCCTTCCCTTATGTTCATCTGTTTTGTATCTTAATTTCCACATATGAGTGAAGTCATATGATATTTGTCTTTTTCCAACTGACTTATTTCATTGGGCATAATACATTCTAGCTCCATCCATGTCATTGCAAATGGCAAGATTTCATTCTTTTGATAGCTGAGTAATATTCCATTGTATGTATATGTGTGTACACACACACACACACTTCCAACACCATGTTGAATAACAATGGTGATTGTGTTTACCATTGTGTATACATATATATATATATATATATATATACATATATATATACACACATATACATACATACACACAAACACACACAATGTATATACATATACCACATCTTTAACCATTTAAGAGTTGATAGACATTTGGACTCTCTCCATAGTTTGGCTATTGTTGATAATGCTGTTATAGACATTGGGATACGTGTACCCCTTTGAATCTGTATTCTTGTATCCTTTAGGTAAATAACTAATAGTGCAATTGCTGGATCGTAGGATAGTTCTATTTTTAACTTTTTGAGGAACCTCCATACTGTTTTCCAGAGTGGTTGTGCCACTTTGCCTTCCCACCAGCAATGCAAAGATTCCCTCTTTCTACACATCGTTGCCAACATCTGTTGTTGCCTGATTTAAGTTTAGCCATTCTGACAGGTGTGAAGTAGTATCTCATTGTGGTTTTGATATGTATTTTCCTGATGATGAATGATGTTGAGCATCTTCTCATGTGTCTGTTAGCCTTCTGGATGTCTTCTTTTGAAAAGTGACCATTCATGTCTTTTGCCCATTTTCTTCACTGGATTATTTGTTTCTTGGGTGTTAAGTTTGATAAGTTCTTGATAGATTTTGGATACTAACACTTTATCTGTCATTTTCAAATATCTTCTCCCATTCCATCTGTTGCCTTTTAGTTTTGCTGATTGTTTCCTTCACTGTGCAGAAGTTTTTGTCTTGATGAAGTCCTAATAGTTCATTTTTGCTTTTGTTTCCCTTGCTTCCGGAGACATGCCAAGTTGCTGGGCCAAGGTCCAAGAGGCTGCTGCCTGTTTTCTCCTCGAGGATTTTGATGGCTTCCTGTCTTATGTTTAGGTCTTCCATATATTTTGAGTTTATTTTTGTGTATGGTGCAAGAAAGTGGTCCAGGTTCATTCTTCCATATGTCACTGTCCAGTTTTCCCAATACCATTTACTGAAGAGACTGTCATTTTCCCACTGAATATTCTTTCCTGCTTTGTCAAAGATTAGTTGGCCACATAGTTTGTGGATCCATTTCTAGGTTCTCTATTCTGTTCCATTGAGCTCTGTGTCTGTTTTTCTGTCAGTACCATACTGTCTTGATCACAGCTTTGTAATACAGCTTGAAGTTCAGAATTATGATTCCTCCAGCTTTGGTTTTCTTTTTCATGATTGCTTTGGCTATTCAGGATCTTTTCTGGTTCCATACAAATGTTAGGATTTCTAGCTCTGTGGAGAATGCTGGTGTTATTTTGATTGTGATTGCATTGAATATGTATATTTCTTTGGGTAGTATCAACATTTTAATGATATTTGTTCTTCCAATTCATGAGCATGGAATATTTTTCTATTTTTTGGTGTGTATAAATTTTTCACCTCTTTGGTTATATTTATTCCTCGGTATTTTGTGTTTTTTGGTGAAATTGTAAATGAGATCAATTCCTTGATTTTTCTTTCTGCTCCTTAATTATTGGTGTACAGAAATGCCACTGATTTCTGTACATTGATTTTATATCCTGCAACTTTGTTGAATTCATGTATCAGTTCTAGCAGTTTTTTGGGGGGGTCTTTTGGGTTTTCCACATAGAGCATCATGTTGTCTTCAAAGAATGAAATTTGACTTCCTCCTTGCCAATTTGGATGCTTTTTATTTCTCTGTGTTGTCTGATTGCTGAGGCTAAGACTTCCAACACTATGTTGAATAACAATGGTGAGAGTGGACATTGTTGTCATGTTCCTGACCTTAAGGGAAAAGCTCTCAGTTTTTCCCCATTGAGGATGACATTAGTGGTAGGTCTTTCATATATGGCTTTTATGATCTTGAAGTATGATCCTTCTATCCCAACTTTCTTGAGGGTTTTTATCAAGAAAGGATGCTGTAGGGGCGCCTGGGTGGCGCAGTCGGTTGAGCGTCCGACTTCAGCCAGGTCACGATCTCGCGGTCCGTGAGTTCGAGCCCCGCGTCAGGCTCTGGGCTGATGGCTCAGAGCCTGGAGCCTGTTTCCGATTCTGTGTCTCCCTCTCTCTCTGCCCCTCCCCCGTTCATGCTCTGTCTCTCTCTGTCCCAAAAATAAATAAACGTTGAAAAAAAAAATTAAAAAAAAAAAAAAAAAAAAAGAAAGATGCTGTATTTTGTCAAATGCTTTTCCTGCATCTATTGAGAGGATCATGTGGTTCTTATCATTTCTTTTGTTAATGTGATGTATCACTTTAATTGATTTGTGGATATTGAATCAACCCTGCATCCCAGGAACAAATCCCACTTGATCATGGTGAATAATTCTTTTAATGTATTGTTGTATCTGGCTTGCTAGTATCTAGTTGTATCTGGTTTGCTAGTATGAGAATTTTTGCATCCCTGTGCATCAGGGAAATTGGTCTGTAGTTCTTCTTTTTAGTGGGGTCTTTCTCTGGTTTTGGAATCAAGGTAACGCTGGCCTCGTAGAATGAGTTTGGAAGTTTTCCTTCCATTTCTGTTTTTTGAAACAGCTTCAAAAGAATAGTGTTAACTCTTCTTTAAATGTTTGGCAGAATTCTCCTGGAAAGCTATCCAGCCCTGGACTCCTGTTTGTTGGGAGATTTTTTTTTTTTAATTTTTTTTAACGTTTATTTATTTTTGAGACAGAGACAGAGCATGAACAGGAGAGGGTCAGAGAGAGGGAGACACAGAATCTGAAACAGGCTCCAGGCTCTTAGCTGTCAGCACAGAGCCCGACACGGGGCTCGAACCCACGGACCGTAAGATCATGACCTGAGCCAAAGTCGGCCACTTAACCGACTGAGCCACCCAGGCGCCCCGGGAGATTTTTAATTATTAATTCAATTTCTTTCCTGGTTATGTGTCTGTTCAAATTTTCTATTTCCTCCTGTTTCAGTTTTGCTAGTTATATGTTTCTGGGAATTTGTCCATTGCTTCCAGATTGCACAATTTGTTGGCACAAAATTGCTCATAATATTCTCCTATTATTGTTTGTGTTTCTGTGGTGTTGGTTATGATCTCTCCTCTTTCAATCTGGCTAGAGGCTTATCAGTTTTGTTAATTCTTCCAAAGAACCAGCTCCTGGTTTCATTAATCTGTTCTACTGTTTTTTGTTTTTTTTTTTCCCCGATCCCATCAATTTCTGCTCTAATCTTTATTATTTCCCTTCTCTGTTGGTTTTGGGCTTTATTTGCTGTTCTTTTTCCAGCTCTTTTAGGTTTAAGGTTAGGTTGTGTATTTGAGACCTTTCTTCCTTCTTTGGGAAGGCATGGATTGCTATTTACTTCCCTCTTATGACCTCCTTTGCTGCATCCCAAAGGTTTTGGGCTGTTGTGTTTTCCTTTTCATTGGCTTCCATGTACTTTTAAATTTCCTCTTTAATTTCTTGGTTAACCCATTTATTCTTCAGTAGGATGTTCTTGAATCTCCAAGTATTCATGGTCTTTCCAAATTCTTTCTTGTGGTTGATTTCAAGTTTCATAGCGTTGTGGTCTGAAAATATTCATGGTATGATCTCGATTTTTTTGTACTTGTTGAGGGTTGATTTGTGTCCCAGTATGTGATCTATTCTGGAGAATATACATGTGCATTCGAGAAGAATGTGTATTTTGCTGCTTTAGAGTGAAATTTTCTGAATATATCTGTTAAGTCCATCCAGTCCAGCGTATTACTCAAAGCCATTGTTTCCTTCTTGATTTTATGCTTAGATGTTCTGTCTATTGTTGTAAATGTGGTTTTGAAATCCCCTACTATTGTGGTATTATTACCAATGAGTTTCTTTACATTTGTGATTAATTGATTTATATATTTGTTTGTTCCACGTTGGAGACATAAATATTTATAATTGTTAGATCTTCCTGGTGGATAGTTCCCATAATTATGATATAAAGTCCTTCTTCATCTCTTGTTACAGTCTTTATTTTAAAATCTAGATTGTCTGATATAAGTATGGCTACTCCAGCTTTCTTTTGAGGACCATTAGCATGCTAGATGGTTCTCCATTCCCTTAGTTTCAATCTGAAGACACCTTTGGGTCTAAAATGGGTCTCTTGTAAGCAGCATATTCGATGGATCTTGTTTTCTCATCCATCCTGATACCCTATGTCTTTTGATTGGAGAGTTTAGTCCATTTACATTTAAATTTTTTTTTTCAACGTTTATTTATTTTTGGGACAGAGAGAGAGACAGAGCATGAACGGGGGAGGGGCAGAGAGAGAGGGAGACACAGAATCGGAAACAGACTCCAGGCTCTGAGCCATCAGCCCAGAGCCTGACGCGGGGCTCGAACTCACGGACCGCGAGATCGTGACCTGGCTGAAGTCGGACGCTTAACCGACTGCGCCACCCAGGCGCCCCAGTCCATTTACATTTAGAGTGAGTACCATAAGATATGAATTTAGTGCCATTGTGTTGCCTGTAGAGTTGGTGTTGTTCTCTGGTCCTTTCTAATCTTTGTTACTTTTGGTATTTTTTGTTTTGTTTCCTCATTTCTCCATTCAAAGAACCCCCTTAAGATTTCTTGCAGGGCTGATTTGATGGTCACAAGCTCCTTTAGTTTTTGTTTGTCTAGGAAGGTCTTTATCTCTCATGTTTTGAATGACAGCCTTGCTGGATAAAGAATTCTTTGCTGCATATTTTTCTAATTCAGTATGTTGAATATAACCTGCCATTCCTTTCTGGCCTGACAAGTTTCTGGGGATAGGTCTGCTGCAAACCTAATCTGTCTTTCCTTATAGGTTAAGGACTTTTTTCCCTGTCTGCTTTCATAATTCTTTCCTTGTCTGTGTATTTTGTGAACTTGACTATGATATGCCTTGGTGTTGGTCAGTTTTTGTTGAATCTAATGGGAGTTCTCTATGCTTCTTGGATTTTGATGTCTGTGTCCTTCCCCAGATTAGGAAAGCTTTCTGCTATAATTTGCTCACATAAACTTTCTACCCCTTTTTCTCTCTATTCATCTTCTGGGATGCCTATGATTCAGATATTACTCCTTTTGAATAAGTCACTGAGTTCTCTAAGCCTTGTATCATGCTCTTTTGCCTTTGTTTCCCTCTTTTTTTCCTACTTCACTATTCTCCACAATTTTGTCTTCTATATCACTGATTCACTGCTCTGCTTTGTCCATTTTGCTGGCGCGGCATCCATTTGAGATTGCATCTCTGTTATTTTTAATTTCATAATTTCATAACTAGATTTTACTTCTTTTATATGTCCACAGAAAAGGGCTGCATGCTTTTTCCAACCCCAAATAGTATTCTTATTGTTACTAGTTCTAAATTCTAGTTCAGACATTTTATTTATATCTGTGTTGATTAAGGCCCTGGCTGTCATTTCTTCCTGTTCTTTCTTTTGTAGTGAATTCCTTTGTTTTGTCATTTTTGAGGAAGAAAAAATTACATCCAAGTTCTGTGGATCAAGTTATGCAGAATGCTGTATTAATCCTCAGGTCAATTTCCTAGGTGTGCAACATGATTTGTGCTGATCTAGCTGCATTTTGGGGACAAGACAAGCTGAGGGTCCCCATGCTGCTCCACCATCTTGATCATCACCACAATGATAAGTTTTATTTTGGAATGTTTATTAGGGTTCTCCAGACAACCAGAACTAATACACACACACACACACACACACACACACACAACACACACACAAACACATGAGATTTATTTTAAGGAATTAACTCACATGATTTGGGGCTGGGGAGTTTGAATTCTGCAAGACAGGCTGTCAGGCTAGAGACCCAGGGAAGAGCTGATGCTGTAGCTTGAGTATAAAGTCTATATGGAGGCAGAATTCTGAGATCAAGTTGTTGGCAGTGTTGGTTTCTTCTGAGGCTTCCACTTGGTTTGTAGATCTTCCTGTGTCTTCATATGGTCTTCCCTTTGTAGATGTCTGTGACTCAATTTCCTCTTTTAGTAAGGACCAATCATATTGGATTAGGGCCCACTCTAATGACTCCTTTTGATCTGATAATCTCTGCAAAGACCCTATCTCCGAATACAGTCACATTCAGAGATACTGGGTGTTAAGGTTTCAACATAAGAATTTGTGGAGACACAATTCATTCCGTAACGGACTGGAACACGTTTTGAAATATTGAATAAGACAGTTGTGTGTAAAATAGAGGGCATAGCTAGAGTCACAGAGAAGATTTTATCAGATATAATAGCGAGAGCAAAGAGTAAAAGGAGCATGTGAGAGCAAGTGTCCAATCTCCAAATTGGAGACTACCATTTGCAGAGGTCAACAAAGAGCAAGCGGTCAGGTGAGGCAGAGCAGTTAGCCACATGGGAGGTTGCAGGACATCCACAGAACTGAGGCACAGAGAGGAGAATTGGCACTTAGAAACATTGACAGTGATTTTTGAACATGCACAGTTTGCGGTTCTGAGTGGCAGAAAACTCTAGAGACATCCAAATGGGAGGTGGAGCTGGAGCTGGAATTTGACACAGAGGCTGGAGCTGGAGAGAAATTCCAGAGTCATCTGAATTTTAGTGATAGCGGAAGGTGCTAAGTGGCTCTGATGAAGCATGTGAAGAGAAGCAAGCTGGAGAAAGCTTTCTGGAAAGAGAGCAAAGAGGCCAAACAACTCATGTGTTAAAAAGACCTGGACAGTAGAAAGCAGAGGAAGGTCAAGTCACAGCTTCTCAAATATCTTCCCTGGCCCATAAGAAAACTTTCTAGGTTAGTATTATCTGAGAATAAGCCCATTCCTGGGAGCCATCAGCATGGTTAGCACTCCTAACTGGAAGAGGACGCTCATCCATTGTACTGGAAGAAAGAGCCCTGTTGGGTTCTGTCTACGTACAAAATCCCAAAAGGGCTCCAACAGAGAAATACAGTACCATGACCCAAAGCCCACTGCCATCTATTACCTTTTCTCCTTTCTGTTCTTTCCTAGAATGCAAAGATATGGCATAATGGCACAAACTACATATAAAAGTTCTCTTTCCCGATAACTGTAGAATAGGGAACTAATACTATTTTTACTCGATGGCCATCCTGCCTCTTGCCACTCCCTACAAAGAGCCGATGGATCTCTGTGGATTGTGGTCTTCCTCCTGGTGATGGTCCAGCCTAGCATTGTTTGTTTAGTAGCAGGAGATACCACTAGGACACATCTGTAGAGATTGCCGAAAATACACTACTGACAAGGATCCAGGAGGTACAATTTTCTCACTCTGAATTTTGAAAAGTCAGAACACATTCTTGTATCTCTCTAAAAAATTTTAAGTCTATTAAGGAATGGTTTCTGCAGGAAATACGTATCTAATTTTATTTCATAAGTCTATAGGAAAATATTTATTCAAAAAAAGATTCTGCTACAAGAGCAGAAGATATTTTTTAAATGTGTTTGATCATGTGAGTTATAGTGACCCATGGTTGAGTGTAAGCTCTAACTAAAAACTGGAAAAATCTCTACGTCTTATGGTTTGTCTTTACTGACATCTTCAATAAGCCAAGTCTTTTTCTCTGAAACAGGTAGTTGTTTATAAGAGATGCAAATGTGACTCAAATGAATCAAAATTCAAGCAAATTTGGTAATTTTTCCTGCAAACTCTGTATCACCCAAAGTCAAAGAGCCTGTTTCAAAAATTAAAGAATCCTGTTTGAATTATTTACATTGGATTTTCTGCTTTATGCACACTAGATGGCACTACATTCATAATATTTCACAGACAAGGAAAATCAACATAGCTTGATTCTTTGAAAAATTGTAACCAAATTTATACACTTAGATGAAAAAGGAAAAATAATGGATGTGATTTGGGAAAATACTGGCAAGATTAAGGGATCTAAGGAAAATGATTTTTTAGTGATGGTTGAGCAAGAACAAGAAGATGATCTTTATAAAGTGATCTTTAAAAATTTTTTTTAATGTTTATTTATTTATTTTTTTTAAAATTTTTTTTCAACGTTTATTTATTTTTTGGACAGAGAGAGACAGAGCATGAACGGGGGAGGGGCAGAGAGAGAGGGAGACACAGAATCCGAAACAGGCTCCAGGCTCCGAGCCATCAGCCCAGAGCCCGACGCGGGGCTCGAACTCACGGACCGCGAGATTGTGACCTGGCTGAAGTCGGACGCTCAACCGACTGCGCCACCCAGGCGCCCCAATGTTTATTTATTTTTGAGACAGAGACAGAGCATGAATGGGGATGGGCAGAGAGAGAGGGCGACACAGAATCCAAAGTAGGTTCCAGGCTCTGAGCTGTCAGCACAGAGCCCAACGTGGGGCTTGAACTCACAGACCACGGGATCATGACCTGAGCCAAAGTCGGACACTTAACCGACTGAGCCACCCAGGCGCCCCATAAAGTGATCTTTTTAAATATGTCTCTTCCATGTAAGGAGACAAGGAAGTTTTACAGCTGCAGAGTACATCAAATCTCCAAATTTTAAAGGGGCCCAGGCAGAATTGAACCAAAATATCTCAAGTAGGTGTCCCACCATCATTAGACACTGGCTAAAAACAGAATTCCCCTCTGCTCAAACCCATCTAAAACTAATCAAAAATGCCTTCTTGAAACCCATCTAAAAATATCTATTTAAGAAATGTTCCCTATTGGATACCTGAAACTAATATAATACTGTATGTTAATTATATTTCAATTATTAAAAAATACCCTAATACTCATTTAATTAATACAAACTAACCACATACTGTGTCCTCTGTAATGGGCACTGTAGGAGCACACAACACACACACACACACACACACACACACGCACATTTAAGTATATACAACACACAATATACTTATACACACAACATGTACACACTTACACACCTGGGACACACAACATACAACATACACCCAATACATACTACACACAACACACTTGGCATTCACAACACACACTTATAACACTTAAATACAAACTCAACACACAAATACAAAACTCATACAACATATACACACAACACACACTTAAATACATAATGCATACTCACACATAAATACAACACACACTTATACTTACAGAACACACATTCATAGACACACTCACAACACATACACACTCATACACACACACACACACAGAGAACACATACACACTCATACACACACACACACACATAAACTCATACACCCAACACCACAGTCATTTAGCTTAGCAAAATGATTCACCTTCAAAGGAAGGTAGCACCCAAAACAAAAGAAGGGTACAGAGGGGGCCCCCTAGACAACAACTTGCCTTGGACTCTGCTCATTGTCTCGTGCTTATATGAAACAGAAAGGGTGATTTGAAAAACCTTTAACTTTAACATTTTTCTCACTAACAGAGTAATAGTAAAAATAAAGAATACCCTAATACTTCATACGGTTTAAAGACTCTAATCCCTTTTAAGCATCATAAAAATATGAAGGAGATCATGGTAGAAATCTCTCTCAGTTGGCTTCAGTCATGGCACTGTGTTTATAATACTCTTCGATGCATTAAATTATTGCAAATGATCCTGAAATGTTCTGGGCAGAGGTAGTTCCTTTCTCTGTGGAAGTTAAATTTTTTAAGAAGCATGTCCAGGGTTAAAGCCTATTAAAGTTGGTGTCCAAGGGTGTTTTAATTGGTGGCATCACCATTTTTTTAGGCCAACATCTCATGTCCTATGGATCTGAATCTGACCTTATATAAACTCTTTTAATCCCATTATGTGTTCTGCAGAATTTTATCACTATTAAATGTAAAGTCAACAAATACATTTCTTTTTTGTTGTAATGTTTAGTTATTCTTGAGAGATAGAGGGTGAGTGACCAGAGGAAGGGTAGAGAGAGAGAGAGAGAGAGAAGGAGACACAGCATCCGAAGCAGGCTCCGTGCTCTGAGTTTTCAGCACAGAGCCTGATGTGGGGCTCGACCTCACAAACTGTGAGATCATGACCTGAGCCAAAGTTGGACACTCAACCAACTGAGTCCCCCAAGCACCCCAAATACATTTCTTCTTTTAAAGATAAATATTGGCTTATATGTGTTAATCATACTTTCCTGTGTTGGACATCACTTATTAAAGGTCTATGCCCATAATCTTTCTCTAAACCCAGAAGTTTTGGGTAGTGGCAGAGTTGCATAAACCACACTTTAAATGTGCCATTTTGTACACACTCCTCCCAACTGTCCACCGAGATGGAGGAATTTGTGAAGTAACACTGTTGGTGTGTTCTATGACTTGACTGGCGATCTAAAGCCCAAGTGCTTAATAAGCTCTTCATAATTACAAAAGAAATACATGTTTAACCGAGAAAACATGGAACTCATGGTAAAACAGAAAGAAAATAATTCACAGTCATGTCACCCAGAGATAATCTACCAGTAAGTCTGAATTTTCCAGTTTTCTTTCCACTTATGTATAAGTACACGAACAGGTATATAAATACAAAACATACTATAATTGCTTTTTCAGGCAGCCTTCCAACAGAACATTTCCATTGTCAATAAATGGTTTCCTACAACATGAGTTTCATTTTTTTCAACTCATTAATTTTGAGAGAAAGAGAGAGTACAAGCAGGGGAAGAGCAGGAGAGAGAGGGAGAGAGAGAATCCCAAGCAGGCTCCGCACTGTCAGTGCAGAGTCTCATGAGTCATGAGATCATGACCTGAGCCGAAATCAAGAGCTGGATGCTCAAATGACTGAGCCACCCAGGCACCCCCAACATGAGTTTTAATAGCTGTATAGTATTCTCTACTATGGCTGTATCATAATTTGCCAATTGTCATCATTACATAAGACAATCTGATGAGCATCCTTTTTTAGCATCGTGTGATTGTTTAAAGTCCAGTTGTAAAATCAAATTGCCTGGCTTCACATCTTCATAATACTACACACTAACTAAATGGGTGCCCTTGGGTGAGTTTCATGAACTCCAAAACCTTGTCTTCCTAGTCTGTAAAATGATATCTAACAATAGCCGTACCTAGCTTATACAGTTCAGTGAGGATTAAATGAGATAATGTATGCAAACGTGTATCACAGTAGCTGGCACAGAGTGAACTGTCAATAAATGTTAACCGTTATTATTATTATTAAACATCCTTTTGCATACATGGAATGCTTGCCTTTGGATAGATTGGTAGGGATGGGAATTACTGGGTCATAGGTATGCACAGTTTATAATTCTCAATACCTATTTGAGAGCTATCTCTTTAATGTTAAAAAGTGAATGAACCTAACATTCAGGGGCACTGCCTTCTCTGAGTATCTGATGGAATCCATGGGCCATTTCCCCCAGAAAAAGTATACACATACACAGTATTTTGATAAAATTGGGGAAACTCCGATGTCCATTTATGGATCATCAGCTATTTCTTAGATCTCATATAAGGATATATTGGTTATAATGTATAATCAGTGTATCTTTTCTGATCTGTAATATATTTCATTTTTAAAGATTTTTAACATTTATTTATTTTTTGAGAGACAAAGAGAGACAGAACATTAGCGGGGTAGGGGCAGAGAGAGAGGGAGACACAGATTCCGAAGCAGGCCCCAGGCTTTGAGTGGTCAGCACAGAGCTCAACATGGGGCTTGAACTCACAAACCACGAGATGATGACCTGAGGCGAAGTAGGAAGTTTAACCAATTGAGCTACGTGGGGTTCCAACTCATGAACCATGAGATCATGACCTGAGCTGAAGTCAGACACTTAACTGACTGAGCCATCCAAGCGCCCCTGTAATATATTTCTATGGAATTATCTATCTTTATTGTCTGAAGGCATTTACATGACATCAGCACAGTTGCTTTTATTTTTTTTTTTTTCAACATTTATTTTATTTTTTATTTTTGGGACAGAGAGAGAGACAGAGCATGAAAGGGGGAGGGGCAGAGAGAGAGGGAGACACAGAATCCGAAACAGGCTCCAGGCTCTGAGCCATCAGCCCAGAGCCTGACGCGGGGCTCGAACTCACGGACCGCGAGATCGTGACCTGGCTGAAGTCGGAGGCTTAACCGACTGCGCCACCCAGGCGCCCCGCACAGTTGCTTTTAGTAACTCTGAACCATCAATGCTATTTTTCTCCTAATTTCAGCTGAGCATTTTGTGATAACAAAAAATGAGATCCGTAGAGTTACATTACAGTTGATCATTGAGCAACATGGATGTGAACTGCGTGCGTCCACTTAGATGCAGATTTTTAACAGTACAGTACTGTAAATGTATTTTCTCTCATTTATGGTTTTCTTAATATTTCCTTTTCTCTGGCTTAATTTATTGTAAGAATACAGCATACAGTACCTATAATATATACAATATGTGTCAATTGACTCTGTTATCGATAAGGCTTCTGGTCAACAGTAGGCTATTAGTAGTTAAGTTTTTAGCTAGTCAAAAGTTAAATGCAGATTTCTGAAATTAGAGATTTCTAAGAAAATAAACTGAGGTTCCATATTTTCTTTTTTTTCTTTCTTTCTTTTATTTTAGAAAGAGGGAAAATGTGCCAACAGGGGAGATGGACAGAGAGAGAGAGAGAGAGAGAGAGAGAGACAGAGAGAATCTTAAGCAGGCTCTATGCTTAAGACAGAATCTGATGTGGGGCTCAATCCCACAGCCCTGGGATCATGCCCTGAGCCGAAATCAAGAGTTGGGCACTCAACTGACTGAGCCACCCAGGTGTCCCAAGTTTCCATATTTTGTAACTTTTTTGTTTCAGCAATGAGACCTTTTATGAAATGAAATCTTATTTAGAACTTTGATAATACAGATTAAAAATTTTTTTATCAGTAAAAATATTAGATATGTAAAATTACAACATTTATTTGTTATAAAACCAATGGACAAGAACTGTAACTCCTCCTTAAAGAACACAAAATTTTAAGCTGGAGTTTTAATGTCAGTCACTATTTTTATTAGTAATAGTATATAATTTATCTCAATAGTTTATTTTGGTTGAACAGAAATTGAGAAAATCTTCATTCACACATAGGTGGCAGCAAATGGAAATTTTTTGCCAAAAGTAAGCCTTGCAATCTCAGAATACATTTTTTATTTTAATTCTTTTTAATTTTTCAACATTTATTTATTTTTGAGAGAGACAGACAGTGCAAGCAGGGGAGGGGCAAAGAGAGAGGGAGACACAGAATCAGAAGCACACTCCAGGCTCTGAGCTATCAGCACAGAGCCCAATGTGGGGCTTGAACCCACGAACCATGAGATCATGACCTAAGCTGATGTCGGCGCTTAACCGACTGAGCCACCCAGGCGCCCCTCAGAATACATTTTAATTAACCTAGCCACCTAAGAAAGGAATAATAGAAATTATTTTACTTTAAATTGGCTTACTAATATCTAATAATTGCACATATTTCATATGATAAATAAAAAAGATAGGCCCAAAAGAAACTCCAAAACTTACAGGAAGTGCTGAAGCTATACTTTGGATACTTTTACATTGATCAGCTGACTTTTCTTTTCTTTTTTTTTATTTTTTTTCAACGTTTATTTATTTTTGGGACAGAGAGAGACAGAGCATGAACGGGGGAGGGGCAGAGAGAGAGGGAGACACAGAACCGGAAACAGGCTCCAGGCTCTGAGCCATCAGCCCAGAGCCTGACGCGGGGCTCGAACTCACGGACCGCGAGATCGTGACCTGGCTGAAGTCGGACACTTAACCGACTGCGCCACCCAGGTGCCCCTGACTTTTCACTTTAATGAGAACAAGAGCTGTGTAGATACTCACTTTTCTCAAGCAACGGTTTAAGCATAAAGCACGTGTGCCATAATAATAACCCGCTTGTGCAATTTTATATCAGAAGATATGCCAAAATTGACTTTAAAAATATATAGTACATGATCACAATCCTCCCAAATAGTATAACAATTAAGAGAAATTCAAGTATAGTTGCACTGATGTCATCAGTTTATTCCCAAGCACAAAATAAGCTAATTTACATGTAGACTCCAAACTCCTCTTGAGTTTTTGGTTAAATTTCAAAGTTTGCACACTCATAGAATACAGCTCTATGAGGTCAGACTAAAAACAACTTCTGGGAAAACAGCAATTGCTGGGGAGCTGTAAGCCTAATCATCCCCAGGGCACACAGAGAACTAAGGCTAGGAATCAATTATTTTCCCACCATCTACAATGGAGAGACCTTATAGAAAACAAAGACATTCAGTAGACATGGAGGAAGGGCCATCCTTTAATTAAGGAGCTGAACTAGCTAAAGGTAAAGGCTACTGTAGAGCCACCCTAACCATGTTTAAAAACAAGTCTCCAAAGGACCAAAGTGATCTGCACATGAAGACCTGCCAGGACAAAGCTCCAAACTCTAGAAATACAACAAAATTCAGGGTTTAGCAATATAAAATCCACAATGTGCACATCCAACAAAAGGAAACAAATTAACACACATGCTAAGAAACAGGAAAACCACAGCCCATCGCCAGGAGAAAAAATAATCAATAGAAACAGATGCATAAATGACAGAGATGATTGAGTTAGCAGATATGGATGTTAAAAAGATTTTATAAATATAAATGTGCTCAGTGACTTAAAGGAAAACATGGGCATTATAAAACTATAAATAAAAGGTATAAAAAATACATAATGAGGGTGACTGGGTGGCTCAGTCGGTTAAGCATCTGACTCTTGGTTCCAGCTCAGGTCATAATCTCACATCAGGCTCTGCACTGAGAGCACGAAGCCTGCTTGGGATTTTCTCTCTCCCTGTCTCTCTACCCCTCCACTGCTCATGCTCTCTCTCTCTCTCTCTCTCTCTCTCAAAATAAATAAATAAACTTAAAAAATACATAATAGACACTATCAACAGAGTGAAAAAGCAACCCATATAATAGGGGAAAATATTTGCAAATCATATATCTGATAAGGGGTTAATATCCAGAATATATAAAGAACTCCTACAACACAACAGCAGCAAAAAAAAAAAAAAAAAAAAAAAAAAAAAAAAGTTTAAAAAAAGGATACAAATCTTGAAGAGATGTTTCTCCAAAGGAGATAAACAAATGACCAGTAAGTTCATGAAAAGATGTCATTAGGGAAATATAAATCCAAACCAGAGTGAGATTTCACTTTATATCAATTAGGATAACTAGTATGAAGAAGAAGCAGGGGGGAGGAGGAGGAGAGGGAGGAACAGCAGGAGAAGAAGGAGAAGGAGGGAGAGGAGGAGGAAGGGGAGGCTAGAAAAGAAGAAAAGAAGCGTTTGTGCAAATGTGAAGAAACTGGAAGCCTTGCATACGACTGGGAGGAATGTAATGTGGTGCAGTTGTTATGGAAAACTATATGGTGGTTCCTAAAAAAAATAATGAGTGGAATTACCATATGATCCACCAATTCCACCTCTGGGTATTATCCAAAAGAACTGAGAGCAGCTGGGGCGCCAGGGTGGCTCAGGTGGTTAAGCATCTGACTTCAGATCAGGTCATGATCTCACGGCTTATGAGTTCAAGCCCCGTGTCAGGCTCTATGCTGACAGCTCAGAGCCTGGAGCCTGCTTCAGATTCTGTTTCCCTCTCCCTCTGCCCCTCCCCCACTCATGCTCTGTCTCTGTCTCTCTCTCTCTCAAAAATAAATAAACATAAAAATTGAAAAAAAAGAATTGTAGACAGGGACTGGAACAGATATTGCACATCCATACTCATGACAGCATTATTCACAATAGTCAAAGGGTGGAAATCAATGAAATAGAAAAGGATAACATATGGAAAATCGATAAAACCAAAGCTAATTTTTGAAAACAAAAAATAAATAAAATTAATGAATCTTTTAAAAAGTGAGATGAGAAAATTACCGATATCATGAGTGACCTAGGAGATTATAGATCTGAGATATTAAAACAATAATAGGAAAATATTATGGATTACTGTATGGGAATAAATTCAACAGGCTAAATGAAATGGACAAATTCTTTGAAAGTCACAATTACCAAAACTGACTCAAGAAGAAATAGAAAACCTGACCTATATCAGTTAAATAAATCTAATTCGTGATTAAAATCTTCCCATACATAACCTCTAGATTCAGATGTCTTTATTGGTGAGTTTATCAAATATTTTAGGAAATATTTTTTAAAAACACTGAGCAGTAGAGAATATTTTTCAATTCATTTTACAGAAAAGATGTGCATTCTGTCATTCAAAAATCAAAGACTTTACAAGAAAATTGCACACTGATATTCCTCATTAAAAGCAGCACAGTGGGAGGGAGGGGATGGTGGGTGATGGGTATTGAGGAGGGCACCTTTTGGGATGAGCACTGGGTGTTGTATGGAAACCAATTTGACAATAAATTTCATATATTAAAAAAAAAAAAGCAGCACAAAAATCTTTAACAAAGTACAGTAAAACCTTGGATTGCGAGTAACTTGTTCTACAAGTGTTCCACAAGACAAGAAAATATTCCTAATAAATTTTAACTTGATACACAAGCAATGTCTTGTAATACGAATAGTACATGATGCTGAATGTCACATGATCACAACTGAACCAATACAACAGCTCTGAGAGACAGAACCAACTCTGTCTCTCTCTCAATGCAGGATTGTGGGTAATCACCTCCCATGCTCGAATGCTTGGTCTCAGGCCATGGTATTTGGCAGAAATCAGTGACTTTTCAGAACATTGGAAGGTGCCCACAACTGAGACTAGTGTACTTTTTGTCACTTCAAAGCACCTATGGACAGTCCTTTGCTTTTCCAGACAAGAGTAAGCTTAGGAATGCTTTGCTTCCTTCTAGGTCAGGCTGCCTGCAGATATAGACCCTTTCCTCTGCTGCCTTATTGACAGTTACGTGAAATACAGTATATGAAAAGAGTTTATTAATTCTGTACTGTAGTCAATATCCGTGTGAGTATACAATGGCCCCAATGCAGGAAAAAGGTTGAAAAGAAAGGCGGTAAGAAGGAGATGATTACGGTGGAAGTTAAGAAGGAATCATTGAGAAGTATGAACAAATGACTGAAACTGCACGATTTTGTAAGAAGTCTACATCTACATCTACATCTCATCTACAGAGGAGGAGGAGAAAAAGGTAGAGGAATCCTTCACTTCAAATGAGATTAGGGAGATGTAGACAATGTGGGAAATAGTGCAAAATTTTATAGAAAAACACCCATCAAATAAGGCTGTAGCAGTGTGAACGATGAATCTATTTTATGACAATACAATGTCATATTTTCACAAAATCCTCAAAAGGAAGCAAAAGCAAGTGTCATTGGAGAGGTTCCTTGTTAAAATTGCACAAAAAGAAAAAGATTCCATTGAGCCAATAGATAGCAGTGATTCCGTTAGTGATAGTGAAAAATCATCCTACACAATAACCCCCCTCTGTTTTGTCTCCCTTGCACCAGCCACAAAGGTTTTCAAAGGTAAGTGTAGGTTAATTTCTTTATTTCTCTTTATATTTTCTTTATTATTTTGTATTATATTACAGTATTATAATCATTTTTATAGGAATACTTTTGGGTTGTGGAATGAATCATCTGAATTTCTGCTATTTCTTATGGGGAAATATTTGATGTACAATTTCCAGAATGAATTATGCTCACAAACCAAGCTTTTACTGTATTAGCAAATCAAATCCAGCAAAATAACAATAAGATAATATGTCAAATAGGGATTTATCCTAGAATTGCAAACATTGGTTATTTTGAATAACCAATTCAAACGTTGGTTTGAACGTTGGTTTAACGTTCAAACATTGATGACTGTAATTTACCATATTAATAGAATTACAGTCTGTACACCCCATATGATCATCTCAATAGATATATAAAAAGCATTTGACAAAGTTCATCACTTGTTCATAGTGAAAGCTCTAAGCAAAGGAGGAAGAGAATGCCTCCATCTGATGGTGGCTGTCTATGCAAAATCCACAGCTAACATTGCAGTTAATGGTGACAGCCTGAGATCAGCAAAAATGCAAATACGTTCACTCTGGACACTTCTATTTGGTATTACTTAAGAGAGCTCAGTTTGTGCAGTATGACAAAGAAAGGAGGTAAGAACCTTACCTGCTGGAAAGGAAGAGATAACATGTCTTTTTTTAGCAATAACATATGTTGAAAGGAAGAAAACAGGCAGAAAGGTATAGACTCCAAACTCTAGACCAGAGGTGGCAAGTCAGGTTCCCTGTTCCTCAAGCTGGTGTGGGGTTGGACTGAGAAGCAGCACAAAGTGACAGAAAATGTTCTGCATCTTTATTTTGGTGGTGGATACATGGATGTGTCCATTTGGCCAAATTCATGGAAAGTGGGTGTACTTAAGGTGGGCATGTTTTACCGAGTGTAAATGACATCTCTGTCCGGATCCGCCCTCCAGCCAAAGACTAGGATCACACCTGTAGTTGACCAAGCTGGGGTTGTGACTCATGGCTGGGAGAGAGAAGGCCTCCCAGGAGGAACTGTGGGGGGTTAGAAAGGTTCGATGGCATCTGGCCTGGTGATGGGGAGGGTTTGAGGAAGCAGAGCTTTGTTCTGGAGCACATGCTGACAGGCCACGGGAGTTCTATTTCTGTGGCTTAAACAATGTGGCTGTTTGCGTGTGGTTATGGAATAGTCTTCTTTAAGTCACAATCCATCATGGTCACAGATTGGCCCTGTCTGATGTTGCTGTTCTGGGAAGTTGTCCATGTTTAACCAAGACGGAGCCCAGAGTGTGGGCCAGCTGGCAACACGTCCTAGACCAGAGCCAGAGGACCAGGCAGGCCCGTGTTGGTGGTGGTGGTGGCGGGAGCGGGGGTTCCTCCCTCTAAAATACGCAGAGCCCTCAAAGCTTCCTCAGACTACAACCTGAAGCCATGTGCTAAGCCTCTGTCACTTGTTTTATTGACTGGGTTATATACACTGTGCAGACTCACACAATTACCGTTTCTAACATTGGAGTCTGAGTTCCTGATGCTACTTAGCAACTATCAGGTTGAAACTGCTTGGCTATGATGAGTATTTTTTTCTTATACACACACACGGGGCACCTGGGTGGCTCAGTAGGTTGAGCGTCTGACTTCGGCTCAGGTCATGATCTCACAGCTGGTGAGTTCCAGCCCTGCTTCAGGCTCTGTACTGACAGCTCAGAGGCTGGAGCCTGCTTCAGATTCGGTGTCTCCCTCTCAGTCTCTGTCTCTCCCCCACTCGTGCTCTTTCTCTCTCTCTCAAAAATAAATAAACATTAAAATAATAAAATTGGGGCACCTGGGTGGCTCAGTCAGTTGAGCATCCGACTTTAGCTCAGGTCATGATCTCGCGGTCTGTGAGTTCAACAGCTCAGAGCCTGGAACCTGCTTCAGATTCTGTGTCTCCCTCTCTCTCTGCCCCTCCCCCGTTCATGCTCTGTCTCTGTCTCTCTCTCTGTCTCTCTCTCTCTCTCTCTCTCTCTCTCTCTGTCAAAAATAAATAAACATTAAAAAATTAAAAATAATAACAAAATAAATGCACACACTGTGGGTAACTCATCCTTTGTCTAGTTTTTGCCTGTAACATAACTCCTGGAAGTTTTTGAAGGCCAAAATGTATTTAATTTCATTTCTCAGACCCTTAAGGGGAAATATTGTTTTCTGGCATGGAATTTATATTCTTTTTACAGAAGGAATCTTTGAGAGTTCATGCAACCATAAGTTTCCTGCTGAATAGCTAAATGTGTATATAAGAGCCTGCAGATATCTGGAATGTTGTTCTTTGAAATTTCACTACACTGGGTTCCGAATACTTTGATTTTGGCTAATTGCTAGAATTCTCATTCTTTAGATGAAATATTTAAAATCCTCCCATTGTCATGTATGGATAGAGTCTTGTCCACATTTTTTTATATTGAAGTCAGGGTCTTGAACATTTTGTTCATTTCCCTGGGAGAAAACACGGTAATTGGTAATAGGTTGCAGGAAAAAAATTTATTTGAAAGTCTGTATCAATTTCCATTTCAAAGCTGATATGAAAATAATTTTTATTATGTCTAATCTGTAGTTTCAGAGAGTTTAGTAAATAATATGTGAACTTTTGTCTTAAAAATGTTTCTTTTAATTGTTTAGAAGCAAAAGATAAATTTCTTTGAGGGGACAGAATTTGATAATGCACAATGTAGTGGAAAATATAAGCTATGTGGGGCAGCTCTTTCTGCCCATGGGTTCTGTCCCTGTGCTTTAATAAAATCACCTTTATGCAGCAAAAAAAATGTATATATATATACACACACACACACACACATATATACACACATATATATGTATATATACACACACACATACACACATATATATATGTATGTGTGTATATATGCACACATACATATGTATGTGTGTGTGCAAGTTATTTTCAATAGATCATGAATTTTTGGATGCTTTCCATTACTTTTGTTGAAATCTTATGAATATCCTTATTCTTAGCATATTCCTCACTTGAAACTCAAAGATAATTCTAGTGTATTAGTAACCGGAGTGTAAGTAGGAAGCAACTTCATTCTTTCTTAGAGTTTACCATTTCAGCCTCCTCTGTCAACTCATTTTTCCAGCCCTCAATGGGATCTCATGCCTATCATATGCTTGTGCCGTTATTTTTTAAGTATTAAAATGTCTTCCTGAAATTTCTCACCAATTACCTGTTTTGCCCTTCCCCCGGATCAGCACCGCGCCAGACGGGAGATCTGCATGGCTTCCTCCTCTTGCCCCAACCTTGCTTACTTCTCCCACTCTATTCCCCTGCTGGCCCCACAGGACTGGCAAGTGGGGAGGGAGGAGACAGTTTCCTTCATAGGCACATTTGTAATTAGCACTGGTTGTCTGGTTAGAATAGCAGTATTTATTTATTTTTTTTTTTTTTTTTTAAATTTTTTTTTTTTTCAACGTTTATTTATTTTTTTGGGGACAGAGAGAGACAGAGCATGAACGGGGGAGGGGCAGAGAGAGAGGGAGACACAGAATCAGAAGCAGGCTCCAGGCTCTGAGCCATCAGCCCAAAGCCTGACCCAGAGCCTGACGCGGGGCTCGAACTCACAGACCGTGAGATCGTGACCTGGCTGAAGTCGGACACTTAACCGACTGCGCCACCCAGGCGCCCCTAGAATAGCAGTATTTAAAGCTGACCTTCTCATCATAGGAGTCTCTTGTGGCTTCCTCTGAGATGGCCCTGCTGGACCTTTGATGGCATTCAGCTGGCACCAGAGAAGCCTCCTTTGACTGACCACCGCTGCCTATCCCTGGTTTCCAGCTATGGACTCCCAACTTTCCAAGAATCCATTTGGAGAGTCTCTTTCAAGATGGCTCCAGAAGGTTTCATTTACAGGTTTCATATCTGGTTCATGGAACATGAAACTTTGTCTCCTGTAGCCAGGCACAGTGCTCCAGCCAGGTTCCCATTATTTGGTGTTTAGATAAGTACTATTTCCCACAGTCCCCAAACTTCAAGGATGCATGTCAAGCTGCATACATCTTTGAACGCCCCCTCAGTTAAAATGGGGAGCATCCCCATCCCGATCTCAACAGAAGACAGGCAAAAAAGATGAAGAGAATACCCTCAACTCTTTCCAAGGAAGCCTCACCCCATAAACTCTTCACCTCAACCATCTCCAGGCTTCTCCTTACATACTCTTAAAGTATGGAATGGGGTCACCACTCACAGGCTCTTTTAGGGGGTCATCTTTTGGCAATTGATGGACCAATAATCTGCCAGTAATTTGCCTTTGGGCCCCAGCCAAGCCTGAGACAAGAAGAAAAGTCCATTTAACTTTCAGGAATGTATTTTGAAGTCAAGGTAGCTTGAGACCCTAGAGATGAGCAGATCTGGTCATTCTCTCATACCTCTCTAGTGCCCCATTTAAGAAACTTGGGGAACGAGGCATGAGAGGAGCATCTTGATTTCTGTATCTCTTCTACTCCTCACCAGTCACAGTCTGCTTCACATTTCTCTGGTTGCTCTTGGCCTGGTTTGGTGAATTTTCATCCCAAACATGCATATCTTAGTATTCAGCAAAGATTCAAGTGATTTGGGAGCTCTTTTATTATTTTTTTGCACAGCCCCCTCCTCTTTAGCTTAATGCCCTCCAACTTCCTGCCACCTCAGCCTCCATGAACTCCTTTCTTCACCTCTGAAACTCAAAAAGATTACTATGTCGTGATAGGGATCTACCTTTCTGCTCTACAGTCTTGGGTGTACCTCCAGGCAAAATCCCAAGGGATCACAGACTTCCTTAATTTGTTTCCCTTCTGTCAGGGATCACAGACCAATACCACTTATTGGTCAATGTCTACAAACAGGAGTTTCATATTTGAGGAAATTTCAAGTGCATGTCGGGAGGGTAAATTAGGTTCCTGTTGTCCCATCATGGTTGGAAGCACAGCAATGTGTGTGTGTGTGTGTGTGTGTGTGTGTGTGTGTGTAATTTTTTTTTACATAACTGTATTTTCCAAATATTTTAGATATTAAAGGTCTTCTCATTCTTTTGTGGTCTCACAATATTTTCCAATATTTCAAAGCATCTCATTCTTTCGAGATTCCTGTTTTTGAAGCTTGCTGCCTTTGACTTCAACTTCATTTTAATAAAAGCTGAATCAAAGACATTTTAGGCTTATGCCTTCTGAATCTACATGTATAGAACCTGTATTATTTTCACATATTCATTATTGGTCTCCCCGTTTTTAATCTCCTTTCTTCTTCAATGCCTAACTTTAAGGCCAGCCGTTCCTTATATGCAGCTTTAATGTGCAGATAAATCACCGGAGATCTTATTAAAATGCAAATTTCAATTCAGTAGGTCAGTGGTGGATTCTGGGATTCGGCATGTTAACTAGCTCCCAGGTGAAGCCAATGCTGCTGTTCTGGGAACCAGACTGTGAGTAACAAGATCTGGGTCATTCTCTAATTGCCTATGAAATTACTCTTTAAATATATAAGAAACTTACCCAAAGAGTGAAAGTCCCATTTTCCACCCTGTTAATATGGTGAGGTTTGGAGGAAATAAAACTCAAGATACAAGAAGTTTTTAATTTTTAAATTTACTTACAAAATATTATTTCAGAATCTGCCTCAGCGATTTAGCTCACTACCAGTTCCCAACTTTATCCACTATACTTCCCATGTTGTACCAACAACGTATTTTTTATTTACTCACTGAACAAATATTTATTGAGCAACACACATTATTAAGGACAGAATAATAATATCTTCCCAGTCATTACTCATTGTACATATGAATGTCAATGAAATAAAAGATCCACAAGGATCTTCAAACAATAGCATCCCAAACAAATACAGCTGACCCTTGAACAAGACAGTTTTGAACTGTACTGGATTCAGTTACACGTGGATTTTTTTTTATATGAATACAGTACTATACTGTAAGTGTATTTTCTCTTCCTTATGATTTTCTTAATAACATTTTCTTTTTTCTAGCTCACTTTATTGTAAGAATACAGCATGTAATACATACCACAGACAAAATATGTGTTAAGCAACTGTTTAGGTTATCAGGAAGACTTCCAGTCAACAGTAGGCTATTAGTAGTTAAGTTTTGGGGAGACCAAAAGTTATACATGGATTTCCCACTGTATGGAGGGGGTCAGTTCAGCATTCCTAACCCACACATTGTTCAAGGTTTAACTGTGTTATTTAATTTGAAGTGAAAGCAAATTGCTTTGTTGAAGACACTTCATTCTAACTACTATGACATACTACTTGGATCCTTAACCTAATCAAAAGGACTTTTCACTAAAAAAGTTTCTACTTAATCTCACTTATTTACCCTTTAATAATAATATTCCTATATAGAAGCACACAGCACATGTTTTTATCAGATAGTATGTAGCCATTCTGAAATAATGCTTGAGAGAAATTAGTGATTAGAACAGACCCATTCACAACAACTGCTCTAAATGGCATTTCCCTCATATAAAAACGTGTGTGTGCAGGTGTGTGTGTGTATTATAATGAAAAGTTACCAAGAAAAATTCACTCCTGGGAGTTTCCTTTCTAGTATTTTTCATACTATCAACTACTGCTTGTTTAAAACTCTTGCGGGATTTATCAGGCAATTAAAAACCCAAAAGTGAGTCAATATTGGGAGGAGTTAAGATAGTGGAGCCGCATAGAGACCCTGAGTTTGTCTCATCCCTGAAATCCAGCTATATCAGCAACAAACCATTTTGAACACCTAGGAAATTGATCTGAGGATTAACACAACAATCTGCATAACTTGATCCACAGAACTCAGCAGGTACATGGTGCAGAGAGGTGGACTGGGGGAGAGAAAAGATGGGGAAGGTAGGAAGCCATTTTTGCAGAGAGAGGATGGGGGGGGGGAGACTGTGGCACATTGGGATCATGCAAGAAAAGCATTCCCCCTGAAAGTAGCAGAGAGAAAGAGCAAGAGTGAAAACACTCGCAGGGGACTGAACAAAATATCTGTTACCCCAAACTATTGATGGGGAGAAAGAAGAGGGTTCCAATACCACCAGGACTCTATAAACAGTAGAGTACAGTTTGAAGTTCTGGAGCTCAGTGCCTGGCGGTGCTCCAGTGAGGATATCAGGGAGAATCCCCAGGAGCAGGCAGCAGGGTCTGAGGGGTCCATGTGCCACACGGGGAGAAGCGGTTCCTCTGCTGGGAGTGCATTTGGTAGAGACCATAATCCTCCCCACAAGCAGAGGTTCCAGTGGACCCTGGAGAGCAGCCATGTTTGCTGGTGTTGGGACAAAGGTGTCAGAGTGCAATGAAACACGGTGCTGGCTGTGTGTTGTGATTTGCCATAATCTCAAACCACTGCCACTGCGTGATCAAATGAATATTTTCTGGGGCAAGCCAGCACCCGGCCATCGCTCAGCTGGAGCCTCCACCAGAGAGTTGGCACAAGTCCAAGACATGGGGGTCTCTGAAGTGTGGGGTTTTGAAACATAACCCCATCTGAGATAAAACTGAAGGGAGGTGACACCTGACAGGCAGACAGCTTGGACATGGACAGGGAAGAGGTGGGGAGTGGATGGAGGCTTCAGACACAGGAGGTGTGCTTGATCACGGGTCTATGGGAGAAGGTAGTTCCTGTGCCAGAGACTAGTGTGAAGCCATTTTCACCTCTCCCACATGTGCGCCACATGAGCATGCGCACCACCCTGATAAGCTAAGCAGCGCCACCCAGTGGAGAGTAGAGCTGTTATACCAAGTTCCACGCAACCGCTCCCTCCAGGCACATCTCCCAGAATACCAGCACGAATCACTCCACCTGCTTAGTGTCCAGACTAGACAAGCTTTCATAGTCTCACTTCTAGGGTAAACTGGGTGTAACTTCATTTGGGTTTCATTCCGTTTTCTGGTCCATTTATTTGTTTTCTTTGCTTCTGTTTTTGCTTAAATTATTTTCTCTTTCTTTCTTATCTTTCTCTTGGATACAGAAAGAGAACATTTTATTTTTCTTAGTTTATTTTTTATTTTTTTAAATTTTTGTTATATTTCATTTTCTTTATTCTATTCTATATATTTTTTTAATTTTAATTTTTCTTACCTTTTTTTCTTTCCTTTCCCTTTTTTCTCTTGTCTATCAAGCTTCTTTCAACCAGCAGACTGAAACACACTGAGGATCTAGCTTTCTTTATTTGATTTTTTGTTTGGTTTATAATTTTTTAATTTTAATTTTTTATTTTATTAATTTTTTTTCTTCCTCCAAAATGACAAAATGAAGGAATTCACCCCAGAAGAAAGAACGGAAAGAAATAACACCAGGGATTTAATCAACACAGATATAAATAAGATGTCTGAACCAGAATTTAGAACCATGATAATAAAAATAACTAGCTGAGGTTGAACAAAGCATACAAGACACCAGAGAATCCCTTTCTGTGGAGATAATCCCTTTCTGTGGCCTGTAGTCAAGCCAAAATTTAAAATGCTATGACACAGATGCAATCTCAAATGGTTGCCACAATGGCAAGGATGGATGAAGCAGTGCACCAGCGATATAGAAGATAAAATTATGGAGAATAATGAGGCAGAGAAAAAAAGGGAAACAAAGGCAAAAGAGCATGATATAAGACTTACACAACTCAGTGACTTATTAAAAAGGAATAACATCTGAATCATAAGAGTACCAGAAGATGAAGAGAGAGAAAAAGGGGCAGAAGTTTTATGTGAGCAAATTATAGCAGAAAACTTTCCTAATCTGGGGAAGAACACAGACATCAAAATTCAAGAAGCACAGAGAACTCCCATTAGATTCAACAAAAACTGACCATCACCAAGGCATATCATAGCCAAGTTCACAAAATACACAGACAAGGAAAGAATTATGAAAGCAGCAAGGGAAAAAAAACACCTTAACCTATAAAGAAAGACAGGTCAGGTTTGCAACAAGCCTATCCACAGAAACGTGGCAGGCTGGAAAGGAGTTTCAGGATATATTCAACGTGCTGAATTGGAAAAATATGCAGCCAAGAATTCTTTATCAGCGAGACTGTTATTCAAAAAAGAAGGAAAGATAAAGAGTTTCCTAGACAAACAAAAACTAAACCAGCCCTGCAAGAAATCTTAAGGGGGACACTTTTAGTGGAGAAAAGACAAAACAGAGCAAAAGCAACAAAGACTAGAAAGGACCAGAGAACATCACCAGAAACCCCAACTCTACAGGCAACACAGTGGTATTAAATTCCTATCTTTCAGTGCTCGCTGTAAATGTAAATGGACTAAATGCTCCAATCATAAGACATAGGGTATTAGAATAGATAAGAAAACAAGACCCATCTATGTACTACTTACAAGAGATGCATTTTAGACCTAAAGACAACTGCAGACTGAAAGTAAAAGGATAAAGAACCATCTATCATGTTAATGGTCTTCAAGAGAGCAGGAATAGCCATACTTACATCAGATAAACTAGATTTTAAAATAAAGACTGTAAGAAGAGATGAAGGACATTATATCATAATTAAGGAGTCTATCCACCATGAAGATCTAACAATTATAAATATTTATGCCTCCAATGTGAAATATCCAAATATATAAATCAATTAATCACAAACATAAAGAAACTCATCGATAATAATACCACAGTAGTAGGGGATTTGAACACCCCCTTACAGCAATGGACAGATCATGTAAGCAGAAAATCAACAAGGAAACAATGACTTTAAATGACACACTGGACTGGATGGACTTAACAGATATATTCCAAAAATTTCATACTAAAGCAGCAAAATACACATTCCTCTTAGTGCATATAGAATGTTATCCAGAATAGATCACATACTGAGACACAAATCAACCCTCAACAAATACAAAAAGATCAAGATAATGCCTTGCATATTTCCAGACCACAACGCTATGAAACTTGAAATCAACCACAAGAAAAAATTTGGAAAGACCATGAATACTTAGAGATTCAAGAACATCCTACTGAAGAATTAATGGGTTACCCAAGAAATTAAAGAGGATATTTAAAAGTACATGAAAGTCAATGAAAATGAAAACACGACAGCCAAAAACCTCTGAGATGCAACAAAGGCAGTCATAAGAGGGAAGTAAATAGCAATCCATGCCTTCCTAAAGAAGGAATAAAGGTCTCAATTACACAACCTAACTTTACAACTAAAAGAGCTGGAAAAAGAACAGCAAATAAAGCCCCAAGCCAGAAGAATATGGGAAATAATAAAGATTAGGGAAGAAATCAATGATATTAAAATAAAATAAAAACAAACGGTAGAACAGATTAATGACACCAGGAGCTGGTTCTTTGAAAGAATTAACAAAATTGATAACCCCCTGCCAGATTGATCAAAAAGAAAAGGAAAGGGCCCAAATAGATAAAATCATGAATGAAAGAGGAAAGATCACAACCAACGCCACAGAAACACAAACAGTAAGAGAATATTATGAGCAATTATATGCCAACAAATTGCACAGTCTGGAAGAAATGGACATATTCCTAGAAACATATAAAGTGTAGGGGCGCCTGGGTGGCTCATTTGGTTAAGCGGCCGACTTCGGCTCAGGTCATGATCTCGCGGTCCGTGAGTTCGAGCCCCGCGTCGGGCTCTGTGCTGACAGCTCAGAGCCTGGAGCCTGTTTCAGATTCTTTGTCTCCCTCTCTCTGACCCTCCCCCGTTCATGCTTTGTCTCTCTGTATCTCAAAAATAAATAAATAAAACGTTAAAAAAATTAAAAAAAAAAAAAAAAGAAACCTATAAAGTGCCAAAACTGAAAGAGGAAGAAATTGAAAATTTGAACAGACCCATAACCAGCAAAGAAATTAAATTAGTAATAAAAATCTCCCAACAAACAAGAGTCTAGGGCCAGATGACTTTCCAGGGGAATTCTACCAAACATTTAAAGAAGAATTAACACCTATTCTTTTGAAGCTGTTTCAAAAAATAGAAATGGAAGAAAAACTTCCAAACTCATTCTACGAGGCCAGAATTACCTTGATTCCAAAACCAGACAAAGACCCGACTAAAAAGGCGAATGACAGACCAATTTCCCTGATAAACATGGATACAAAAATTCTAAACAAGAAACTAGCAAATCAGATCCAACAATACATTAAAAAAATTATTCACCACGATCAAGTGGGATTTATTCCTGGGATGCAGGGCTGGTTCAATATCCACTAAGCAATCAATGTGATACATCGCATTAATAAAAGATAGGATAAGAACCACATCATCCTCTCAATAGATGCAGAGAAAGCATTTGACAAAATACAGCATCCTTTCTTGATATAAACCCTCAAGAAAGTAGAGATAGAAGGATCATACCTCAAGATCATAAAGGCCATAAATGAAAGTCCCACTGCTAATGTCATCCTCAGTGGGGAAAAACTGAGAGCTTTCCCTCTAAGTTCAGGAACAAGACAGGGATTCCCACTCTCACCATTGTTATTCAACATAGTGTTGGAAGTCCTAGCCTCAGCAATCAGACAACACGAAGAAATAAAAGTCATCCATATCAACAAGGAGGAAGTCAAACTTTCACTCTTCACAGACGATATGATACTCTTTATGGAAAACCCAAAAGACTCTACAAAAAAACCTTCTAGAACTGATCCATGAATTCAGCAAAGTCCCAGGATATAAAATAAATGTACAGAAATCGGTTGCATTTCTATACACCAATAATGAAGCAGCAGAAAGAGAAATCAAGGAATCGATCCCATTTATAATTGCACCAAAACACACAAAATACCTAGGAATAAACCTAACCCAGGAGGTGAAAAATCTATATACTGAAGACTTTAGAAAACTTATGAAAGAAATAGAAGAAAATACCAAAAATGGAAAAATATTCCATGCTCGTGGATTAGAAGAACAAGTATCATTAAAATATTGATACTACCCAAAGCAATATACATATTCAATGCAATCCCTGTTAAAATAACACCAGCATTCTTCACAAAGCTAGAACAAACAATCCTAAAATTTGTATGGAACCAGAAAAGACCCTGAATAGCCAAAGAAATCCTGAAAAAGAAAACCAAAGCTAGAGGCATCACATTTCCAGACTTCCAGACTGTATTGCAAAGCTGTGCTCATCATGACAATATGGTACTGGCAGAAAAACAGACACAGAGATCAATGGAACAGAATAGAGGACCCAGAAATGGACCCACAAACATATGGCCAACTATCTTTTTTTTTTAATATGTTTTTAATGTTTTTTTATTTCTGAGAGAGACAGAGTGTGAACAGGGGAGGGACAGAGGGAGAGGGAGACACACAATTTGAAGCAGGCTCCAGGCTCTGAGTGGAGCCTCCAGGCTCCAGGCTCTCTAGCACAGAGCCTGATGTGGGGCTCAAACCCATGAACCACAAGATCATGACCTGAGCTGAAGTTGGATGCTTAACTGACTGAGCCACTCAGGCGCCCCTATCTTTCACAAAATAGGAAAGAATATCCAATGGAAAAAAGACAGTCTCTTCAGCAAATAGTGTTGGGAAAACTGGACTGCCACCTGCAGAAGACTGAACCTGGACCACTTTCTTCCATCCTACACAAAAATAAACTCAAAATGGATGAAAGACTTAAACATAAGACAGGAAGCCATCAAAATCCTAGAGGAGAAAAGAGGCAACAATCTCTTCGACCTCAGCCACAGCAACTTCCTACTTGACATGTCTCCAGAGGCAAGGGAAACAAAGGCAAAAATGAACTATTGGGACCTCATCAAGATAAAAAGCTTCTGCACAGTGAAGGAATCAATCATCAAAACTAAAAGGCAACTGACAGAATGGGAGAGGATATTTGCAAATAACATATCAGATAAAGTGTTAGTATCCAAAATCTATAAAGAACTTATCAGACTCAACACCCAAAAAACAAGTAATCCAGGGAAGAATAGGGCAAAAGACATGAATAGACACTTTTCCAAAGACATCCAGATGGCTAACTGACACATGAAAAGGTACTCAACATCACTCATCATCAGGGAAATACAAGCCAAAACAACAATGCAATACCACCTCACACCTGTCAGAATGGCTAAAATCAACAACTCAGGCAACAACAGATGTTGGCAAGGATGCAGAGAAACAGGATCTCTTTTGCACTCCTGGTGGGAATGCAAACTGAGGCAGCCATTCTGGAAAACAGTATTGAGGTCCCTCAAAAAATTAAAAATAGAACTACCCTATGACCCAGCAATTGCACTACAAGATATTTATCCAAAGGATACAGGAGTGCTCATTGAAAGGGGCACATGCACCCTGATGTTTATAGCAGCACTATCAACAATAGCCACAGTATGGAAAGAGCCCGAATGTCCATCGACTAATGAATGGGTAAAGAAGATGTGGTGTACATATATATATACATATATATATATATATATATATATATATATATATATATATATAATATTGCATTATATATATATTACTCGGTGATCAAAAAGAATGAAATCTTGCCATTTGCAACAACATAGATGAAACTAGAGTGTATTATGCTAAGCAAAGTAAGTCAGTCAGAGAAAGACAAATATCATATGATTTCGCTCATCTGTGAAATTTAAGAAACAAAATAAGGGCGCCTGGGTGGCTCAGTTGGTTAAGAGTCCAGCTTCGGCTCAGGTTACAATCTCATGGTTTGTGAGTTTGAGTCCCAAGTAGGGCTCTGTGCTGACGGCTTGGAGCCTGGAGCTTGTTTCAGATTCTGTGTCTCCCTCTGTCTCTGCCCCTATCCTGCTCACGATCTGTCTCTCTCTGTCTCAAAAATAAGTAAACATTAAAATTTTTTTTTTCTAAATAAGAAACAAAATAGATGAACATAGGGGAAGTGAAGCAAAAATAAGATAAAAACAGAGGAGACAAACCATAAGAGACTCTTAAATACAGAGAACAAACTGAGGGGTGCTGGTGGGGTGTTGTGTTGGGGGATGGGCTAAGTGGGTGATGGGCATTAAGGAGCGCACTTGTTGGGATGAGCACTGGGTGTTATATGTAAGTGATGAATCACTAATTTCTATTCCTGAAGTCATTATTACACTATATGTTAACTAACTTGGATTAAAAAAAATTTTTTTTAATGTTAATTTGTTTTTGAGAGAGAGAGAGAGACAGAGTGTGAGTGGGGGAGGGGCAGAGAGAGAGAGGGAGACACAGAATCCAAAGCAGGCTCCAGGCTCCAAGCTGTCAGCACAGAGCCCAGTGCAGGGCTCCAACTCACCAGTTGTGAGATAGTGACCTGATCCAAAGTCAGATGCTTAACCAACTGAGCCACCCAGGCACCCCTAACTCAGATTTAAATTAAAAAAAAAAAAGGTTTTCTTTTGAAAAAAATGCTTCCAATTTTATTTTTAAATTTAGCTTCCTAAAAACTCTTTACCCAAAGTACCAAGGGCCATGTAAACTGTTCTTGGCCCTTTTCCTAATTAGAAGAATGAAGAAGGTTGGAGTTTTATTTCCTTCATGTGCCATTTTAATGCATAAGGGGAAAATGGGAGGTAGGACAGACTTTTTTGTTTTGTCTGCTTCTCACAAAATAATTTATTAATATGCCTTCCTTATTAATGCAATAGAAGAAGTGGAACAGAGTTTCTTATTGCTCTAAAATCATTCAGTACAGTATGCACCAACAATATTTTGCTCATACAAAGCAGCCACCGCTCTGTATTTCTTGGTCACCAGCAATGAAGGCACTAATAACTTTTGAATGCCACCATGTACAAAGCTTTCTCTGCCGTACACGCCTTTATGTATCTTTACACAACAGGGAGAAATCACAGCAGTACTGGATAAAAATGATCTTGTTTATTTATTTATTTTTTGAGAGAGAGAGTGAAAGAGAGAGCATGCCAGCATGCACATGAAAAGGGGAGGGGCAGAGGGAAAGGGAAAGAAAGATTCTTTTTCTTTCTTTCTTTCTTTCTTTCTTTCTTTCTTTCTTTCTTTCTTTCTTTCTTTCTCTTTCTCTTCCTCCTCCTCCTCCTCCTCCTCCTCCTCCTCCTCCTCCTCCTCCTCCTTCTCCTCGTCCTCCTCTTCCTCCTTCTTTTTATAAAGGGAAAGAGAGAATCTTTAGCAGGCTCCACAACCATGAGATCATGATCTAAGTCAAAATCCAGAGTCCAACACTCAATCAACTGAGCTCCAACAGTTTAAAATATTTTTGAAAGTCTGTTTAAGCACATAAATTCAAAAAAGTTAAGGTTCAGTCTGAAAAACTTAGACTTTCTGGATCACAAGTTGTAAAAACTCTTGAGTGTATCCATCTCAGAAAATAACTCATTTTTATATTATCACCTTAACTGTTATATATTTTTAGGAAAAGTACAAATGTGTCTGTATGTGTTACATGTTGTGAGACACCCGGGAGTTGTGTCTCCGGGTAGTGGAAAATGAGCTTATGGTACCTTCATGAGAGCAATATCTGATGGCAGATGGCCAAACTATTGTCATTGTGTCCAGAGCAGGATTTTTCCAAGTTCAAGGTTCATAAGAATTATTTAGGACCTTGAGGAAAAAAGCAAATTCAGTAACTTTACCCACAAGAGTCTAATTCAGTAAGATTACAGCTACGATGGGGAATCTGCATTTTTAACTAAATACCACATCCCCTGGTGACTCCCGTGCAACCTGTTTGTGAACCCACACAGTTAAATTTGGTCCTGGAAAGACTTAAGTGGACTTCAGGGAGCATTCTTTGAACCTTCAATACTAGTTAGGTGGCAGTAAATGCTACACACACACACACACACACGCACCCCCCCCCCCCCACACACACACCCAATCTATACTTGGGAGAATTCATGTACGTATGGATTCCATTTATATTTTCACTAATGAAACAAAACTCCCTCTTTTCCCTATCATTCCTAACTGCTTCTCTGAACACAGACACTTAAGATCAGGCATCATGTTTTCTCCTTCAAAAGCCCACTGGCATCACAGCTATCTCCTAGAAAGAACTGGCCATAATTTTCAGTGTTAGACCCTGCTTGTGAACACAAACGGTTTGGACAAATGCCAGATGGTTTTTGGAAGATAAAATCACCACATAGCCATGTCCTGTTGGACGACGTCAGGTTAGAAGTAGTAGTTTTAAAACATTTTTAAATTCTACATAGCATACAACCATTTGGGCCCCAATTTTATCTAGGTGTATGAAATTATCTTAGTGCTTGTTTAGTATTTATTTTCTTACAAAATATGTCTTCTCTTCTCACAAGATGAGAGGAACAGATATAGGGGAGGGGCACAGGTGTTAGAGAACGGGACTTGGGTTTATTTTAGGTTCTCAGGCAATCCCATCAAAACTAACATTGTCAGTATTCCAAAAGGTATAAAAATCTATTTTTGATGGGGTTACCTGGGTGGCTCAGTCAGTTAAGCGTCTGACTCTTGGTTTTGGCTCAGGTCATGATCTCACAGTTCCTGAGTTTGAGCCCCGCATTGGGCTCTGTGATGATGGTGCAGTGCCTGCTTAGGATTCTCTCTCTCTCTCTCTCTCTCTCTCTCTCTGCCCCTCCCCCGCTCACTCTATCTCAAAATAAATAAACTTAAACAATTTTTTTAATTAAAAAATCTATTTTTGGTGATATCAGGTAGTACCATGTTGCCTTAGCATAGGACATACTGCAAAATTCATCCAATTGTGTGCAAATTCAAAGAGTTTTACTTCCTGCCCCATGGGAGACTTGCAAATTCTCAGACATCAGCTTTCCTATATCTGAAATAGACATCTTGGTCCCTCAGTTACTTCTCAAAGAACAAGTACTATCCTAACATTAGGAGGTTGAGTAGGGGCTAAGTAAGAAAAAGAAAACCAGGGGCGCCTGGGTGGCGCAGTCGGTTAAGCGTCCGACTTCAGCCAGGTCACGATCTCGCGGTCCGTGGGTTCAAGCCCCGCGTCAGGCTCTGGGCTGACGGCTCAGAACCTGGAGCCTGTTTCTGATTCTGTGTCTCCCTCTCTCTCTGCCCCTCCCCCGTTCATGCTCTGTCTCTCTCTGTCCCAAAAATAAATAAACGTTGAAAAAAAAAAATTAAAAAAAAAAAAAAAAAAAAAAAGAAAACCAAAAAATACTTATCACTGAGGGAGGAGCTCTTTCAAGTTCTCTTGATTTAATAACTTTTAAAAAAGTTTTTTAGGTTTATTTATTTTGAGAGAGAGAGAGAGAGAGAGAGATCAGGGGAGGGGCAGAGAGAGAGTGAGAGAGGGAGAATCCCAAACAGTCTCCACACTGCCAGCATGGAGTCCGAGTGGGGCTCACTGTGGGGCTCAAACCCACAAACCATGAGATCATGACCTGAGCTGATATCAAGAGTCAGACACTTAACCAGCTGAGCCACCCAGGCGCCCCTTGCTTTAACGGTTTTTAGATGGAATGTATTCCAAGTAGCATTTCATTTTCCCGATACAGCAACCCAGACACAGGCTAAATTTCAATCGAGACCACGAAGCATGCCAGCCAGCCTTCCTTGTCTGAATCTAAACTTAGCCTCCTGCTTTCCCTCACTGTGAAAAAGTGGGAACTTGGCATCACATCTGGAAGGGGCCTCTGGAGTTTTTCTGCTCTGTTCTTTACCATTTGAAATCACCATTGGTAAACCATCCCAGGAAAAGGCGCCGGACTCAGTCTGAACTTGAGACATTGGAAACGATTTCAAGAAGAACCAAAAAAGGTACTGAGTTGGGACCTTTGGGAGGGAGCACTCTATAACACCTGATATTTGTTAGAAGACCACCAATCCAAAACATATGGTGTGACACTGTATAGAATGCTTTCCAGCAACCCCTACATCATGGGTCTACATTGGCCCTTAAAAGAATGGAATAGACTAGAATGTATCAGAGTGATTTCACGTAGTAAAGTTAGTATTTTCTCATGTAGATGTTTCGGGGGTATATAAATGTATTGTGTATTGCATCATAAAGTAAAATACATTTCTTCTAGAGGTTTTTGTCAAATGTTTTTCAACACTAGTATAGAGAATTACTAGTATTGAAATATTGTGTGTGTGTGTGTGTGTGCATTATGCATGTGATAGCATTATACATGTAGTATAAATAAGGCTGAAGTAATAATAATTATTATTACTGTAATTGTATTTATTAAGTCATTGTTTGTGAGGCACACAGCACAAGTAATATGCACATTCTAAAAACTTCATATAAATTTTCTCATTGTGCTGAGTCCCCTGGACATATATACCAGTTTTACTGTATTTCACAAATTACAAAACCAAGAATGAAATAATTACAGAAGTAAGTTCTAGGTCTAATTTAGGCTTTGACCTTGACTAGCAGGGCCATCTGTATGAATCTCTTTCCATTCTAGTGTCTTGAATTCCTTATCACAAAAGGAAATTATGATTCTTTCACTAATTTACTCACAAGATGCTGTGAGGTTTATTCTGATAATATTTGTGAGGGTGCTTTGAAAAAATAGGTAATATTAAATAAATTTATACTGGTATTACTAATAATCTTATTTTTAGATGAGCATAATTTTTAAATGAACTGAAATTTAACATGGCCATTTTGCAAATTTTCCCGGTGGAAATACTTGTTAAAAATTGGAGCTTGTTACAAAAATAGATTATTGTATTTCTAAGGAAATTTTCAAAAGTAAGGTTATTTAAGAGAAATTTCTACTCAAATGTGGCCCAATGCAGACAGTGATGGGATAATTCAAATTTGCATGGATTATGAGATCCTATTCTTTATGTGATAGCCATTCCAGAATACTTTTGACTTCATAAAGAATATTTGGACTTTTAAGTTTTTACTATCATAATCACAATATAGGATATTTAAACAAAAGTGATACATAAAATCCCAATACAAAATTTGATAGTACAATCTGTGATGCTGACATCTCATACCCATTAGGATTACTACTTATAGTATAGAATACAGGGCACCTGGGTGGCTCAGTCAGTTAAGAGCCAGACTTCAGCTCGGGTCATGATCTCATGTGAGTTTGAGCCCCACATCCCCTGCTTGGGACTCTCTCTCTCTCTCTCTCTCTCTCTCTCTCTCTCTTTCTCTGTCCCTCCCCTCACATGCGCACACACGTGTGTGCTCCCCTCCCCCCCAAATAAATAAATAAACTTTAAAAAACAAACAAAACAACAAAAAGCTACCACCACCAAACAAACCCAGAAGATAATAAACATTGATGAGAAGAGCACTGATGTGGAGAAATTGACACACTTGTGCACTGCTAGTGGGCATGTGATGCAACTATTACGGAAAACAGTATGGTGGTGCCTCAAAAATTACAAATGGAATTGTGATATGATCCATCAGTTAATCCCACTTCTGGGCAGATGCCCAAAAGAATTGAAAAAGAATGAAAGCAGGGGCTGAAAGAGGTATTTGTACACTCATGTTCATAGCAACATAATTCACAATAGCCAACGGGTAGAAGCAACCTGAATACGCACTGACAGGTGAATGGATAAGCAAAATGTGTGTATCCATACGATGGAATATTATTTTGCTTTGAAAAGGAATGAAATTCTGATATATTCCACACCATGGATTAACATGGAGGACATGATGCTAAGGGAAATAAGTCCATCACAGAAGGACAAAGATTGTACAATTCCACTTATATGAGGTCCCTAGAACAGTCAAACTCATAGAGACAGAAAGTAGAATGGTGACTGCAGGGGCTGGGGGGAGTGAGGGAGTGGGGGTTAGTTTTTAATGAGTATAGAGTTTCTGTTTGGGGTGATGAGTTTTGAAAATGGATGACGGCGATCATTGCACAGTGCTGTCAGTATACTTAGACCACGGAATTCTACACTTCGGAATGGTTAAGATGGTAAATGTTATGTTATGTGAAATTTGCCACCATTAAAAACAAAACCATACCAAACCTGTATCCCTGAAACTTCAGTCCTGACTTCTTAGCTTCCAGCAAAAATTTCCCTCTTGAGCAAATTAGTATGCAAAGTATTCCCTTTATCAAAGCTTCAGAGAGTCTCCAGTGGCTGAAGACACTTAAGATACAGAAGACTCTTCCAGAAGCAATGATAATAGAAAAAAATCAGCTCTGGGGCTATCTCCATCACACTGCAAAGTGTGATTACCAAGCTTTGGGGTTAGTTTTTAAAACACCAATTCCCTCTATTTTCCTCCAGCTCTTTGACCACTTCTAGAAAAACAAAGCTAGATACTAAGGTGGAGGTTGTCTCTATTTTTTCCCTACTCAAAATGTTGTTGTGGAAAAGGGAAAACTATTAAGCACAGAAGAACATATGAAATGAAAAGTCTTTGAAAAGTGGTGCTGACAGAAGAACATGAGCAAGGCTTGCCTCTATCCCTCAAGTGGAATTTTAAGAGAAAAGGGGACATTTCCATTGTGCCTTCCTATATAAAGAGAGCTGGTGTAATAAATAATGAAACTAATAAGTAAATAATACACACTCATGAGAAGATTCTCTCAAATTGTCTACTTATTGCTATTATATTGATGGGCACACTCTTACAATTATGGCTATCTACTGTGTCCATAGCCATTCATACCTTTAATAAATTTGATGACTCAAAATTTCTTTGATAAACAATGGACAATAGATTGGTTAAAAAACAAAACGCTAAAAAAGAATAAAAAGGAAGTTTGATCTAGCACTCCTTCTGTCCTTGTTTGTTTTTTTTTAAACCTGACACATTCTCATTCATTTCAAGGATTGTAAGAATCCACAAGAATGTGAAGAAGATAATTAAAAAAATTTTAAGTGCATTAAGTAAATAAATCCCTTGGCATATTTTGGGAGGGTGGTAGAGAGTGGGGAGATGTCGAAAGACTGAACAAATCCTGACAATTTCAGGATTTTCAGAATAATTAAAATTTCTTCACTAGGGCATTAGTAGCTAAACCCTGATTACCTTTTTTTTTTTTTTTAATATTTTAATCTTGAGGTGCCTGGGTGGCTCAGTCTGTTAAATGTCCAACTTTGGCTCTGATCATGATCTCGCAGTACGTGAGTTTGAGCTTCACATCGGGCTCTCTGCTATCAGTGCAGAGCCCACTTCAGATCCTCTGTCCCCCTCTCCTCTCTCTCTCTCTCTCAAATAAACATTTTTTTTAAAAAATCAAATCTTGTAGGTTTTTAATTTACTAAATTGACCTGAATGATCTTCATTACCTCTTTGTTACTGTTGTTTATACCAAACAGCTAGATAGAGAAGGGAAGTAAAAATCAGGATAATTGCTTTATGGCAGACTTTCAGGCATGAATGTTATCTACATCACGAGGTGCCGTAAGACCTTTTAGTAGACATTTACCAAAAACCCTCAGATGAGCTATTGTTTGATAAGCTGGAAGGACTTAAGATAGGTGAACAATGATTTATTTTCTCCTGACTGTCCATTCAGACCTCGAGAAGGGTTCAGCAGATCTAGGGAGGGGTGATATATAATCCAGGAAAAGGGAAGAAAGTTTCACATACAAACACATACAATAACAAGTTTAGGAAAAACTAGTACAACAGAAGATCAGAATAAAAGAGGCAAGGTGTGATTTTTTTTTTAAGTTTATTTATTTTGAGAGAGACAGTGAGAGTGGGGAAGGGGCAGAGAGAGGGGAAGAGAGAGAGAATCCCAAGCAGGCTTTTCACTGCCTGTGCAGAGCTCCACACAGGGCTTGACCACGAGATCATGACCTGAGCTGAAACCTAGAGTCAGACACTTAACCAACTGAGCCACCCAGGTGCCCTGGTGCAAAATAATATTATTTACAAAATAGGGCAAAGGCACAGTGACACCAGCATTGAGTCAGAAGGGTGGCCGTGAGAGGAGGAAGGAAGGAGGCTCTCTGAAATTCCCCACTAAAGATTTGGTGACACTGGCTCATACCTACCACCCTTTACCAATGAAATCATTTTGATTTTAAGAAGCGTTTCTCAATTTCTACTATCCTGTAATAATAAGGCTAAAAGGAAATGATACCATGAGTTAGTTTCAGTGAACTGGTCCAGCCTCACGGGGAGTGGGGGTGGGGGTGGGGGTGGGGTGGGGAGGATGTTCACAGGCAAAGCACTTATCTGTTGTTTTTATTTCCCACCTTCCACTTAGCTGCCTTCTGTACTTGATCCCTTTGGCATTTCTGTCCGCATGACTCTCTAAAACTGCCCCCAGGCTGAGGTCATCACGTTTTCCTGGCACAGTGATGACCTCTAGATGGCCATGTGACCTAATCTGGCCAAGGGACAGAGATGCTTCCTTTTCCTGTTGGCCTTGAAAATAAAGTCAATGTCAGGGCTGGAACTTCTGAGCCATCTGCTACTCCTGTGTGCAAAATGAAGCCCAAAGTGGAAGGCAGAGCCATGGTATGAACATAACAGAGACCTGATTGTGTATCACTCAAAAGTGAGTCTAGATATTTAAAGGATAGTAGAGCATAAGATTAATTGCTAGAAACAGTCCTCCATTTTAAGGTAAAATGTTCTGCCATATTCCATGTGGATACCTGGAGAGGATTTTATAAACTCATCTTTCTTATGAACTTTCTCTTCTGTACAGGCAGGCTTCAGAGTTGCTTCTTTAAAATAAAGAACTTTTGGGGCACCTGGGTGGCTCAGTTGGTTCGGCGTCCGACTCAGCTCAGTGAGTTCATGAGTTTGAGCCCCATGTTAGGCTCTGTGCTGACAGTGCAAAGCCTGCTTGGAATTCTCTCTCTCCCTCTCTCTATCTGCCCCTCCCCCACTTTCTCTCTCTCTCTCTCAAAATAAATAAACTTAAAAAAACCTTAAAAGTAAAGAACTTTGCAAATTCTTGGGAGTAACTTTCTCCAAGGTAGCAATGAACTCCAAGGTAGCAATGAACAACTGGGTCTGCTTCAGGGATGAATTTCAGTAGAATACTCAGGCTTCACTTTTAAATATTTCATTAAATAGGGGCGCCTGGGTGGCTTGGTCGGTTAAGCGTCCGACTTCGGCTCAGGTCATGATCTCACAGTCCGTGAGTTCGAGCCCCGCGGCGGGCTCTGTGCTGACAGCTCAGAGCCTGGAGCGTGTTTCAGATTCTGTGTCTCCCTCTGTCTCTGCCCCTCCCCTGTTCATGCTCTGTCTCTCTCTGTCTCAAAAATAAATAAACGTTAAAAAAAATTTTAAATATTTCATTAAATAAATACATTTAATTTAATTAAATCACATTGAGTGAAAAGGACTGCATATAAGACACAGCCTCAGGGAGACTGATAATTTGTTGATTCTTCTTTAGTTGTCAGAGACTGAACAAAATTACAAAATTTAACAGTTCACTTGTGATTGTGGTAGTCATTTTGCAAGTGAGTGGTAAAAAGTTTTTCTTTTTCACTAGAAAGGAATGAACGTAGTGAGTTTTCGTCCCGAAAAGTAGTAACGTTATTCATTTTGAAACATGAAGAGAGGGGCGCCTGGGTGGCGCAGTCGGTTAAGCGTCCGACTTCAGCCAGGTCACGATCTCGCGGTCCGTGAGTTCGAGCCCCGCGTCAGGCTCTGGGCTGATGGCTCAGAGCCTGGAGCCTGTTTCTGATTCTGTGTCTCCCTCTCTCTGACCCTCCCACGTTCATGCTCTGTCTCTCTCTGTCCCCAAAATAAATAAACATTGAAAAAAAAATTAAAAAAAAAAAAAAGAAACATGAAGAGATCTTAATTGTCCTTGAAGCTAGGCTCGCCACCCCTATGTTACACATATCCCACACCCAGGTGACATACCAGCCCTGCTCCTCACAGACTGACCCCCTCACCGTGACCCCCCTCTCTCAGGACTTTGCTCCATCAGCCAGGCCCTCTTTCCATATTCAGTTTCCGTCTATCAGGTCTATGATGGTTCACTTTTCTCACCCTGGCAGGACCTCGGAATGCCAAGATATTTGCCTGAGTGTTGCTGTGAGGCTGTTTTTATGTGTAATCCATTGGAATCAGTGAACTGAGTAAAGTGGACTCCCTACTAACGGGCGTGGTCCCCATCCAATCCCTTAAGGCCTGAATAGAACAAAAACGCTCACCCTCATGCCAAGTAACAGGGCGCACCTGCTGCCCGCCCGCCTTAGGCTGGAACAGATTGTTTTTCCTGCCTTTGGATTCAAACAGCAACATGGGCTCTTCCTAGGTCTCTGGCCAGCCTGCTTTGCCCTGAAGCTTGTAACATCAGCTCAGCTGGGTCTCAGGCCTTCTGCCCCAACCTGCAATTATACACCTGCCCTCCTGGGTCTCTCATGTACCAGCTGTAGACTTCAGGACTTGTCAGCTTCTATAATCGTGTCCTCAAATGCCCTATAATAAATCTCTTCCTCTATTTCTCTCTATAGATCTGTATCTATACTTATATCTATATATCATATTGGTTTTGTTTCTTTGAAGAATGCTTATACAGGGTCCTTCATTATCCTAAGGGGAAAAAATAAAAGAAAAATGTTTGAGTGAAAGTTGCTGCCTCTTAGAGAAATAAAATAAATTTATCACTTTATTTGATCACGATGGTGCCTCTAGAAATCATCTTTATTTACTTATTTCACTCTGTGTCTCAGGTGAGTAGTCTGTGGCTACTCTCCCACTTCTTTTTTTTTTTTTTTAATGTTTATTTCTTTTTGATAGAGAGAGAGAAAGAGAGAGAGACAGAGCATGAGCACAGGAGGGGCAGAGAGAGGGAGACACGGAATCTGAAGCAGGCTCCAGGCTCTGAGCTGTCAGCACAGAGCCTGATATAGGGCTCAAACTCACGAACCATGAGATCATGACCTGAGCCAAAGTCCGACACTTAACTGACTGAGTCACCCAGGGCCCCTCAACTGCTTTTGTTTTTTTTTTTTTAATTTCCTTTGAAACTTCCAATAATTCATCACCCATGAATTATATATAAGCATGAAATTTAGTTGCCAAGTTTTGGGAATTTCCCGTCATCTTTCTGTATAATAATAGATCAATACATCAATTGATGTGCTGATCAAAAACAAGTCAATAGATATCTAATTTGATTCCATTGTGGTCAGGCAATATAGTCTGTAAAATTTCAAACTCTTTTAAATTTTTTGAAGTCTGTCTTATGGCCCCAGATGCGATTGATATATACTGGTATACATGTCATGGCCACTTATAAAGAATGTGTATTCTGTTGTTATTGATTGGGATGCTCTATAAATGCCAAATAGCTCCTGTTTGCTGATGGTTTTGTTGAGCTCTGCTACATTATTGCTGACTTACTGTGTTGTCCTCCTATAAATTGTAGAGAGAAAGGCATTGAAGTGTGTAACTATGATTGTAAATGTGCCTATTTCTCCTTTCATTTCTTTAAAAAAAAATTTTTAATGTTTATTTATTTTTGAGAGAGAAAGACAGAGTGTGAAGAGGAAAGGACAGAGATAGGGGGAGACAGAACTTGAAGCACCTCCAGGTTCTGAGCTGTCAGCACAGAGCCTGAGGCAGGACTTGAACTGACAGACTGGACCGTGAGATCATGACCTGAGCTGAGCCACCCAAGTGCCCCTCCTTTCATTTCTACCAGCATTAGCTTCACGTATTTTATAGTTCTGTTATTTGGTGCATATACATTTAAGGCTGCTATGTCTTCTTGGTGCATCGATCCTTGTATCATTATAAAATGTCCCTCTCTGTCTCCAGTAAATTTCTTTGCTTGGAAGTCTACTTTATCTGACATTTATGTAGCCACTCCTGCTTTCTTTTGATTTATGTTTGCATCCTTTTGCTTTCAACCTGCCTATATCACTGTATTTGAAGTGCGTTTCTTCACTTCGGCACACGGTTGGTCATGGTTTTTCATCCACACTGCCAATCTGTCTTCAAATGTTGTATGTTTAAGTGTACAGTTCTGTGGCTTTAAGTACTTTCACATTATTGTGCAACCATCATCCCCATCCATCTCCAGAAATTCTTCACCTTTCCCAACTGAAACTCTGTATCCATTAAAGACTAACTCCCCCTTTCTCTCCTTCTAGCCCCTGGAAACCATTATTCTACTCTCTATCTGTATGGATTCGATTACTCTAGATAGCTCCTATAAGTGGAATCATACAGTATTTTTCTTTTCATGGTTGACTTATTTCATTTCATGTAATGTCCTCAAGGCTCATTGATGTTGTAGCCTATGTCAGAATTCCCTTCCTTCTTAGGGCTAATATCCCATTGTATGTGTGGATCCCGTGTTGTTGATCCGTTCATCCATCCATCAATGGACACTTGGGTTGCTTCCTCCTCTTGGCTGCTGTGAATAATGTTTGGGTGTATGAGTATCTGCTCAAGCCCCTGATTTCAATAATTTGGGGCATGTACCAAGAAGTAAGAGAATTCTATGTTTAATTTTCTGAGGAACTGCCATACCATTGGCACAGTGGCCGCACCATTTTACATTCCCACCAGCAAAGCAAAAGTATTCCAGTTTTTTTCCTCATGCTCACCAACACTTGTTATTGTCTATTTTTTGATAATAATTATCTTTGTATGCTGTTATTTTTTTTTAATTTTATTTATTTTGGGAGAAAGAGATAGCATGAGTGGGAGAGGCGCAGAGAGAGGGAGAGATAAAGAGAATCCCAAGCAGGCTCCACACTGCCAGCAAAGAGTCCAATGCAGGACTTGAACTCATGAACCCTGAGATCATGACCTGAGCCAAAATCAAGAGCCGAACGTTTAACCAACTGAGCCACCCAGGCACCCCGGTACTCTGTTTTTTGTATCCCTAGTTTTCTTTTTCCTGCCTTCTTGAGTATTAATCAAATATTTTTTATAACTCCATTTTTTAATATACTTATGGTGTTTTGAGTATATCTCTTTGCATAACTTTTTAAGTTTTTCCTCCAGGTATAATATATCACAGTCTACTGGCATGGTCATTTTACCAATTTCAGCATGGTATAGAAATCTCACCACCATTTATATCTCCTTATGTGCCCCTAGATATAATTGCTATAAACATTGCCCCTATATACATTTAGAACCACATCAGATAGTGTTATAATTTTCCTTACACCATCGAACATAATCTGGAAAACTAAAGAGGAGAAGGAAGGTGTACTGTACTTATCTATATTTTGGCTTACCATGTTCTTTCTTCCTTCTTGATGTGCCTGATGGGGGGCACAGTATTTTGTGTTGTGCTTGTCTGGTTATTGGTTAAAATGCCATGGCTGGCTGGCCTCCTTCTTTCCTTCTTTTATCATTTTCTTTCTACTTAGGGAAGCTCCTCTCCTAGGGGAGGTCAACTGGGCACATTCTCTGAGTATTCTTTCATTTGAGGATGTCTTGATTTTCCCTTCCTTACTAAAGGATGTTTTCACTGGATATAGGATTCTGGAACTTGCCAAAGACTGGATCACTTCCTCCTGCCCTCCAGGTATTTGGTGAGAAATTGGCTTTTTGAATTGTTTTCTTCTTTAGAGAAGGTGTGCTTTTTCTCTGACCACTTTCAAGATGTTGTATCTTTGTTCTCGAAGTTTCCTTATGATGTGTCTGGACTCACATTTCTCTGGGTTTATCCTGTTGGTGTCTGCTCGGCTTCTTGCATCCAGAGGCTCACATCTATTGCAAAATTTGGGAAGTTTGCAGCCATTATTTCTTTGAGTACTTGTTCAGCCTCCCCCTCTTTCTTGTCTTCCAAATGCCAATGACATGAGTGTTAGATCTTTTGTTATCAAGGCCATCCATGGAATTTCATTGTCCAGTAATATTTGGGAGCAGGAATGTTCTCATGTTTGACAGAATATCAAAACCCAAATTTTAGCTGAGAACCAAGATAACACGGTATTTTCTTGTCTCATTTCACAGTATTTCCTTTCTTTAATTACCGAATTATACTACATTCTTTCACTGTTAGCAAAAGACTGTCAGAGCCCAAATACAGATTCCTGACAATCTGTGCTCACCCAACAGGCACCAGTGAGCATCTCTTGTTGGCCAGGTTCCCACTGGCTCCTGGTGGAACAAGAAAGCCCTTGTTTGTCAATGCTGAGCACCACCTTGCCAGATCATCTGAAAAACCTTTTATTAGATCATTTTAAATTGCCTGAAATTTGCTATCAGCATTTTCCCCAGATAGATAAGGCATTTACTAGTTGCCAAGATCCACTCATTTGGGAATCACTGGGCTTTTGAAAGCAAAAAACAAATGTAGTAAATGGCCATGGTCCAACCCAAGTTTCAGTGTCTCAGAAGCGAAATCCACCAGAGTGAGACAGACCTAAACAATTTCACTTATCAGTCTGGACTAATTAATTCCCTTACCCCAAAGAAACTTTTCAAGCTCAGGCCATGCCACTTAAAATAAAGATCAATTCACTTGCTAAAAGCACATGCTAGAGTAAAGTCCGCTCAATGGTTTAGCACAGATTTTACATGTGTAATTAACTTTTCAAACCAGAAAACATGACTCCACTGTTTTTTAATTCACATTCAACAAATCAATATTCATAAGGTGGATAAAAATCAAGTGGGTGACTCTTCTGTCTTCACAAAAAACATTAAGTCTCAGAGTTATTTACATTTTTAAAATGTTTTATATTATATATATATAATATGTATATTATATATATATAATATATACAGTATATATACTATATATATTATATTATATATTTATATATATTATATATTATTTATATTATATATTTATATATTATACATTATTTATATTATATATATTATATTATACATATAATATTATATATTATACTATACTATATATACTATGCTATACTATATATAATATTATATATTATACTATGTATATATTATATATAATATTATATATATAAATATATTTATTATATATATATAAAATATATATTATATTTTATATATCATATAATATATATAATATATACATAATATATGTAACATATATATGATATATATATATATATGAAGAGAGACAGCACACGAGCAGGGGAGGGGCAGAGAGAGGAAGACACAGAATCCAAAGCAGGCTGCAGGCTCTGAGCTGTCAGCACAGAGCCCGATGCAGGGCTCTAACTCACCAGCAGTGAGATCATGACCCGAGTCGAAGTCAGACACTCAACCGACTGAGCCACCCAGGTGCCCCTAGCCTCAGAGTTGTTTAAAATAGTGAAGTTCAGTTTTGTTTTGTTTTTTTCTGGGGCACCTTAAAGATGTGAACCACTTGAAAGGAATGCATAAGGCCCTACACTCACAGGTGTTGGGAGTTAGAGAAGTTACTGCCATGGGAAAATTACTCAACATGAGATACGAGAGGTCTGAAATGCTAATACGGTGAACTGCTAATACACAGGTACAATGAAGTGTTCATAGTGATAGTGTAATACAATTAGCCTTCCTAAAACATAACCTTATCCTGTATCCCTTTGGTTTAAAACTTGTCAGTGGCTCCCTTCAGGTATAGAATTTGGTGGGGGCTCCTTCATTACCGGTGGCACCAGGAGTTTTGAGCCTTGCCTCCTGCTGGTTTCCCACTCCTGAACTCTGGGATCTGTGGCTCCCTTGATACACAATGTGGTTTCATTGTTGTTGCCACTGTTCAGGCTCTTACCTCCGCCTGGACTCCTTCCCTACCTCTCCTTCATCCCCTGCCTCTGTCTCCCCCCTCTCCGGCTGCCCAAATACACCTTGCCCTTCTGATGAACTCCTACACATCCCTCAAGATCCAGCTTAAGGATTCATTTCTCTGTGAAGCTTTAACTCTCTTCCCATATCTGATCCATCATTGTAGCTGGGACTGAGAGGCTGTCTCTTAGCAGACACTCAGTAAATGTTTGTTGGACAAATGTAAAAAGAGACACAACCTGATTAATTGGGATAACTGTACAAACTCTCTTACTCCTGAATTTAGAATTCTCATAACTGGTTATTTTAATATGAATTATAATTTAGAACCTCCAATAAAAAGTAATGAGATAAATAGGGACGCCTGGGTGGCTAAGTCGGTTGACCATCCAACTCTTGATTTAGGCTCAGGTCATGATCTTGCAGTTTGTGAGACCAAGTCCCTCATTGGGCTCTGTGCTGACAGTGCAGAGCCTGCTTGGGATTCTTTCTCTCCCTCTCTCTGCCTCTCCCTCTCTCTCAAAATAAATAAACTTTTTAAAAAAAGCAATGAAATAAATATAACTTAATGTTATGTTTTCAGTACTTATTTGAATTTTCCACACCAAACCCCTTTAACTGTTTTCTTTTGTTGATTGGGGAAAGTCAGGATACTAAGACTCCTGTGATTTACTGAAACGCTCTGAACCTATGGCTTTCTCACAACTGACTAAGACATTCTTTTTTTTAACATTAATTGCTTATATCTAGACCTGTCTGAGCTTGGAAAGTTTCCAGGCATATCAACCATCTGACTGGACTGTGTCCATTTCCAGACTCTTGCAAAGATTGAGGAGAATATAAAGTGCGATCAATCTCCAACAGTTTCAAATTGAGCTGAATCAAGTAGGATGATGGCCTTCTCTCGACCTTTCTGCCTACAGGTAACTCATAATACACTTTGCTAGTGATGACCCAAAGTTATTTGGAATCCTATATCTCAAAGAATTAGGCTTGAGTGTATCAGTGATCTCTCACCAAAAAAAGACAAAGTGTATTGATATCCAAAAAAGAAATTCATGTATAACAGAAGAAGAGGGAGAAAATGAGGATATACAGATAGGGACGCTATAGATATTATTACTTACCTAAATTTATGTTTAAAGAGTAGCCAGGTCAATAGCAGAATCCTGTACATAAATAAGCAAAGCTATCACTTCAGATTTGAGCATCTTGGTTAACTCACATTTTACCAGGTGAGGGTAAAGGTCTTTCTAGTATAGATGCCTTTGATATTTCCAGAGCACTTTTATGTTATAAACAGTGCCCATTCATTGTTTTAGTTGGCTGAGCTAAGCAAGTGATGAGGTCAAAAATTTGTTCATTCTGGGGATGCCTGCGTGGCTCAGTTGGTTGGGTGTGTGACTTCGGCTCAGGTCATGGTCTCGTGATTCGTGAGTTCGAGCCCCATGTTGTCGGCTCAGTGCTGGCAGCTCAGAGCCTGGAGCCTACTTCAGATTCTGTGTCTCCCTCTCTCTCTGCCCCTCCACCACTCGTGCTCTGTCTCTCTCTCAAAAATAAATAAACATTAAAAAAAAAAAAAGAAATCTGTTCACTCTGGTATCTACAACAACTAGTGCAGTGTTTGGAATATGAGAGGTATTCAATAAATATTTGTGGAGTCACTCGGTATTTATAAAATGTCATGGTTTTGTGTCTCTCATTTACTGTTGTATCTCTAGCACCTCGAATAACATAAATAATGTTGCACGCTGTCAGGAATTACTCCCCCAGTAAACAACTATATTAGAGATGGGCCTCTCCACCCCTCTCCTCAGAAGTGAGAACACAATGCTATGTGCCTAACACAGTGCCTGGTATCCATTTGCTACTCACGATGTGTGCCTTTTTCTTCTTGTCAGCTTTAAAAAACACACTGAGGTGTCCAGGTGGAGAAAAAATACTTCCCCCTTATTAGCATACCACAGACTCTCAGAAGAAATATGGCTACCATTGAGCAAATAGGACAATCTTTACCTAATAGAAATGCGCTTATCCGAGCTTTGAAATGCTTATTGATTTGTGATGTTTATGATAATAGAATGGTAGAGACCCTGAGACACCATCTACGCATCCCTCAAATTACACAGCTGAGAAAATGGAGCCTCACAAGATTTAAGCAATTGGCCATGAGCCCAAAGGTGTGTTGGTAGCTGGGCAGGGGGTGAGATTCAGAACCCCTCCCATCTCCTTATCTGGAGCCTTTTCCATTATAGCAGATTGGCCTAATAATAACTTGTATCCATTAGAAGAAAAATATTAGAACTTCCAACTTATCATCTGTAAGTGATTCTCATCTAGAGATTTTTTTTCCCCAGAAAAGCCATTATTTCTAAAGTAAAGGGAAAAAAAGTTCTCCAGTGAGGGAAAGTTGAGGAAGAAGATAGCTGTATGATCAACCTATGTTGAATTTTATAATTCCTCATGTGTTTACAGACTACAGTATTTACAGTTAGAGATACTGAAGCCCTAACTCCAGAAGGTTCTGACGTGCTGGGTGTCTGCTGGGACCCTAGAATCATTACTTTTCTTTGTGGATCCACAAGAGGGTCAGAGGTGCAAGAATCGTAGGAGAGCACAGAGCCTCATCTACAGGTAGGAAAGGGAAATGGTCCTCAAAGGGTCAGGAGAAGCCTCTGTAGGGGAGAGCTAGGCCAAAGGCAGAGGAGGCAGCATGTCCAAAATTATGCCTTTTGGAGGCAGAGCAGGGTGATTAAGCAGTGGGGTTTCCGGAAGGAAAGACTGGCATCTGAATTCTAGCTCCATCACTTCTTCATCTATCTTGGGCAACATTGAAAATTTTCAAAAGCTTTCATTTCCTAACTTGTTAATGTATATGAAGCATTTGCCACAGCCCCTAGCACTTAGGGAGGATAAATTATTGAAAACCCTTAGCTGGAAAATATTCCATATGCATAGAAATTTCTAGGGAAAGATCAACTCAGTGAAGCCAAGCTCCATGCAGCAGCTACTAACTGTCAGAACCATGCCTGACTGAAGGCAGAGGAAGGGGTCCGGGATGCTCTGACCTCCTATATTTAGATTGTTCAGCCAGTGCTGAGCACACAGCCGGAGACCCAAGGACAACGACCAATGCCACGTGTTTCTTCTTCCACAAAACTCTGCCATTCATTTCTGTGGCCTGGAGGACAAATCCAGCTCCTTAGTTGGACCATCCAGGCAAGTCTCTTTATCGCCTGGGTAGAGTTTAATGTGTACAAACACCTGATCTGCCAGGAGCCCTCCTTCACCCCACTGGGATAAGAAGGTCTCACTCCCTTGTGGAATTCTGGCATTTCTGTATCTGTATCTGCATTTTCCAAGCACCCTCCTGGCTGGGAAGCAGGGCTATCTTTAAAGCTCAGTTCATTCTACTCTAGTTGACATTTCTTTTTTTTTTTTTTAATTTTTTTTTAAACGTTTATTTATTTTTGAGACAGACAGAGACACAGCATGAACCGGGGAGAGTCAGAGAGAGGGAGACACAGAATCTGAAACAGGCTCCAGGCTCTGAGATGTCAGCACAGAGCCCGACGCGGGGCTTGAACTCACAGACCGCGAAATCATGACCTGAGCCGAAGTCGGCCGCTTAACCGACTGAGCCACCCAGGCGCCCCAACATTTTTTTAAAAATGATTGATATTCCATCCACTGCTTGCCAAACCTAAGTGGGAAGTGCCCATCGCCCAGGGAGGCAGAAGCTTTTTCCAACCACTCACATGCCCCCAAAACATCACAGAGCCCAGCCTTTCCCTCCTGAGCATGATCCCAACAGGGGAGTGAAAAGGGAAGTAACTTGTCCTGTTTCTTACAACTCTAAACAATAGAAAGATTACTGAAAGCTACATGTTCTTGGAAAAGGCATAAGTGAGTCCTATTGAAATCTGGAGAAGAAGTATTCTGTGAATCCCAAGGATGTCCAGGTTCTATAGAAGCAAAAAGAAGCAAATAGCTAAGTCTTCATAAGGATGGTTTCACAGGCGACAGTCTTGGGACTGGCTCTGGGCACAATGCAGGGTGTGTGAAGTTTGTTTTAGCTGTGTTTTTTCTTCCTGACTTTCCCTTTTTGTCTCAGTGAGCCTGTGAACCCACCTTGAGCAAATCTCTTTATTCCTCAAGGAAAACAGCTCAAAAGTGAGTGCATTCAGTCTTTTGATTGAAAACTAAGTCAAGCTTAGCTTTATCGTTTTGCAGGGAGATTTGGATTTTAAAAGGTGATTATTAGAGAGAACCTGCGTAATTCAAAGGAAAGCACTCAGGGGGCATTTCCGGCCACAGTGAGGATGGTGTGGGGCAGCCCCTCCAGGAATCCCCTCCTTCACCCCCAACCCTCCCCCACCCCCCACTCCCGGCAGCTGTCAGAGATAAGGGCTGTGGACAAAGGCAACTCCAATCCTCCTCTTTTCTTACTCTTTCTTTGTAAAGTAGCTAAACCTTTCTTGCCTCTCTGTTCCTTCAACAGAGGACACATAAGAGGAACCTAGTTTTCCCAAGTGCAAAACCCAGGAGCCGCCCATAGGTGTCGCTGTTGGGCTCGGTTTGTCAAGTTTCTCTTCCAATGCAAGGTGTCCTGTGCTTCCTTATCTCAAGGTTTCCCTGGAAGGAACTGAGCCTTTTGGCCTCAGAGGCTAAGGAAGAAGCCTTCTTTTCTCTCAGAGTTCTGCACAATGTTTCTTGGGGAAGATTTTCACAGGAGGTTGGTGTGAGTTGGCAATGGAGGCGGGAATGAGATTTCTTTCTGTTGATGCCTCCTTCCCTTAAAATGAGCTTGGCGCTTGCTGTGCTGCATTCTGCCAAGACATCCCTCCTTCCCTTCTCCCTGAATAACTCTTAATTGTCCTTTAGCCTGGTGCTCAAAGTACGCCCCACAGAGCAGCTGCTGGTCTAGGACAGTCTGTTATGGCTTTGGGACAAGATAGGGAGCTTGAGTCAGAAAGCAAATTGGCTGACTCACTGAGCACACAGTTCTTTCTCTTACTTAGCAAGCCTTCCTTGCCGAAGGGGGATGGTTGTTGACTTACCTTCTGACACGAGCTCCTTTCTCCGTCACAATCTGGCTCTTGAATAGATCTGCCTTAGTATGGGATTGATAACCTCCCCCTCTGGAAAGCTTCCACTGCTCATGCAAGCCCATCTCGTCTCCCAACCCTGACCTGCCAGTCTCAGAACACCCTGTGAATTCTCTCGTAATTGTCTGTCTTCCCCAACTAGCTTGTAAGCATCTTTAAATACCTGGACCTTGACACATAATGTGGGCTTGGGAAATATGCGTTGAAGGAGCCAATGGATGCTATTTTGATATTTTCAATACTCATCGTTCCTTTTGTATAGCTATCCATTTGGGTGACAATTTTTAATTGCTGGTTTATGCAGTTTGGGATATCATACTTCCTATCTTCCTCTTATTTTAAGCCTTCACTAGGATTTTTAGAGATAGAATAAATAGGTTTAGTCTTTCAAATAAATTACCCTTTTTACAAATATCACACACAGGAACTGGAACTAAGTTCAATCGTGTTCATGCAAATGTGAACCACCCATTTATTACCATCGTCGTAAATTGTAAATATGGTAGATTGTGGCATTCAAGATGTTCAGATCTCATGTCCAAGTTCTCCATCTCTCTGCCTGTTTCCACTTGGGAGTCTTCTGGCCATCTTACTTATGACTTCTCCCCACACCATGGTCCCTTCCCGGGTGCTGTGGGGGGACAGAGGGTGCCCAGAGGGACAGAGGGTGCACAGAGGTCTTACCCCCTCTAGTGCATCCAAGAATTCTCCTTCTTTCTCACTGAAGCCCAAGTTTCCTTAAACAAATACCTAAGTTCTGGGGGCCCATGAGACACAGAGGTGTAGCTACAACTTGCCAGAAGCTGCCATCTAGGTTGTGTGTTTGTTTTTCCCCATGCTTTGCATCTTTCGCTCATAATAAAACTTCCCTCTGCTAAATAATAGGCTACCGAGAGCCCCAAGTTCGAGAATGGTAACGTGCCCGCCACCCACCGAGGCAATGCAGTATCTTTCCACCAAAAATAAAATGTGTGAGAGAAATAGAAAACTCCCCCAGGGGGGAAAATGGATATAAGGAAGAGATGGTTAAATCAGTCACCTGAGCCCCTGCCTTTTGGCACAAATCTGATTGCTCATTTCTTTCTCCCTGATGTGTATATTTCTCTTACATTTAGGGCATGTGTGTGTGTGTGTGTGTGTGTGTGTGTGTGTGTGTCTGTCTGAATGTTTCAAGTAAACATTCTAGGAACAGCTAGAAACTCTTTTTAAGTCAAGCCTCCTTATTCCTAACCCTGATGGGTAGACACATACTTGAGATCAAATTCACCACAAGAAACCTTGAGATGGGTACCTCATGAGACAGGTGCTAGCTGGATGGCATCTGACTCCCCATGACACAACAGATTCAATGAGCTTAATTTTCTACCTCCTGTTCCTGGGAGGAAACTAGCTTCCCTTTGGAATCCAGCCTTCCAGCCAGAAAGATCCCCGATTAAAAACAAAAATATCACTAGGTTGTCAGCAGCCTTTGAATGGTTGGCAGAGGAGGTTTTCATTAGCAATAATTATACAAATCTGACATTTGCAAAGTGTTTTTAAAATGCAGCAAGTACTTTCATTTTGCTCATCTCTCTTGATCCTTTCAAAACAACACACATTTTCATCAGTTTCAAGAATGAGGAATATGAGACTCAAAGATATTTCACCCCCAAATCACACAGACAGTGAGTGACAAATTGGGACTCCACATCACATATTCTGACCCCATATTCTGGCATCTTCCCCCATGTTTGTGGCCTCCGAAAGCTCCCCTGAGCCAAAGAAGGAGTGAATGTTATAACCATGAGAGATTATCACAACCTGTTTCTCGTCCCCAGTCAGTCAGGGTGGGTGCAGAGAAAGTGACTTCCTCAGTCTGCAAGGGCAGGGTCCTAGGGGCCTCTGACATGCCTGCTTCTTCCACTGCCTAATCAGCTCTCTGGATGTAGGTCTGAACACCTGCACTGAGCAAGGTCAAGTCCACAGTGGCACCATCTGAGGAGCCTTCCTTTTCCTCCAACGTCAAAGATAATGCAATGTGACAAACAACTTCTTCCAACTGTCATTTGCCTCTAGGCTACGAGACGAGTTCAACAGTTGGGGTAAGGATGGAGGTCATGGCAGTGGAGATTTAATCACACTGAAAGAAACCTGAACTTCCATTATAAACGATATCCCTTTGTTATAATTGGCTACAGAGCTCAGCATTAGCAGCTGAAATCTTCTTCGAATTAAATGAATAGATCTTGAGATGTCCATTAACCTTGTTGGCTGAAGGTAATTATTTCCCTGGAGCTATAACGTAAGCTGAAAAATATTATGTTTTTACATGAAAAAAACTTGGCCTGAAAAGTCTACTGAAAATTTGATCTCATCTCACAGAAGTTGCTTGTAAAGGTTTCAGTAAAGAGGAAACTTAATTATAATTAACATCTGAAAATTGCTTATCGTTGTACTTGCCCAAGCTATGCCCTCCTCTGTGTCCAAACGTCTAAATTCTGAGTGTTTTATATGCATTTACTGAAAACAGATCAAGATAAAATCTTTTGTCTCCCTTTGTGTTTAAATTACTCATACCCCAACCCTAGGAAGATTTCAAAATTAGTTTTGGGCAGAGGCTAGACCTGACCCTTAAAAGGGCAGTAGAGACAAAAACAAGACTCTCCTTCATCGGCCTTCGAGGCCTCAGGACTTGGTAAGGATCCATGGGGCCGGTGGGAGGCAGGCAGGATTAAGAAACCAAAACAAAAACAGGTGAAAATGAAAGAAAGGAAAATGGGAAGGATAAGGGGAAAATTAGGGGTCCCCAACCATGAATTCAGCTGTCACTGTGGGCAGGACTTTGGCCACTTCAGCCAGAAGCAGCAGGGACCCCTGAGCAGGGGTTCTGTGAACCCATAACCTGCAGGCAAAGCCACACAATCCCATCCACACATGTGGGTCTGTACCCTGACATCTTCCCACGGTGGGCGGGGCATGATCAGTGATGAAGGGAAGGGAACAGAGCTCTGGATAGAAGATTCCACAGTGCCTAACAACAAGGATCCCCCGGGGAGTGCCATGCAGCTGTCAAAAAGAACAAGCAGGTCTCTCTGTCCTAACCTGGAAGTTTCTTCATGAGAGACAGGTGACCATGTTCATCTTGTTTAGATGTTTCCTATTATTTTTTATTTAAAAAAAATTTTTTTGGTGTGTATTTATTTTGAGAAAGAGACAGACACAGCACAAGCAGGGGAGGGACCGAGAGAGGGAGACACAGAATCCAATGCAGACCCCAGACTCTGAGCTGTCGGCACAGAGCCCGACGCCAGGCTAAAACCCACGAACCACGAGATCATGACCTGAGCTGAAGTCGGAGGCTCAATCAATCGGCTGAGCCACCCAGGTGCCCGAAGAGGTTTCCTATTACTAATGTGTTCATAATAATCACATATTACTCAACTTTTTAAATGAAAAATACATACATACATGGAGTTCCCCAAATTGAGAGGGGGAAAAAAAGCCCTGAGGGTGTTGCTTCCAGTATCACACTTGACCGTGTGATGGCTGTCTGGCTGCTGCGGAGCTGGGCAGTGGGTACCACCTTACTAGCCAGTTCCCACCAAAGAGCCTACCATCAGTACCCCATCCCCTCGCCTCCTCTGGTGCCTAACTCTGAGCTGTGCGCACAGGAAGTGCACCCTAAGTGGGGGCTGTCAACAGACCGCAGCTCCTGTTTGTTGTTAACTGTATTTACCAGGCGTATGAACATTTTATTTCTCAAATCAGTACAGCTAGAAATAAAAAATTTAGCTTCCGGTGAAAAAGAGCTCTCCCTCTGCGAGGACGGAAGCACACGTTTTGCACTCAGCATTGTGCAAGATTTAACAAGGTCCGTCAGGAGTGACTGAAGCCTTTGGGGAATCTGCACAGTGGATAGGAAAACACACACGCGTGAATGGGAGGCAGAAGCATGGAGAAAAATGTACTCTGCCCTTCTGCCTGGGTCGTTGGTGAGCCTTGTCACTGGAGAAGAAAGACTGCCTGGCGTTTCCCCAGACGCTCCACACGGTGGCCCTCCATTCCTTGGCAATCTTGCCAAACCCTGCCTTCAGCCTGCAGGCTTAGAAAGTTCATTTTGCCACTCTTCTTTCTAGACGCAGACGCGTACCGACTAAGCCCAAAAAACTGATATCGAAAACCTGAAAGCCAATTAATTCATTTGAGAAATTATAATTAAGAAGCTGCCGCACCCCCCATTTATATGACCAGTGAATTTTCCAAGCATTGATTGTAGAGATGTCTCAAGATGAGATGGCTGATACGAGGTGGGTGAGGTCAGGGTGATGGGCTCTGATGAATCCAGGATCCCGTGGCATCCCGCTGAGCCAGCCTGAGCATCGGCCTCCTGCTGGGAGCAGCGGCTGATGGGACCAAAACACCTCTGAGCAGCGCCCCCTGCAGGAGACCGGACTTGTACCCAATGGAATCAGTGACTTAGGCCCTGTTCATCTGGGGATCCAAAGTGAATATAAACCCCGATTGCTGGCCTCAAGGGGATATAGCTGCGGGGATGGGGGGGAGACATTGTTTCTATAAGCTTCTTTTGCAAACGTTTCAAATACACGACAGAATTCTGTTCCTGTTTTTGTCGGCCCACGTTCGTGGCAAACCCACACCCATGGTGATGCCTAATTCTCTCCACCTCTGGATGAGACACATGCATAATTTGGTGCCTTCTTGTGGCTCAAGAGTGCAGGGTACAAGAGGACTGGCTTACACTTGTAATTTAATTTCAGAGAGAGGCTAGAGAGGCACCACGTAGAGTAATGTCCAGGCCTCGGTCTTCACCAACCTGTCCTCTTTGAGTCCCAGGAGAAACACCAAAATACATAAATAAAAGGAAAGAGGTAGGGGAGACATTTGAGCAATAAAACAATCCCCAAGAAGGGGGAGAAAGACCCCCACACACTTGATTCAACAGAAGAGGCTCCATGTTCTCCCTGAAATGAGTCCTGATTTTGCCCATTTACTGAATACACATGTTTAATCAAATTTCATGAACTAGTTTGGGGGCACATAGATTACATAACAGCCACAAGTGTGAGTTGACACTCACACTCGTGATCCTGACTCAGGAAGAATACACATTCACTATGATTACTACACCTCATCTCCCTATTCAAAGGCTGGGTTCAAAAACTAACTTGCCTCCAGTGATTAGAAATGTTTTAAATAAGTACTTAAAGGATTATATTTCCATTCACTGCCAAATTCATTTAAATTACACAGCTTATTTCTGAGCTGCTGAAAAAAAGCAGAAGAAAACTCCCTCCTTATCCCTTGACTCTAAATGTCTCTCTTTGAACTCATCCTACTTTGAATTTTCTTTTGTTTTCTCTTTTAAGTTTAATAGAATTTTCAAAATCTCCCCATGCACCTTTAAACTTCATCCTCACAGAAGAAAGAGTTGAATAATTTTTTTTTTTTTTTAAATCAGTAATGGCAATCAAATCTTGCATGAGGACCTTGTAAGGACTCTGGCTCTAGAAAATGGATCATCCTCTACTCTGGGGGGTGTTTTAAAATGGGCTCTCTTTATAGCACCTGTACAAGAAATTCCCTTCATCTTCAAGCTCTTCTCTGTTATGGTAAAAAGCATCACAAGTGTTCACAGAAGGAACAGCCTGATGAAGGCTGTGACTGAGAGGAATCCACGGACGAGAGTTAGGTGTACCTGGGGGGCTGGAAGTTGGAGTTCCCAGCAGGCACGGGAAATAGTGGAGGAGTGTGGGTAGGGGACACTGGTGTGGAGCAGAGGGGATCCATGAATAGATAAGAGGCCACAAGCAAATCAAGCAAGTTGGGCCTTGGATGGGCAGGCAGACAGAAGCCAAGGTTCTGTTCTCCTGGCCAGCTTGCCAGGGAGGGGGCTGGAGTCACCTGTGGCTGGAGATCAGTCACTTTGAGGCCTGGGGGAGTTTTGAGCTGGGCTCAGCAATGAGGAAGTCAGGCAACCTAGTCCAGTAAGGGTCACAGCAGACCAGAGCCTTGAGGGCTGAACAGCTCACAGAGTGGTTGGCTGAGGACCTACAGGTCCAGGGAGCACAGAAGAGTCTCTGGCCAGGGTGTCTGCTCTCGAGCACGCTGGTGGCTCCAAGGTCGGTGGTCCAGCCTGTCCTGGCTGGTCAGCAACCCCCCTCACATGTGACGTGACCCCTCTCCTCTTCTCAAAAGGGTGAGGCTGCATCCTGAGGAAAGAAGGCTGCTCCCAAGGGGAGAAAGTGAGCCTTCTCCTGGTGGTAGATTAGAAACGATCGCAAATTCTTTGCCATTCCTGCCACGAACTGATGAATCTCTTGGCCTACCTGTCCAGTCTGGGTGGCCCGGTGACTCACTGTAACTGCTAGGACACAGCAGAAGTGACGCCAAGATGGTCTTCCCCTCCCCGTGCTTGCAAAGCCGTTGCCATCGGAACGAGACCAGCCTGGCCTCCTTGGGGAAGAGAAACAGTGCGCAGACGCAAACCCATCCTAGCTGAGCGCCCAAGTGAACACAGGGGCCCAGCTCAAACCAGGAGCACGTCAGGGCCCGCTGTTCTCAGCCGCTCAATTCTGGGGTGGCTCGTTACGCAGCAAGAGGTACCTGATACCCTAAGTATCTGAACTTTCTTTTCGGTTTGTGGTCACAGCTCTGCTCCTTTCCCCACCGTTAATGCGTTTCCAGTCTCTCCCCCAGGGCACCGCCATGGCTGAGTCCCTTGTGGTCTCCCACAAGGAGCACTCACAACACACCTTCCGGCTCCAAACCAGCCTCCCCGCTCCCCAGTCCTGGGAGAAGCCTCCCCTCACCGCCCCGCCTGTACCCGCTGACCCTCAGCGCACATCCACCCCATGGGCCCGTTGACTTTTGCCGAAGAGGCCAGTCTTCCGGCTCTTGCTCTGGCACCTGGCTCGTGGGAGGGCTCAACACAGACCTGATGGCCACATGCAGGAGCTAAGCTTGGCTCTCACCACCGGGCATGCCATGCTAAGAGGGATCCGGACAGCCATGCTGCCAGAGGCCTTGTTTGCAGATTGTCATCCGTTCACAAAAGGCAAGGAAGCAGAAATACAACCCTGCTGCGTTTTGCTTGCTCTGTTAGCATACTTTTTCTGACAGTAGGAATTGCTGTGTGTAAAATGGGGCAAGAAGATATTTTTGAGACTAAGTCCTTGGGGCACTCTTGAGTCAGTAGTGAGCTGCTCGTTATTTGGTTCTGAGGCCTGGCCTGCGGGAGTCAGCATGATGCCCTCCACTGTCCCCCACTGCCCTTCAGTGCCTCCCACTGCCCCCCATGGCCTCCTACTGCCCCAGGCCACAGCACACTGCCCCTCATTGGCCCCCACGGCCCCCTACTGCCTAGGGACACAGCATGCTGCCCCCCACAGCCCCCCGTGGTCCTCCCACTGCCTTAGGCCACACTGTGTGAGGACAAAAGGTGCCCAGGACTTTATGTGAGAGCTGCCAGGAGGCCCAAGCGGCAGGGAGGACAGCTGTGTCCACTTAAATGCCAGGTGAAATGTGCAAAGAGAAATACACCTGCAGGTCACAGGACACCTGGCTTCTATTGTACAACTAGTCAGTGTGTGTGTGTATGTTGGTGTGTGCACATGGGATTTCCCATAAGTTTTGCTTCACTGTCTGGATCGCATACATCCTTCTGCTTTTTCCTGTTCCTCTTCTAATTTCTTGCTCTCCTCCCCCTTCTCCTCAATCTCTGGCTCTCCCATCCCTCTGCCCTGCCTTTGCCATTTCTTCCCTTTCTCCTCAGTACGCAATGGACAGAGAACAGAATTTAGTTAAAAAAAAAAAAAACAAAAACGATAAGTAATAAAAACCCGTTGGCCAAACGGATTAATCAGTAAAAATAAATATCTTCAGGCATTCATTTTTTTTAATTCCTTGCTAACTTTTATGCAGTTTTCCTCAAGTAACTTATGCTTTTGTAGCTTTTGTCCAAATTCTGGAATTTTCTAAGGGATGTTGCTAATTTGGGGAAGATTCACCACAGAGCAGCTTTCTTCACTTTGGCATTGTTTTGCTTTCAGATGTTCCTCGATGTGCCTCCGGCAAAATCTTCATGAATTTTTATCTTTGGAGCAAAAATAAATTGGTTGAAAAATGCATGTTTCCAACCTCTAGTTCCAGCACTGATAACTCATGTGGGCCCTTGGCAATTCTGTGACAACTCAGTGAATTTGTCTCTTTTCAAATTAATTTTGCTTTTCAAAAATTCATTTCAGCCCTCAACTTTATCTTTTTTTTTTTTTTTTTTTTTTAAGTAGGCTTCATGCTCAGCACAGAGCCCAATGCAGGGCTTGAACTCACAACTCTGAGATCAAGAGTCAGGCGCTCAACCAAGTCACCCAAGTGCCCCTCAACTTTATTATCTTTTAAGCAATGATGTATCAAACTAAGGGAAGGAAATTTATAAAGTAGTTACTGCCCTTGTCCTCTGGTTGAAAGCTGTACGCATCCTCTATAGAAGCTTTCCTGACACTCTTGAGGTCCCGTGGGCTCTCCACAGCCATCACCACTCTGGCATGGGCACCCAGGACACTTTATTGTATTTGCTTGTTTCAATGTCAGTCTCCATCTACTAGATGGTCTGTCTTTAACCTTTCTCTGTTCCTCACATATATTTGGAGTTCAATAAATATCTGTTGAAGACTGAAATGAACACCTGTGAAATTATACCCTCTCTGTGTATAATAATAATATTCCTTGATAGCCTCACCACGCGTTTATTTTGTACCAGACATCTTTGTAGGCGCATTACCTTCAAAGCAATGCTACTAGATAATACAACATCAGCATCTCCATTTTATAGATGAAGAAACTGAGGCTCAGAACAAGCAACTCAGTCAAAGTCACCCATTTAGCAAGTGGTGGGGTTGGGACTGGAAACCTTGTCTCTCTGGATTCAAAACCCTTTTTCCAATTCTTATGCTCTTTTCTCCTTAGAGATACACAAGAGTCAATCAGAAATATTCTCCAAAACAACTGTTTTTGCCCTCTTTGCAAAAGAAGGCTGGATTTCATGAACACTTGGGTTTGTGCCCGTATCGTGATATTGACCAGCTAAGGAGGGTGATCTTTGGCATGTCGCTTTACCTTTTAAAGGGCGGTTTCCTTTTCTGTAAAGCTTAGATAACGAAACTGTTTATTTCACCAAGTTTTGTGAGGATAGATAAAATTAGACAATGTGTACAATGATGCTTTTTAAAGTGTAAGGAAGATTAAGCTGTGTCTAAATATTTTCCCTCCGTATTTAGCAGAGTTTCTTTTAAGTGTTTGCCTGGCTTAGCTGCACAAAAGGAACAAAAGAGTTCAGATCTGTATCTGGTCCAGTATTATAAAGAGAAACAAATATCCTGGGGCAGAGCTTGGTAGGTGCTCAAAACAAAACAAAACAAAACAGTAGCTCAAAGAATTAAATCTTTTCTTGATGTGGACGATAGTAAAGGTATACCCAGGAATTTTATTTCTTGAGCGTATTAGCAAAAGTTAGCTATGGGGCACCTGGGTGGCTCAGTCGGTTGAGGGTCCAACTTTGGCTCAGGTCATGAACTCACAGTTCATGAGTTCGAGCCCTGTGTCAGGCTCTGTGCTGACAGCTCAGAGCCTGGAGCCTGCTTCGGATTCTGTGTCCCCCTTTCTCTCTCTGTTCCTCCTCTGCCTGCACTTTGTCTCCCTCTCTCTCAAAAAAAAATAAAGATTAAAAAAAAAAAGCTAGGGGCGCCTGGGTGGCGCAGTCGGTTAAGCGTCCGACTTCAGCCAGGTCACGATCTCGCGGTCCGTGAGTTCGAGCCCCGCGTCGGGCTCTGTGCTGACAGCTCAGAGCCTGGAGCCTGTTTCCGATTCTGTGTCTTCCTCTCTCTCTGCCCCTCCCCCGTTCATGCTCTGTCTCTCTCTGTCCCAAAAATAAATAAACGTTGAAAAAAAAAAATTAAAAAAAAAAAAAAAAAAGCTAGCTCACCCTTTGGTATGAGAGCTGGTCCGTTAAGAAATTAAGGAATCTGGGGCCTTTGTGAGTGGGGATGAGCTCAAGCTCATTTTTGAGTTTCAGAGTCGGGGACAGTGTACAGAAAAGTCCTGAACTATATCCAGTGACAGGGAAATAAAATAAGGTGCTGGATGTAAAACCATCCTGAGGAAAGAGATGTATATTAACCATGTCTTTAATTTTCTGTTTTCTGATGCTTTGGCATCTGGGGACTTGCCGATGCTGGAAAGACCATCCCTCCCAGCATTAGCCAGTTCCTAAAGATAGTAAATAAATCACGGGAGAATGTGTCTTTCAAATACAAAGTAACCAATCTGGACCCCACGCCACCAACTACCTCCCTTTTGGGCTTTCACACTACAGGTGGGACCGCTATTCCCTTGCCCCCATCACCCAGGACCAGGTACCAGACACGTGGGGACACCCCCTGTGCCCCAGAGCCCTGAAAGTATGCAAACCGGCCCGCCCACCCCCTGCTGCACCTGTTCCTTCCCATAGGAACCAGAGTAAAGACTCTTGCCCACAGGCCTCCCTTGCCTTCTGCCTCCTGAGGGATTCTGGTGCTTCCCTGTGTGACTCCTCCCCCGACGGCATGGCCTGCCCCCCCCTTGGGAACTGTAACAATCTTTTCCTTTTTTTAATGTTTATTCATTTTTTGAGAAAGAGAGAGAGAGAGAGACAGACAGACAGACAGACAGAACATGAGTGGGGAGCAGAGAAACACAGAATCTGAAGCAGGATCCAGGCTCTGAGCTGTCAGCACAGAGCCCAACACGCGGCTTGAACCCACGAACTGCGAGATCATGACCTAAGCCGCTGTCAGAACCTTAACCGACTGAGCCACCCAGGCAATCGACTACTAAAGAAAAGGCACTGTGACCATGGTATTAACGGTCACACAGGTCACTGTGTGGTTCTCTGTCATTGCAGGCTGAGCATCACAGTGGTAATTAGAAGCAGGAGGGCCCCCAGGGAAAGTGCAGGGGTGCACGGGGCATGCAGGGTGAAAGGCGGGGGCCATCTACCTTCTGTACCTCTGTCTGCCCAGATTTTATAAACATGCAATTTCTCTCTCTAAATAATTGCAGGCTCCCTGCTATAAATCTCAACAGCGGGCCCTCCAGATCATTCATCTTGCTCACAGCATTCTTCCAATTATGGGAGAAACCTGTTCCCTGTTTCCTTTTTGATTATTGTACTTATTTGTCTATTGACCAGGGGTGGATAATGGACAATGCTTTAAGAGGAATGATGAATTCACAGAGAACCTGAACACCAAAGACCCGGTACAGATCTTTTGGCTTAGCATGGATGTGTTTAAACCCACTGTAAAGGAACAGAGTCATCTTGTTAAAAACCAGGTGACATAAATGGAGTGGGAACCATAACCCATATGTCTGTGGCTCAATCCAGCAATCAAGAGAGTGATGAGTTAGATTTTGAGATGAAGGACCAGACAAGAGAAAATGCTTATTAACCCCTTAATTTTATGTTTTCATAGTTGTTTCATTTCTGGAAATAGCTCTAGGGGAGTCCCTCAAAACCATGGACTCTCTTCCCCCCCCTAGCTGGGAGGCATAGAAAGTGATGGTGGCTCGGGCTGGGATACTGAAGTGGTTTGTTAGAAGGAACATCAGCTTGATCTGCACTGTTTAACATGTATGTTTATAAGCCTGTATTAGTGGTATAATTTAAATGTAGTTGGTAATGTAACATGTGGGTAGAGAAAAGGCAGCTTGTGAAGGAGACTGAGAGGCATGAGACCAGAGATAGCTGAAGAGCAGGCAATGCTGACAGAGAACTTGAAGAACATCCCAGCAGGTGCTAAGAGCAAGACAGAAGAAATGTGGTTCTCCCCATAGTTCTCAGTTTGGGCAGCCATGGGCTCACTGGTGACTTTTTCAAGAATTGTTTCCATGGAAAGGTGGAGCATAAGTCACATTTCAGCGAGTCGAGGAGCGAAAAGTGAGGTGACCAAGTAGAGACACCAAATGCTTCCTTCCTGAAAGTTTCCCCCTAGTGGGAAGGAGTAATGTGAGGGAGTGGCTGGGGAGAGGTACCATTTTGCAAAGGTGCTAGAAGTTGGATATCCTGAGGAGGAGATGGTGGAGAAGTTGGTGCAGGAAAGAGGGGGTCACCTGATAGAATAACATCCCAGATGAATCCAGCTGGCTGCAGGCTGGCGATAGAGGGGCAAGAAGGAGGGATGGTCAACAGGGAGAAATTTTTTCTAGGGGTACAGAGTAGAAAGTTGATAGGATCCATTTTTTCAGATGTAAATCAAGGCAAGATTTTCCACCAAAAGACTCTATAAAGATGGGGAGAGTATTTGAATATTTCCATAAAGACTCACTATTAAGACTTACTACTTTACCAGTAGCTACGAGAGTTTGGTGAGCTCGAGCCTTCTCACTCGTGAATTAAGCGTGATTCAAGTGCATCAGCTAATTATCGAATGCTCACTTTGTTTTAGGTAGTATGCTGAGTACCAAGAACACAGAAATGTGTAAGAAGCTGCTGAAATACTTTCCGATTATAAAATGAATGGGTGATCGTTAGCGAGTACATTAAAAACTGGAAAGCTACAGAAGGAAAAATACTCTGATATTTTTCTTCCGATATTTTTTATGCAAACACATTTTTCTCTCGGTAGGATGACATTGTACTTAGAAATTTCTTTTTTTAATTTAATCTCTATACCTAACATGGGGCTCTTACAACCCTGAGATCAAGAGTCACATGCTCTTCTGACTGAGCAAGCCAGTTGCCCCCATTATATTTAGAAATTTCCATCCTAATTTGCCCTCCATGTCATTAGCTATTTTTGGAAATGTCAGTTTAATTTCTAGATAATTATGCATCATATAGATGCACTGTAATTTATTTAGTAAGCATGAGCTTAGTAAAAGAAATAAAACCTACTTAAATTCGAATTTAGGGATTTGTGTTCTAATACTCCGTGGAAAGTAGGAGTTAGAAAACTGAAGTAAAAATGGGGCGCCTGGGTGGCTCAGTTGGTTAAGCATCTAGTTCTTGATTTCAGCTCAGGTCATGACCTCACGCTTCATGTGTTCAAGCCCCACGTCAGGTTCTGCGCTGACAGCATGGAGCCTCCTTAGGGTTCTCTCCCTCCTTCTCTGCCCCTCTCCTGCTTGCTCTCTCTCTCTCTCTCTCAAAATAAATAAATAAACTCTTTAAAAAAACATTAGAAAATTGAGGTAGAAATAAACCAGCTTGGCAGTCAATAAATATTAGCCCTACATTACATGCCAACATGTCTTCATATTTTTCTTACTATCTTTGATCTAAAAGTAAAAGGCAATTTCTTCCAGTTCATTGCAAATTGCAATCTTTCTGCTGTCCTATTGACTGCTATAGACAAAGCATTTGAAAAGGAAAAATGCAGAATCTTACTCACAAGTCTTGTATGAACAGTACCCATCCACTTGAAAACAGGCTGGCTATAAAATTTATGAGGTCTAAGGCAAAATAAAAATGTGGGATCCTGTGTTCAAAAACCAAAGGGAAAAAGTGCCACTAGAGGTAGTAAGATTATAAAGCTTTTTCCTTCCTCCTCTAGTCTTTCTCAAAGTATTTTTTTATTGCTATTTAATGGTATTCTAGGTAATAAAAATTCAGTTTGAGTTATTAGCATGAATTTTACCCTTCATCTGTCCATTGTGCAATGCCAACTTGAAACGCAGATCACCAAAATCACACAGTTTATATTTTGTAGCTCATATATACATATGTATTTTTTTCTTACCAGAACAGTGGAAACAATGCAGAAAATTCACCCAACTCTTTCTCTTTCACTTCTTGGTAAGCATACTTTCTACCAACACTCGCTACATTGCTTATGGATGAGTAAGTTAAGACAGAAAGGAAAAGGGACTATATCTACCCCATCTCTCCCTTTCCTTCTCTGTCATTTTTTGGCATGAGTAGTTGGCTAATACAGGGGAGCTGTGACACCGTTAAGAAGGATTATGTTTCTTGATCACTTGTGTTTCTTAGAATGCCATTGCATTTTCTCCATGTTCAAAGGAGGTTCTGATTTGAACAGAAAACATGGCCTTCTGTGGCTGGCAGAGTCCTTACTTGCTCTATTGGGTATAAACATAACATCCTTCCCTTGTACTCATTTTGGGACTCATTAAACCCCCAAGGAGCACAGGTCCACTGGAATTATGTGCTCATGGGGCATCATGAGGCAGGTGGACACATCTATCTCCTGCTTACATGCAGGCTCCATTGTCCCATCGACTTCTCCTACAAATACTGATGGAAAGAAAAAAATTAAGAGTTTCTAGATGGTAACGGACAGCAGAGCATTAAACCAAAGCATGGATCTTTCTGAACACCAGCCCTGGGTTGCTGTGCAGGTTGTACACCCATAAAGCCAGCCCTGATGTTAAGGCATGGACCCTGGTGGATGTATCTTGATCATGTTTGTGCTCTGGATGAAAAGCAGATTTACTGTGAAATTTAAGAATCTTAAGCTTCAGAGATTGTCCTTGCCCAGGCTGATGACTCATGGGAGCTGATGGGAGCCCCAGAATGTTCTAGGTGGGAAGGAAAAGCCAGGTTGCAATGAGAAAGCATTTCTCTATAAAAGTTTCTCATAAAGAGAGCTCAGAAGAAAAAGGCCTGAATTTTCTAGGCTCAGTAATTTGTTACGAATTTTGTGCATTTAAAAAAAATTCACTTTTGTACTTAATTTTGTAATTGTTTTCTTAACAAGATGGCCCAAATGGCATTAGCTTCTGGTTGCACGATACCTAAGTCAACTGCTATGCTGAACTCAATGGGGAAAATAGAATGGGCTGATGCGTTGATTCTCATCCTACTAATCAGGAAAGCCCAGAGCTTAATTAACCTGACACCAGCTACGCTTGCCTTCTGGACACAAAACAATATTTGAATACCATCCAAGCAATATCTATTCTTCTCCACTCAGGTCACCGTTCCAGTCCCACTGGGGATGTACAGATGGCTGCCTGTCTTCATTCCTGTAACGATCTTATCACTGTTTGCCTCAATCCACACACTGTGTTTATAAGCTTGTTCTTGAATGCTCTAGGGCCATAATTAGCTAGTTTCCAGGAAAAGGGGGTCTTCAAACTCCTTCTCTTTAGAAAATCCAAAATCCTCAGCTAGAACAACTGAAGAAATTCAATAAATTTCTGAAAGCTGACATGAAGTGTTGAAAGCAAACTATGACCTTCACTAGGTAAATAGTGACTTTCCTTAAGCAGTGAGTCAACAACTGTGGACCTATTGGACTTGAAAAATGAGATCTAGGTGTGGCTTATTGGGAAACTGACAGGGATGGAAGGTTGGCCACCCAGAGGGCAGGGGTAAAATGGGTGTGGTGAATTTCAGGAACAGTTGCGAAATATGTTGCGTCGAATATTAGAGGTACAGTTAGACAGCCATTTTGATTTTTTAAGATCTGTCTGTGTACAGTAAAATTCCAGGCAGCTGGCCTGGGATCCAGAGACAACATCAAGGCTCCACTAAATGTAGTGGTGGGAGACGGGCCTAGCCATCAGGCGTCCAGCAGAACAATTGTCTATCAAAGGCGAGGCACAAAAGCAACCAAAGAAGAGCAGCCGGCCTCGAGGGGCACCTGCACGGAACTGAGTAGAATGTGATAGGTGAGCACTCTTCTACCTAGCCTGGGTTGTTTTGTGGAGAGACAGAAGCAGAGGCAGAGAGCTGTGACTTAGGGCAACATGACTGTCCAGCGTCAATTCCTGCGGACACAAGATTCCTGGTTTTCAGGAACCTAGCAGATGGATTGGAACAACAGTGTTCCCAGTCTGAGAGAATGCCAAACTCGCACATCCCACGGGATGGGACACAGATGACTCAGAAGCTGGGATGGCCTGAGGCTCTAGGAGGGACACTTGTGGGTCCATCAGAGAAGCCTATGGAATGCAATGGAATGAACATGAATGAGGGCAGAACCACCTGGAAACAATCAATAGGGTTAAAAATGTGACTTATAAGTAGTTATTTAGAATCTTGGCTGATGTAAGAAAAGTAGGGGCTTACCAGGTGGATGTTATCAATTAGAAAAGTTATTTTTTAATATTATAGAATTAAACTCCTTGGTTTTTTGTTCACATGCCCTGAAGGTCCATTCGTGGTGGAAGAGAAGCCGTGGTGATAGGAGGCTGAAACTTCAGTTGGTCTGGCATAATCACACTTCAAACAAAACAAAACAGCAAGGTTGTCTCAGGAACCCCGGGGGCTGAAATTCAGTCATCCGGGACCTCCTAAGTTCACAATCTTACCAAAGAGAAAGAGTCAGAGAGAGACACACAGACAGAGACAGAGAGAGGAAATCTCTCCAGCACTGAGGTAGATTGAGTTATTAGCCCCACCTTTCCAGGCACCCGTGTTAATATTATCCAGTCACATCCACCCCAGTTTCAAGGTTGGCAGAATGTACTTCCCTGCCCCTAACTCTGAATTTTGCCACATGACTTGCTTTGGCCAAGGAGATGCTAGTGAACGTGGCTCAAACAGGCATAAACTATGCTTGTGTCTTTGGACTTGCATTCATGCACTTGGGTGGCCTGCCATGGGCAGACTGCACCTCAAGTACCCACCTGCCCTCAGCCTGCATCTGAGAATGTGACACAGGAAGCGGACCACACGCCTGGTGGCTGCAAGTCACTGCAAGACACGGGTGGCGTGGACTTGAACGCCTCAGAGCCCGGGGTCCAGCCAATCCACAGATCTGACACCAGGAAAGCAAATTACTGCTTTTGCAGTGAGTTTTGAGATCTTTTCACGTTTTGCTATTGCAGTAATTGCTGACCAATACCAAAAAGGGGGTGTTGCCCTGACAAGAACCTAAAATTTGTGGAATTAAAATGGTAATGAATGGTAAAAACCAAGGCAACTAGATAGGAGGCTGACCGAATAGTAACTCACATTGTGTACTGGGAAAGCATTCGATACAACTACTTTGTGGTTAATTTGGAAAGTAGAAAATGTCCCTACAGAACTTTTAGTCTTGGGTGAGAAAGTTTGCAGGAAGTAAAATTGGAAGCAGGAATTGGTTGCTATTGGACGCACATGGGAAGGCGCTACAGGAAAGAGAAGACGTGTTTGGAAAATAGCTTCTCAGTTGCAAATAGAAGTGAAAGGCACGTTAGGGAGTCTAGAATCGTGCGGCAGAGTTATGAAATGAAACAATTTCTCACAAAGTCAAGGCTGGGGCCATCATAACAGAGCCTTAAGGCAAAGACCAAATCTAGGGTGCTACTAATGTGACACAGCTTTGGAGTGTCTCAAAGTCAGCCTGAGGGACTCTTTGGTAAGACATCTGAGAGGTTTAAAATGGCCACTAGTAGGGGCGTCTGGGTGGCTCAGTCGGTTGAGCGACCAACTTCAGCTCAGGTCATGATCTCACGGTGTGTGAGTTGGAGCCCCGTGTCAGGCTCTGTGCTGACAGCTCAGAGCCTGGAGCCTGCTTTGAATTCTGTGTCTCCCTCTCTCTCTCTGCCCCTCCCCCAATCATGCTCTGTCTCCAAAATAAATAAACGGTAAAAAAAAATAAAAATAAAATGGCCACTAGTAGGTCCCTTCAACTGGACAAAAGGAAAGATTAGAAAGAGTGGGAAGATTATAGACAAGGTTCCACAGAAGTCTGATTTCTTGAAAGTACCTGTAATTAAGGCTGGAAAGAGGCATATCTTGAAAAGCATTATGGTTGTGCCTTTTGCCACACGCAGTTGACCGGAATCCCTTTCACAGAAAACCCACATTTTGAAAAAGCCACATTGGCAAAAATCCTGCCAGCCTGGACAAAAAGAGACTGAGGCTGGGAAAGATACAAAAAGACCTCGTGACCCCTAACTTTCTCTAGGCAGTGTGATGATTAAATTTATGCATCAATTTGACTGGGTCAAGAGGTGTTCAGACATTTGGTCAAACACATTATTCTGGGTGTGTCTGTGATCTTATTCTGGATGAGATCAACATTTGAATGAGTAGACTCGCTAAAGCAGATTGCTCCTCCCACCCCGTACCCCCATGTGGGTGGGCCTCATCCAATCAGTTGAAGGCTTGAATGGCCCCAACGACTGATCCTCCATGAATAAAAGGAAACTCCTCCTGCCTCACTGCCTTCAATCTGGGACCTCCAAGTCATTGGGGTTTTTTCTGCCTTCAGATTGGAACTGAAACATTGGCTTTTCCTGGGTCTCAAGCCTGCCAACATTTGAAATGGAGCTGCACCATGGACTGTGCTGGGTCTCTGGCTTGCTAACTGCAGATCTTAGGACTTATCAGCCTCCATGATCATGTGAGCCAATTCCTTATACAAAATCTATCTCCATCTATATATGTATACTTACACACACACATATAGCATATAATATATATAATTTACTATTATGTATACTCTAGTATATATAGATACTCTCTATCTTATGCTACACTATACTACATGCAGTATAATGTATATGCACCATTGATTCGGCTTCTCTGGAGAGCTTCCACACAGGCAGAAAGTGACTGAGACGGAGAAACAAAGGCAAAGTCTCCAGCTGTCTTTCCAGCGGTCGAAGTGCTCGGTGGAAACGAATGGAGGCTCAGAGACAGAACCAAGAGCTATGGGGAGCAGTGGCCCTCAAGGGCCACTCCCGGAGGACAGAAGCTGGTCAAAGGAGGCGCAGTCCCTGCTGCGGACCCTGGCGGTGTCCCCCTAGTCGGATATTTAAATGGCTGCAAGCTGGTTACTGCTCTGCTTTTCCCACTCCCACCCCACCCTCCCCTGCCTCAGAAGGACTTGTTGACTGCAGGGGTCTTTCTGTCCTATCATGGTTGGTATATGGCATGTGTGAGGGACCCATGTATGTACCTGGACTCCATGATGTGGCATCAGATGCTGAGATTGGATGAGACGTTTGTGGGTCTCTGTGATGCAGGTGAGGGTATTTTCCATGTGGGGGGTGTATGTGAATAATTGGGGCTAATAGAGCCGATGGCAGTAAATTAAACCCTTGATCCCAATTCTTTGTAGCAGTAGCGTTGAAATCCACATGTTTGCCATTGCCATGGCCTCTAGGTGAGTGGATTCGCTCTGCGTTTGGATGTTGCCCTGTCACTTGCTTTTCCAGTGAGGCATTAGTTAGTTGGAAAGATGTGAGCAGACACATGAAATGTGCCTGCTCCATTGGATTTCCACTCTGGCACTCCAATAAAGAGTGCTCCCAAAGTGGATTCTTCAGCCGTGTCCTCAGCCTGGGGCCAAGAATGCAGGGTGGGGAGCAGATCCTCTGTCCCGGATGTCGGCTGCTCAAAGGAGTTTCAGACGCCAAAGGAACAGACCTGAGCCCAGAAGAGCTTGGAACCCGGAGCCCCAAGCCAGCCCAGCCCGACCACCGCCCGCTGAACACAAGAACGAACGAGGGCTGTTTGAAGCCACTACATTAAAAAAAAAAAAAAATTAATGTTTGTTTATTTTTGAGACAGAGAGAGACAGAGCATGAATGGGGGAGGGTCAGAGAGAGAGGGAGAAACAGAATCTGAAGCAGGCTCCAGGCTCTGAGCTGTCAGCACAGAGCTGACATGGGGCTTGAACTCACGGACCATGAGATCATGACCTGAGCCGAAGTCAGATGCTTCACCGACTGAGCCACCCAGGTGACCCTGAAGCCACTACATTTTGAGGAATTTGTTAGGCTGCATTATTGTGGCAATAGGTAAATAATACAAGTAAGGGTATGAGATCAAAGCTTTTATTTATTTATTTATTTATTTATTTATTTATTTATTTATTGACGAGTGGCTTTAATTTCAGCTGGGGTAGCATTATTATAGAGATCTAACACTTTCAAACAGTGGCCCAGGAGCTTATATAAAGCATCTGGAATGTCTGTGGTTTTTTGGTTTTTTTTTAAATTTTTTTTTTTAACGTTTATTTATTTTTGAGACAGAGAGACAGAGCATGAATGGGGGAGGGGCAGAGAGAGGGAGACACAGAATCTGAAACAGGCTCCAGGCTCTGAGCGGTCAGCACAGAGCCCGACACGGGGCTCGAACTCACAGACCGCGAGATCATGACCTGAGCCGAAGTCGGCCGCCCAACCGACTGAGCCACCCAGGCGCCCCGGGAATGTCTGTGTTTTTGGAATTACCAGCAAAAGAAGGGGTACAGCAGTATCAGTCTCCAATCAGAAACCCTAGTGGCCCCAGATTAAGCACCCCCTTCCAAGCTCCCCTGCCCCAGCGTGGGCTCCCCGCCCCCCACCCAGTGGCATGGTGTTTGGTCCAGAGGTCGAACTTGGAACTGAGACAGTAACCAAGAACAAGTTAGTGTGGAGTTGTGGGGCCTGCGGGCTCATGCTGGCAGGACATTTTTGGCATTAGAACTTTCATTTCTACAGGCTTTTTCCTTCATTGTTCTCTGAGTTTTCCTAGCAGACTGTTTTTATCTTCTGGGGTACCACATCTTTTGATGATTTTCTCTGGGTGCTCAGAAGAATTTGTTTCCGTTTTCTTTGTGCCAATCCTGCCTCTGCCTTCTCCAAGTTTCTTTGTTTATGCTGGTGGTTTGGTTTTTGTCCTTTATCTTTGAGGCTTTTTTTTCCCCCCAAATGTTCATGGTCCTTAAGTTTGCACTCCCATTCAAGCACGAGACCCGAAAAGCTGACTGGGAGCCCCAGGTGTTTGGGGGCGCTTCTCAACTGGTGGGCTTCCTAGGGGAGGACAGGTGGTGATCTGGAGCTCACATGGGGGACCGCTAAGTCACAATGGCTGGAGACTTTCTCCCCACAAGGGGCCGCTCAGCATATTCTGGCCTTTTGCTCATGAGGGAGCAGAGTGAGAGGAAGGCATGAGGTTCTTGCAGGACAGCGAGACTCTTATAGAGTCACATGGAGACTCTCACTGGACCCCTCTGTGTTCTGCCTGTGGTCTCACCTGCATCCCTCCCTGCGTGGCATCAGAGTCCCTGGTGTCTCTAATGCAATTTTCCTAGAAATTCAGCACTCCTCCTGTGCAAGGAAGAAAGAGGATTCCTTACAGTGAGGGCCTGGTGAGAGTCAACAGCTCCCTGTAAGTCCAAGCTCCCTGCACGACCCTCCAGTTGATGAGCACTGTGGGGGGCTCACCTCCTCTCCCCCAGTGGGCCACCCTCCAAAAGGACTGCCATATAACCTCCTCTACCTCCAGTCATCCGTGCTCCCTCTGGATTCCAAAGCCAAGTTCAAGTCTTTCCTCGGCTTTTGTTACCCCTCCTGTTATTGGTACTCTTTTGGAATAACAACCCTGGGAAGTTTGGCTCCCTTCATGTTAGCAGGGCTTTGGTAGAGAAAGGAGATAAACATCTGTGGTCCGTTTGCCATATTGAACCAGAAGTCAATTTTCAACTTTCCACATATTATCTGAAATTCCTAGTGCAACGATGTACATAAAAATAACCACTCAGAATAAACTTTCCCATGAATGCAGACATGAAAAAAATGAATCTATTCCTACAGGTACGCGTGCATTTTTGTGTGTTTAACTGTGAGGGGGCATGTACGTTTGCGTGAAGGTATTGCCTGGTCTCCTAAGATTGCCTGGTCTCCTCGGGCCATGCATATGTATGGGAAAATCACAATGACTGCAAACTTTCTTCTGTTTAGGCAACTCACTCATTTCCCTTCTTTTCTTTAAGGTTTTTCATTTTGTAACAATAATCTCTGCCCCAGCACGGGGCTCGAAGTTACAACCCTGATATCAAGCTTCACGCACTAAGCCACCCACGTGCCCCTGACGCACTCATTTTTAAAGTGACTCCGAGGGGGAGGAGGAGCCAAGATGGCGGAACAGCATGGAAGTTTCTTGTGTGTCTCGCGTCCGTGAAAGACGGCCAGACCGACGCTAAACCATCCTACACACCTAGAAAACCGATCTGAGGATGAACACAACAATCTGCACAACCTGAACCACAGAACTCAGCAGGTACGTGGCACGGAGAGGTGAACTGGTGGGGGAGAGAAGCTGCTGAGGGCAGGGCTTTTGCGGGCGGAGAGAGGACAGAGATGGGGGGGGAAATACGGGAAAAGCACCCCTCCCCAAAAGCAGCTGGAGAGAAAGTGGAAGAGTGGAAACAGCCACAGGGACTGAGCTAAAAAGGGAGAAAGGAGAGGGTTTAAATTCCATTAAGAGTCTAAAGGGGGGGAGCGCAGAGTCAGAAACTCCGCAGCTCCATACCTGGTGGTGCTCTGGTGGGAAGGGCGAATCCCCAGGAACCGAGTGAAGTCCTGGCGTCTTTGGGCCACACGGGGAGAGGCGGTTCCCCCACTGGGAGGACACCTGGTCGAGGCTGTGGGGGTCCCCCAAAGGCAAGGCCCCAGTGGACCTGGGAGAACAGGCACATTCGCCGGTGCTGGAACAAGGTCCCTTTGGGTGAAGCCAGGTGCCAGATGTGTGTTGTGATTTTCCACAGTCCCGGAGGCGCTGCTGCTCCACTATCTCGCGAGCTTTTTCTGGGGTGGGCTGGCACCCGGCCACAGTCTCTGGGTGTCGGCGGCAGCAGGGACCCGCAAACATTCCTGGGTGTGGCCAGCGCCTGGCCATTGCTCGGTGAGACCCTCCCGCAGAGGGGCAGAACGGGTCAGAGCCGCAGTCCCTCAGAGGTAAGAGGTCGGGCAAAGGAGCCGCATCTGAGATAAAACTCAGGAGGGAGGTGCTGCCTGGGGCTTCGTCACGGACAGCGTAAAGACGGGGAGTGGACGGAAGCACAGGACAAAGGACAGGTGCGCGATTGCTGATCGGGGAGAACAAACTCTGACACTGGACGCTGGGTCGCCGGGTGACGCCATTTTTGGCGCTGGGGCGCATGCGCACCTACAAGCACCACAACCACCCACCCCAGTAGGCTAAGCAACGCCATCTAGTGGAGAACGGAGCCCTTACACTAAGCCCCGCCCAACGGGGCCAAACTTGCTCTTCAGGAACACAGATCTCGCCGCCTGCTTAGTACACGGACGATAAAGCGCTTCATAGTTGGACGTCTAGGAGAAAAAAAGAAGTAATTTCAGTCGCCTTTCAGTCTGTTCCCCGGTCCATCTATTCAATTTTCTTTTTTCTTTTTCTCTTTTTTGTTTCTTTTCTTTTTCTTGAATACAGAAAGAAAAAATTCATCTTTATTTTCAATTTTTCTCAAAAATATTTTTCTTTAATTGTTTTCTACTATATTTTTTACTTTTGGGTAAATTTTTCCAAACTCTGTTTTACTTCCATCATTTCATTTTGGTCTACTTCAGTGTATTCATTTTTTCAAATTTTCCAACAATTTCCTTTTTTATCTTTCCCCTTTTTTCGCTAATCTATCAACCCAGACCAAAACACACCTCGGATCTAGCATCATTTATTCGATTTTGTGTGTGTGTGTTGATTTTTAAATTTTAATTTTTATGTTTTTAAATTTTAATATTTTTAATGTTAATTTTTTTCACATCATTAATTCCTTTTCTCACTTAAAAATGACGAAAGGAAGGAATTCACCCCAAAAGAAAGAGCAGGAAGAAACAATAGCCGGGAATTAACCAACACAGATACAAGCAAGATGTCTGAACCAGAATTTAGAATCATGATAATAAGAATACTAGCTGGAGTCAAAAATAGATTAGAATCCCTTTCTGCAGAGATAAAAGAAGTAAAAGCTAGTCAGGATGAAATAAAAATTGCTATAACTGAGCTGCAATCTCAAATGCATTCCGCGGCGGCAAGGATGGGTGAGGCAGAACAGAGAATCAGCGATATAGAACACAAACTTATGGAGAATAATGAAGCAGGAAAAAAAAAAGAGGGAGATTAAGGCAAAAGAGCACAATTTAAGAATTAGAGAAATCAGTGACTCATTAAAAAGGAACAACATCAGAATCATAGGGGTCCCAGAAGAGAAAGAGAGAGAAACAGGGGTAGAAGGGTTATGGGAGCAAATCACAGCAGAAAACTTTCCTAACCTGGGGAAAGACACAGACATCAAGATCCAGGAAGCACAGGGGACTCCCATTAGATTCAACAAAAACCAACCATCAACAAGGCATATCATAGTCAAATTCACAAAATACTCAGGCCAGGAGAGAATCATGAAAGCACAAGGAAAAACAAAGTCCTTAACCTATAAGGGAAGACAGATCAGGTTTGCAGCAGACCTGTCCACGGAAACGTGGCAGGCCAGAAAGGAGTGGCAGGACATATTCAATGTGCTGAATCAGAAAAATATGCAGCCAAGAATTCTTTATCCAGCAAGGCTGTCATTCAAAATAGAAGCAGAGCTAAAAAGTTTCCCAGACAAACAAAAATTAAGTGAGTTTGTGACCACTAAACCAGCCCTGCAAGAAATTTTAAAGGGGACTCTCTGAGGGGAGAAAAGTTGAAAAAAAAAACAAAACTAATAATAAAGACCAAAAGCAACAAAGACTAGAAAGGACCACAGAACACCAACAGAAACTCCACCTCTACAAACATCATAATGGCAATAAATTCATAGCTTTCAGTACTCACTCTAAACGGCAATGGACTCAATGCTCCAATCAAAAGACACAGGGTAACAGAATGGATAAGAAAACAAGATCCATCTATATGCTGTTTACAAGAGACCCACTTTACACTTAAAGACACCTTCAGATTGAAACTAAGGGGATGGAGAACCATCGAGCATGCTAATGGTCAACAAAGGAAAGCCGATGTAGCCATTCTTATATCAGACAACCTAGGCTTTAAAATAAACACTGTATCAAGAGATGCAGAAGGGCATTATATCATAATCAAGGGGTCTATAGACCAAGAAGACCTAACAATTGTAAACATTTATGTGACAAATGTGAGAGCGCTCAAATATATAAATCAATTAATCACAAACATAAAGAAACTCATCGATAGTAATACCATACTAGTAGGAGACTTCAACACCCCACTCAGCAATGGACAGATCATCTAATCAAGAAATCAACAAGGAGACAATGGCTTTGAATGACACACTGGACCAGATGGACTTAACAGATATATTCAGAACATTTCATCCTAAAGCAGCAGAATATACATTCTTCTCCAGTGCACATGGAACGTTCTCCAGAATAGACCATATACTGGGACACAAATCAGCCCTCAGCAAGTACAAAAAGATCAAGATCATACCGTGCATATTTTCAGACCACAATGCTATGAACCTCGAAATCAACCACAAGAAAAAATTTGGAAAGGTAACAAATACTTGGAGACTGACGAACATCCTACCAAAGAATGAATGGGCTAACCAAGAAGTGAAAGAGGAAATTAAAAAGTATATGGAGGTCAATGACAATGATAACACCACAACCCAAAACCTCTGGGACGCAGCAAAGGCGGTCATAAGAGGAAAGTATATAGCCATCCAGGCCTTCCTAAACAAGGAAGAAAGATCTCAGATACACAACCTAACCTTACGCCTTCAGGAGCTGGAAAAAGAACAGCAAATAAAACCCAAAACCAGAAGAAGACAGGAAATAATAAAGATGAGAGCAGAAATTAATGCTATCAAAAGTAAAACAAAACAAAACACAACAAAAAACAAAAAACCACCACCACAACCAAACATAGAACAGATCGATGAAACCAGAAGCTGGTTCTTTGAAAGCAATAACAAAATTGAGAGACCACTAGCTAGTTGGATCAAAACGAAAAAGGAAAGGACCCAAATAAATTGAATCAAGAATGAAGGAGGAGAGATCACAACCAACACAGCAGAAATAAAAACAATAATAAGAGAATATTATGAGCAATTATATGCCAATAAAATGGGCAATTGGGAAGAAGTGGACAAATTCCTAGAAACATATAACTAGTGAAACTGAAAAGGAAGAAATAGAAAATTTGAACAGACCCACAACCAGTAAGGAAATCGAATTAGTAATCAAAAATCTGCCAAAAACCAAGAGTCCAGGGCCAGATGGCTTTCCAGGGGAATTCTACCAAACATTTAAGGAAGAGTTAACACCTATTCTCTTGAAACTGTTCCAAAAAGTAGAAATGGAAGGACAACTTCCAAACTCTTTCTATGAAGCCAGCATTACCTTCATTCCAAAACCAGACAGAGAGCCCACTAAAAAGGAGAACTATAGACCAATTTCCCTGATGAACATGGATGCAAAAATCCTCAACAAGATATTAGCCAACCGGATCCAACAATACATTAAACAAATTATTCACCACGACCAAGTGGGATTTATACCTGGGATGCAGGGCTGGTTCAATATCTGCAAAACAATTAACCTGATTCATCACATCAATAAAAGAAAGGACAAGAACCCTATGATCCTCTCAATTGATGCAGAGAAAGCATTTGACAAAATACAGCATCCTTTCTTGATAAAAACCCTCAAGATGGTAGGGATAGAAGGAGCATACCTCGAGATCATAAAAGCCATATATGAATGACCCAACACTAATATCATCCTCAATGGGGAAAAACTGAGAGCTTTCCCCCTAAGGTCAGGCACAAGACAGGGATATCCACTCTTGCCACTGTTAGTCAGCATAGTATTGGAAGTCTTAGCCTCTGCAATCCCACAACACAAAGAAATAAAAGTCATCCAAATCGGCCAGGAGGAGGTCAAACTTTCACTCTTCGCAGATGACATGATACTCTATATGGAAAACCCAAAAGATTCCACCAAAAAACTGCTAGAATTGATTCATGAATTCAGCAAAGTGGCAGGATATAAAATCAACTCATGCACAGTAATCGATTGCATTCCTATACACCAACAATGAAGCGACAGAAAGGGAAATCAAGGAATTGATCCCATTTACAATTGTACCAAAAACCATAAAAAACCTAGGAGTAAATCTAACCAAAGAGGTGAAAAATCTATATGCTGAAAACTATAGAAAGCTTATGAAAGAAATTGAAGACACAAAAAATGGAAAAAGTTTCCATGTTCCCGGATAGTAAGAACAAATATTGTTAAAATGTCGATAGTACCCAAAGAAATCTACATATTCAATGTAATCCCTATCAAAATAACACCAGCATTCTTCACAGAGCTAGAGCAAATAATCCTAAGGTTTGTATGGAACCCGAAAAGACCCTAAATAGACAAGGCAATCTTGAAAAAGAAAACCAAGGCAGGAAGCTTCACAATCCCAGACTTCAAGCTATACTACAAAGCTGTAATCATCAAGACAGTATGGTACTGGCATAAGAACAGACACTCAGATTAATGGAACAAAATAGAGAACCCAGAAATGGACCTACTAATCTTTGACAAAGCAGGAAAGAATCTCCAGTGAAATAAAGACACTCTCTTCGACAAATGGTGCTAGGAAAACCGGACAGCGACATGCAGAAGAATCAACCTGGACCACTTTCTTTCACCATACACAAAAATAAACTCAAAATGGATGAAAGACCTAAACGTAAGACAGGAAGCCATCAAAATCCTCGAGGAGAAAGCAGGCAAAAACCTCTTTGATCTTGGCCGCAGCAACTTCTTACTCAACACGTCTCCAGAGGCAAGGGAAACAAAAGAAAAAATGAACTATTGGGACCTCATCAAAATAAAAATCTTCTGCACAGCAAAGGAAACAATCAGCAAAACTAAAAGGCAACCAACAGAATGGGAGAAGATATTTGCAAACGACATAGCAGATAAAGGGTTAGTATCCAAAATCTATGAAGAACTTATCAAACTCAACACCAAAAAACAAATAATCCAGTGAAGAAATGAGCAAAAGACATGAATAGACACTTCTCTAAAGAAGACATCCAGATGGCCAACCGACACATGAAATCACTCATAATCCGGGAAATACAAGTCATGACCACAATGAGTTACCACCTTACACCTGTCAGAATGGCTAACATTAACAACTCAGGCAACAACAGATTTTGACGAGGATGCAGAGAAAGAGGATCTCTTTTGCTTGCTGGGGGGAATGCAAACTGGTGCAGCCACTCTGAAAACAGTATGGAGTTTCCTCAAAAAATTAAAAACAGAACTACCCTACAACCCAGCAATTGCATTACTAAGTATCCAAGGGATACAGGTATGCTGTTTCTAGGGGCCCATGCACCCCCATGTTTATAGTAGCACTATCAACAATAGCCCAAAGTATGGAAAGAGCCCAAATGTCCATTGATGGATGAATAGATAAAGAGAAATGTGGTATATTTATATATACAGTGGAGTACTACTCAGCCATCAAAAAGAATGAAATCTTGCCATTTGCAACTACGTGGATAGAACTATCAGGTATTATGCTAAGCAAAATTAGTCAGAGAAAGACAAATATCATATGACTTCATTCATATGAGGACTTTAAGACACAGAACAGATGAACATAAAGGAAGGGAAGTAAAAACAGGGAGGGGGACAAAACATAGAGTCTCTTAAATATGGAGAACAAACAGTGTTACTGGAGGAATTGTGGGTGGGGGATGGGCTAAATGCGTAAGGGGCAGTAAGAAATCTACTCCTGAAATAATTGTTGCACTATATGCTAACTAATTTGGATATAGATTTTTAAAATAAAATTTAAATAAATAAATAAATAAATAAATAAATAAGACTCCTGGGGCACCTGGGTGGCTGAGACAGTCAGGCTGATCTTGGCTCAGGTCATGATCTCACAGTTCGTGGGACTGAGCCCTGGGTTGGGCTCGGCGCTGACAGTGTGGGGTCTGCTTGGGATCCTCTCTCTCTCTCTGCCCTTCCCTGTGCACACTCTGTCTCTCTCTCAAAATAAATAAATACACATGAAAAATTTTTTACAGTGACTCCTAGTTAACTGTTTCCAGGATTTCAGGGTTACATTTGATATGTTCTGGAAACTAGATGGTCTCCTACAGCCTCTACATAAAGTATGCAAGTTGATTCTCTTCTCTGTCAGTGGCCACGAATGCACTTAACAATTTCTCATCAGGGCTCCTGTGCATGGTGATGTTAAAAAGAAAACAACGGGCCCTAAATGGTGCCAGCAAATCAAGACTTAACACCTAACCTAATCGCAGTTGCAACCCCCCCCCCCCCCCCGGGAATGTACCCTTGCCCCAGGCAACATGGAATTTTCTCCATGGTGGATACTAGAAAATTTACTCATAGACTCCTTTTGTTCCCCTTAGGAGAGCAACCTTGCCTAAACAATGCACTCCTCGCTAATAAATTCCTTTCCTCTTTATTTTAACACCCTCTCTTTGCCTTTAAAAACCTGTTCTTTAGTTCATTGGAGCTCTCCCTCTCTACTCGCTGGATGGGATTCATGAGTCATTTCATAAAGCCAAGTAGATCTTCACATTTACTCAGTTTTGTTTTTTCACAGTTCCAATTAAGAGAGTCCAAGAGAATGATATCACGAGGCTTGCTAACAGCCACCCCTTGGGATGCTGGATCACTTCCGGGTTCGCCCTCTTCCCATCTCCCTGCCATACTTGATGTCCATACTTGATGTCATACAGGCCCCAAACCACCTCTGCATATGCCTGGTCTAAAATACACTACATGAGAAAGTAGCTCCTTCAGTCTCTGACTTGCCCAGAATTTTTTTTTTTTAAGTTTTTAATGCATATTTATTTCTGAGAGAGAGAAAGAGAGTATGAGTGAGGGAAAAGCAGAGAGGGAGACACAGAATCTGAAGTTGGCTCCAGGCTCTGAGCTGTCAGCACAGAGCCTGACACAGGGCTTGAACCCACAAACTCTGAGATCATGACCCATGCCAAAGTCGGATGCTTAACCAGAGCTCCTTAATTGGAGCCACGCAGGTGCCCCTAGAATTTCTAAGAATCTCCCATGAAAAGAGCTGGCTTACCATAGTGACTCATGCCTTCTTTTTTCCCCTAATGTTTTATTTATTTATTTTGAGAGAGAGAGACAAGCAGAGAGAGAGAGAGAGACAGACAGAGACAGAGAGAGACAGAGAGCACAAGCAGGGGAGGGGCAGAGAGAAAGGGAGAGAGAAAATCCCAAACAGGTTCCACGCTGTCTGCCCAGAAACCAATGTGGGGCTCAAACTCATGAACCATGAGATCATGATCTGAGCCAAAATCAAGAGTCAGATGCTTACCCAACTAAACCACCCAGGTGCCCCAGTGGCTCAAGCCTTCTAACTGTAGTCACTGAAACTAGTCCAAGGGCAGAAGGGAACAGATGCCATGAGTCTTATCTCCTCCATTGTCCCTGTTCCTTGTCCCCAGAGAGTCCCCATCACTAACTCTTCCTTCTTTCCCCTTGCAAACAAAAGTAGATGCCACAATGTGGTGCTTAGCAGGGTGGGTTGTTTATGCTAGGGGAGTCGATTATGCAACCAGCCAGCCATAATGCCTTGAAACACGCATGCACATGTGCTTGTGCGTGCACGTGTGCAGAAGCACAAATATTTCTTTTCAAATTACTGTATGTTTGGAATTGGGGGGGGCAGTTTAAAGAGACAAAGACTTACTTTTCTTATTTTCAAGCAATCCCCTTGAAATGTTGGGCAGTTCGGTAGATATTCTAGATAACTCTTCCACTGCTTAATTAAAACTTTCCCCAAACGGTAAATAAAAAAAACATGATATTATAGCCAAAGCAAGTGCACACTGCATTATCAGGGACTGAAGACCGAGATGTCATTTGGATTGTGCATCTCGTGGTTCTGCTGTGGGCATATGGTCCAACTTCTCTTCAGTGACGACATGGTAGGGTCCAAGTCTTAGTAAAGCCTAGATCCAATTGAAGGAGAAATAAGAAAGCAGAGGGTAAATAGGTATAATTCTCAGGACTGAAAGACTCGAGCAAGCAAATATTGATTTCAGTGCTTGGTACACAAATGAGTGTATTGATCCTGCCCTTCTTGTTCAAAGTGCCCAGTTTCATTTTCTAGTCAATCGCAGACTATAATTCAGGAAGGGGCAGTCTGATTAAGTGAGCCGGTGCAAGCCTAATGACTTACTTTTAAGATCCCACAGTGTGCTCTGACTTTTGAAAAATCTCCATATTCCTAAGGCTCCAGAAGGAAAAGGAAACTTCATTGATTCTTTCAAGGGTGACATATTATAACATTACCAGTGGCTTCATTAGGGGAAAATTGAAATAAAGACATCCCTGGGAGGCATTTTGTATTCAAAACTGCTCAGTTTCTTTCTGCTGCTTCCCAAAGCCAGGATTCTGTTATTCCAGAGAGGGAAATGAGAAAAGATGGTCGACCCGCCTCAGGTTCATGGCATGTTGTGTCAGCTGTGGGGATAAAGTGTCCCTGGAAACAACTATTTAGCAGGAAACTAGTCTATGCTAAGCATTCAATAAACATGATTTCAACATTTCGGGTGAGAAAAGAATATGAAACGAATAAGCCGTCATCTGTGTATCTCTTCGCTCCTTTTCGTGGTCACAAAGGCATCGCTTACACATCAGTGGCGATGTCGTTTCAGAAATCAGGGGCGTGCATGAACAGTGGCCTCATTTGACAGTGGGAAGTGCCACTGCAGAGACAGTAAGGGGATCAGGTTCAGATGTCAGTAAAAGAATTTCAGAAGTTCTCCGTTCTAAGGACGACTCCCAAGTAGGCAGTGACCGGGATCCTTCTGTGAACCCTCATGGGGACGGGGCCTTTCCTGCTCATACCAGGTGGCTTTCTCTCGGCCCGTGCAGGATGCCAGAATCCCAGCCCCCGATGGTGGCAGCTCGCTCCCCCTTCCAACGAGCAGATGAGCAGCATATGGCCACGCGCTTCTCAAGGACAGAGCCTGCGGCTTTTCCCAGCTGGTTAGGAAAATAAATTTGGATGAAAAAGAGAAGGCTTTAGAGTAAGACCAAAAAGATTAAGCTCTTATACCCGGGCTACATACCTTTCTGGACAGAGGGGGGAACACCGAACTGAACATTAACCTGACTTTTGGCATGGCAGGAAAGTCAAAGCCCCTCTCACTGCGCACGGTAAACCCCAAAGTGACCAGAGGCAAGGGAACAACAAAAAAAAGAGAGGCTTCTTTTTCAGATATAAAGTTCTCATCCTTCCTGCACACAACAAAAACAATAACTCTTTTAAATAAAGTACCTCTTCGGCCTTTTAAAATATGATTCCCGGGGCGCCTGGGTGGCACAGTCGGTTAAGTGTCCGACTTCAGCCAGGTCACGATCTCACGGTCTGTGAGTTCGAGCCCCGCGTTGGGCTCTGGGCTGATGGCTCAGAGCCTGGAGCCTGTTTCCGATTCTGTGTCTCCCTCTCTCTCTGCCCCTCCCCCGTTCATGCTCTGTCTCTCTCTGTCCCAAAAATAAATAAACGAAAAAAAAAATTATAAAATATGATTCCCAAAAAGATGCCATAATTGAAGTGTATTGTTAAGAATAAAAATAATGGGCGGGGGAGGAGGGGTCCAGCTCTCGATCTCGGCTTGGGTCATGATCTCCAGGTTCGTGGGTTCTAGCTCAGCATTGGGCTCTGCACAGACAGCATGGAGTCTGCTTGGGATTCTCTCTCTTCTTCTCTGCCCCTCCCTTGCTCATGTCCTCTCTCTGTCTCTCTCTCTCTCAAAATAAGTAAACATTAAAAAAAAAAGAATCAAAATAACAGTAAAGAAGATAAATGGTCTTTGGGAAGAAAAGAAGAGGGGAGAAAAGAATGTGTATCCAGAATTTATCATAGCGAAATTTAGATAGCCGCTCTACATAGCACAGGCTGATTACAGAGAACCAAGTCCCTTTGAAAGAGACCTTGCCATTTGTGCCAATATGGATGACTTTAAGAGTATTATGCTAGGGGAACTAAGTCAGAGAAAGGCAAGTACCGTTTGATCTCACTTATAGATGGAATCTAAAAAAACAAAACAAAAAACAAAAAAAACCAAACTAATAGATACGGCAAACAGATGGGTGGCTGGTTGCCAGAGGCTAGGGGTCAGGGGGCAAAATGGGTGAAGGGGGTCAAGCATACAAAGTTCTAGTTATAAAATAAATAAGTCCTGAGGATGTAATGGACAGCATGGTGAGTATAGTTTATAATACTGTGTTGTATATCTCAAGGTTGTAAGAGAGTAGATCTTAAAAGTTCTCATAACAGGGGCACCTGGGTGGCTCAGTCGGTCAAGCATCTGACTTCAGGTCAGGTCATGATCTCATAGTTTGTGGGTTGGAGCTGCACATTGGTGTCTGTGCTGACAGCTCAGAGCCTGGAGCCTGCTTTGGATTCTATGTCTGCCTCTCTCTCTGCCCCTCCCCTGCTCATGCTCTGTCTGTCTGTCTCTCTCTCTCAAAAATAAAGAAACGATACAAAAAAAAAGTTCTCATAACAAGAGAAAAATTTTGTAACTATGTGTGGTGATGCATGCTAACCAGACTTCTTGTGGTGATCACTTTGCAATATAGGCAAATATTGGATCACTGTGTTGTACGCCTAAAACTAATATGTCATATGTCAATTTTATCTCAATAGAAGAATGCACATGGTCTGTTATATTGCTTAAAAACTTTTAAATGAAATTAATATAATATATTGCTGCTCTCTGAGTTTGGTGCCAAAAATAAAAATGTTTGTCTTATCCTGAAAAATAAATGTGCCCATAAAAATTGATATTAACATCTATATAATCCATGAATTTTCCCCTTGCCACAGTTGTTAAGAAACCTAGAGAAAATGAATGAAGCAAAATATGCTTAATCTTGGCTTCTCATACAAATTATCCTTTCACCCCTCTCTTACATAATTCTTGAGTTTTTAAAATATGATTACATTAGCAATCAAGCTTTTAAGTGCATTTTATTGTGAATTTACCAAAATCTTATTGACTGAGATAGAGCAGCCATTATAAATAATGCTCCGTAAACGGCATTAGAGCATCTCATAGTGAAATTCTGGAAATTCTAAGGACACAATGACAGTAAAAAAAAAAAAGAAGAAGAAGAAAAAATATATTTATATTGCCATTTGCAATGAAATGAATGGAGATAGGATGTATTATGCTAAATGAAATAAGTCAGGGAAAGACAAATACCATATGATTTCACTCATATGTGGAATTGAAGAAACAAAACATATGAACATATGGGGAGTTGGGGGTGGAAAAAAAGAAAGGGAAACAAACCACAAGAAACTCGTAGCGATAGAGAACAAACTGAGGGTTGGTGGAGGAAGGTGGGTGGGAGATGGGCTAGATGGGTGATGGGTAATAAGGAGGGTACTTGTGATGAGCACTGGGTCTTGTATGTAAGTGATCAATCACTGAATTCTACTTCTAAAACCACTATTGCACTGTATGTTAACTAACTACATTTAATGTTAAGAAAGGAAAAAAATAAATTCTTAAAAAAAAAAAAAAACCAGCTTTAAAATGGAAAATACTACAGCTAGGGTTTATGAGCCCAGGATATTGATCTATAGTCTCAATTTCTGTCCTTTGGATATGTCTTTTTCTTTTTGTAATCTGATCATGTAATTTTTATTCACAGTTTCTTGATATGGTAGGCTACATTGATTGCTTTCATTTTGTTCTTTACCTGCTTGTACGAAGTATTAATTTTCTGTATGTATGTATGTATGTATTTCAGAGTATAGGTGACATACGTATATACATACAACACAGTGATTCACCTTCTGTATACAATACATTATTGGCCTCAGTCTTCTTCTTGTGATGATTTTGGCTTAAAAAAAAATTTTTTTTTAACATTTATTCATTTTTGAGAGTCAGAGCAAGACATAGCATGAGCAGTGGAGGGAAAGAGAGAGAGGGAGACACAGAATCCAAAGCAGGCTCCAGGCTCCGAGCTGTCAGCACAGAGACCAATGCAGGGCTTGATCCCACAAGCGGTGAGCTCATGACCTGAGCTGAAGTCAGATGCTTAACCTACTGAGCCACCCAGGTGCCCTGATTTTGGCTTTTGAATGTAGCACTTAACCCAATCAAACACTGATGTATGTGAAAATTTATTAACTTTGCTCTGCCTTCGGTCAAAAACAAAAATAGTAAAGAGCACAGGACCTAGAAAGGAGTCTAGAGAAGCTTTGCTGGAGACTTCTGACAGGCTAATAAGGAGCCATGAAACAACATCTCTGATGGTAGGTTTCTTTAACTTGTGGTTTACCTAAGGGACACAGCTGCCTGTGTCCCTACCTAAGGGACCTCCATGTGCCTATCAACTTCTTACCCAGAGGGATAACCCAAGGCTTTTTGTCAAATAGTTTATTGAAATCGAGTCATGATAGCCTTGATACACCTCTAATTTATCCTGACCCTAATGGCAAAGAAATACAGTTGGGGCGTCTGGGTGGCTCAGGTCGTGATCTCATAGTTTGTGAGATAGAGCTCCGTATCAGGCTCTGTGCTAACTGTGCTTGGGATTCTTTTCTCTCCCTCTCTCTCTGCCCCTTCCCTGATTTCTCACTCTCTCTCTCAAAATAAAGAAATGAATCTTAAAAAAATGAAATACAATTATTTTATTTTATTATTTTTTTTAAATACAGTTATTTTAGAACATCTTGTTCACTGGACCCAGAACAGAGTCCAGGAAAACACTTCTTTTCTAATGGGTCACAATCTGTGTATTTAAAATTTTACTCTAAAATTTTCCTCAAGATTAATGTAAACCTAAAACTTCCTTAATCTAGCCATCCTCAGCATTTAGAAAATTACATTTGTCTGTCAGATGCTCTTAAGGTTTTCTCACAGCTCTTTTCCTTTTTTGCACTATCTTTATCATCGTTCTTTTTTTCATTATCTTGCATGGAATTTGCCACAAAAACTTGGTTTGTATAAGCAAAACCGTGCATTAATTTTGGTTGTAACTGTGCCAGAAAAATAGCTTTCTTTAAGCTTGCTTTTAATTTTTGCTCCGGAGAGACAAGTATCAAATCACTGCATGGAGTATTAAAAGTCACGCTGAGATTTTTATAGTGCCCTGCAGGGGGTAGGTAATGAAGTAAGATTTTGGGTGGAAAAGAATTTTTTTAAATCCCAATAGGTTGGGGCGCCTGGGTGGCTAGGTCGATTGAGTGTCCAACTCTTGATTTCAGCTCAAGTCATGAGATGGAGCCTCAGGTCGGGCTTTGTGCTGAGTGTAGAGCCTGCTTAGGATTCTCTCTCTCTCCCTCTGCCCCTCTCCCCTGCTCATTCTCTCTCTCTCTCTCTCAAATAAAAAAATAATTTAAAAAAATTAAAAAATTCCCAATAGGTTGGGGCACCTGGCTGGCTCCTCCAGTAAAGCATGCAACTCTTGATCTCTGGGTTGTAAGTTCGAACCCCATGTTGGGTGTAGAGATGACTTAAAAATAAAATCTTAAAATCCCAATAGGCTTATTCAAAGATCAGTTACATTGAAAATAATGAACAGTAAGAACTATCATTATCTTCTGTCCCTGCCATACTTTACAACCTATTACAGTAATCTAAACATTTTCATGTTTTGAATGAACAATAAAACAATTTGATAGTAACAGTGATCTGATCCTTTTTTTGCATTGAAGGCAAAAATCCAGAAAGCCAGAAAATTTCCTCTTATGATCAAACACAGTCAAATTTTTGCCCTATTGGAAATCTGTTTCAATTCAGTTACTTGTTCAATTCAACCTTGCTCTTTGTTTCATTTTCTGGGTCATAAACATTCAGTGTCCTTGGCTTCTCTTGTAGGTAAAGAGAAATCGATTCACAACGTAGAGCTGAAAATAAATAAAAGTAGGTACTTTTCAGTTCAAAGGGCTTGCTTCGCCATTTCTCTTTACTTAAAGCTTCTTCCTGCCTAAATTGAGGCACAATTGCAACTTTAATTTTCTCCCCCTATTCAAAAAGGATATTCAAGTAGTTCTGTTCCCATACCATCTACCCATATTTTTCATGTCCCTAAATACCATAAGTATGATCTTTATCATATTATTCCTTGCACAAAAATACTTACATTGGCTTTCGATTTATTTTATCTTATACCTTGGTGGAATACAAGGATAATGTGTAGAATTCTGGAAGAATGCACTTTATTTGTTATTCTCAAAGGTGGACGCTATTGGTTCTTGATTTCATCCATTCTCAACGTTGCAATGTTGACTATAAAACCTAGACATGACCCATACAGTAGCACCTATATGTAAGAATTTATTAATGAATGAACCTATACTCTGTAATTAAAACTCTCAGTATTATGCTAAAAAATAAAAAAAAAAAAAACCTATAAAGATGGGATAATGTCAAGGGACACAGAAGCCACCTGAAGGAGCTTCTAGTAGCCAAAGCTGGGATAATCTGAGTGACAAAAATAAGTACAGGAGTATTGGGTTATAACCCAACATATAAGTTAAATATCCATTAGTCCATCCTAATATAAATGAATGATTGAATAAATTCATAAATAGGGAAGAATGAACAGATTTCTTGTACAGAAAACTTTTTAATGTATTCAGCCTTCAAGGGGGTAGAACATGACTCCTAGCCCTTCAGAGTGAGCTGTGCATAGTGATATCTTTCTAAGGGGAACAGCATGGAATGGGGGTAAAGGGTAACTTTATAGGAGGGGAAACTGACAAATACTCCCTCAGTTCGTAGATATTCAAGGCAACATCACAGCGATGAGTCATCTTGGGAGTATATACATCTGATGGGATGTGAGGAAAATGGCCCTCTATCTCTGGGGTCTTCCTCCCACAAAGCCCATAACCCCAGTCTAACCGTGACCAAAACATCAGATAAATACCAATAAAAGGGCATCCTGTAATATACCTGAATAGTACTCCTTAACACTGTCAAGGTCACCAAATACAAGGAAAGTCTGAGAAACTGTCATAGCTAAGAGGAGCTTGAAGAGACATGACAGATAAATGTAATGTGGTATCCTGGATAGGATCCTGGAACAGAAAAAGGACATTAGGTAAATACTAAGGAAATATGAAAAAAGTATGGACTTTAGTTCATATAATACATCAATATTGGCTTATTAATTATAAAATTGAAACAAAATTTTGTAATATTTATTTATTTTTGTGAGAAAGAGACAGAGCATGAGCAGGGGAGGGGCAGAGAGAGAGGGAGACACGGAATCCAAAGCAGGTTCCAGGCTCTGAGCTGTCAGCACAGAGCCCGACGCGGGGCTCGAACTCACGAACTGCAAGATCATGACCCGGGCCAAAGTCGGATGCTCAACCGACTGAGCCACCCAGGCACCCTTATTAACTGTAAAATTTAAATGAAAAGAACCATCAGCATCATGCAAGCATGTAGCACACCTTGACTGAGACAAGTCACCCAGCCACCTTCTCGAAGAAACTAGTAACGACCCCTCACGTGTGAGGCTCGCCTCTGCTCTGGTCTCATAGTTAGCCCCGTCCATGCATCCTACACTGCCCTCAGTCCACTTTGTCTCTGCTGGGAAGTCTGTTTCTTGCCTTGCATCTTCCAACATTCAAAGATGGTTCTAATATTTTAGTTTGTATAGAGCAACGTATTGGTTTCCACTTGCTGCTGTATCAAGTTACCACAAACTTAGTGGCTTTAAAGCAACAGAAATTTACTACCTTATGACTCTGGAAGTCAGAAGTTCAAAATGGGTCTCACTGGGCTAAAATAAGGTATGGGATCTCTGAGGTGCCTCCTGGAGGTACCAGGGCAGAATCAACTCTCTTGCCTTTTCCAGTTTCTAGAAGCTGTCTGCATTCCTTGGCTCATGGCCCCTTCTCTCTTAAAGCCAGAGATGGCCAGGCAGGTCTTTCTTATAATGTCATCTTTCTCTTTTTGGCCCTTCTGCCTCCTTCCCCATTTGAGGACCCTGCATACATTGGGTCCAGCAGGATGACACAAGATTATCTCCCCATGTCAAGAAAAGCTGATTAGCAAACTTAATTCCATCTACAACCTTCTTTAATTGCCCCTTGTGGTGTAACTTGACATATCCACAGGTTCCAGGATTCGAACATTGGCCATCTTTGGGGGTGTGAGCATTACTCTGTTTACCACCATCAATTTCTTTAGAAGGTTTTGCATACTTCTGGGGTGACTGGGTGGCTCAGTTGGTTAAGCATTGGTCATTATCTTGTGGTTCATGGGTTTGAGCCCCGCATTGGACTGACAGCTTGGAGCCTGGAGCTTCCTTCAGATTCTGTGTCTCCCACTCTCTGCCCCTCCCCCACTCATGCTCTGTCTCTCAAAAATGAATAAACATTAAAAAAAATTTTAGAAGGTGTTGCCAATTTCCAACGTGCTCTCAAGAAACCAGGCTTATATTTCTGTGGTCTGTAATACTTTTACTTAAATGTATTTCTTTTCTGGGTACTTTCAGATTTTTTTCCCTCTGTCCACTCCCTGCCACTCTTCCTTACTTACTTTGGTGAGGATCACTTAACCTTTTTTTGGCAGGCAGTTTAAATTCTGCTTGGAGTCTGAGGTACAAATCATTATGTTTCACTGGGTAGACTAATGCTTGGAAGACAAGCCTTGCAAAGCTAAAAGAAAAATAAGTAGAAAATCTCGTTAGCTTGATATTTATTAAAATAAATCCATCATTAAAAACGTGTCTGGGCAAGGACTTTTGATATGATTACTGGTGCCAAAAGGTGAATTGGAAGGAAAACGACGGGAAGCTGATTATGTTTTTGAGGGAACTGGATGCCCAAAGAAACCCAAGCTCATCCATTCACAGCCTGTTAATGATCAACCCCAAGAACTCCCAGCCCAAATCTGCACCTGCAGGAAGTGAGCTACGAAACTGCGCAGCTCAGGGAAGGAGTAGCCTCTGGGGCCCACCTTGGTTACAGACATGGAAGAAAAGTGGAAGAGGGTTTGGGTTGAGGAAGGGCCCCACAGAGGGCAAACTGGAAGCCTCAGAGAGCAATGCCCAAGGAAGTGGAGGCCAAGGAGAGGACCGTGAGGACACCACTACCAGCGTATCCAATATGCCTCCTTTCCTTCTTCCTTAGGGAACTCTAATGTATTCATGGCAATGGTATCCTGCCAAAGGGCTATATTTTCAACCTCCTTTATAACGAATGTGCATGGGGCCCAGGACTGGCCAGAGATACAAATAAAAATTGTTGGGTGGAACTTTTTTGAAGTGAAACCTTTAAAAGAGCGACAGACTGTGAGTTGAGCCATTTTTTGTGCTGCCCCCACACCGTCTTACCTCCTACGTGGAATTCTGACATCATGACAGCAACTCCAGCACCCTCCTGAGTTTCGAGAAGGATGGTGAGAATGGAAGGCAGCTAAGAAGTCCAGAGCGGGAGGATGGAAGGCTGTTCAGTCCCTGAAGCTTGGAGCCCCCACACCCCCCTCTACTACCTCTGTCTGGCCTTGTGTATGTGGAAGAAACTCCAGCCATCTGGTGTTCTACAGCTTTTCTCCATTGTCTGCACCTAGCTTTGGAGGGCCATTCTAATAAGTAAATTAAAAACATGTTTATCAATGATATTTTATTAATTTTTCATTTTATACAACAATATTTTATATTTAGTAATATTTATTGACTTTATAACTAATAAGTAAATAATAAATATATTTAAAATAATATTTTAATTTTATTTTACAATAATTTATATTTCTATTTATAATATTATATTTTATTACAGTTTAATAATACTTATTAAATATATTTTAATAAACTATAAAGTTTTTATATATAAATACTCATATTATGGTGAGCAAACAACCTGATAAACCAAGCAGTTTGCTAAAAATTTCCAAATTCTATCAAATTACAAAGCAGTCCACTTCTAAAAGCCCAAATTCTTTTTTTTATATAAAGTTTATTGTCAAATTGGCTTACATACAACACCCAGTGCTCATCCCAACAAGTGCCCTTCCTCAATGCCCATCACCCATTTTCCCCTCTCGCCCACCCCCCATCCAACCTAAGTTTGTCCTCTGTATTTAAGAGTCTCTTATGGTTTGCCTCCCTCCCTCTGTTTGTAACTATTTTTTTCCCCTTCCCTTCCCCCATGGTCTTCTGTTATGTTTCTCAAGATCCACATAAACATATGTGAAAACATATGATATCTGTCCTCTGACTGACTGATTTCATTCAGCATAATAACTTCCAGTTCCATCCACGTTGCTGCAAATGGCATGATTTCATTCTTTCTCACTGCCAAGTAGTATTCCATTGTATATATAAACCACATCTTCCTTATCCATTCATCAGTTGATGGACATTTAGACTCTTTCCATAGTTTGGCTATTGTTGAAAGCACTGCTATAAACATTGGGGTATGTGTGTGCCTATGAATCAGCACTCCTGTATCCCTTGAAAAAGCCCAAAAGCCCAAATGCTTTCTACAATTCTTTTAGAGATGTAACTATCACCCCAAACATCCTCTTCCTCTTCCGTATAAATTCCATTGTATAGCATGAGAGGGACGTGTTCTGGCTGCATTATGTTGAACTAAGAGTTGCCATTCAAAGCCTTAGAAAAACTAAAATGTAGTGACCATGAAAACCACACTGTACTAGACTTCAATATTGAAGTCTTGAATATTCACCAGATCTATTGCGGAGTTTTCTGTCTTATTTTATTTGGCAGCACTGTGGTTTTATCTGAAGCCAAACAGGCATTTGGTTCACAGAGTGTATAAATGAGGAATGCCTTTGGCAGTGATTAACAGAAAATCTAACAGGTTAGTTTATTTCCTGTTAGAAGTAGGGAAGCAGGAAGTTCAGGCTCTGGCAGTCCAGGGTCCAGGCAGAAAAAAATGTGAAAGCCCAAGGTCAATGTGCTTTCTCCCAACCAGACATTAATAAATATATTTTAATAAAATATAAATAGAATGTTTCATTTATATTTTACATAAAAATAGAAATTACAAAATTTTAAGTAAATTTTACTTTTTAAAAAGTAAAGCAAGGGGCGCCTGGGTGGCTCAGTCGGTTAAGCCTCATGGGTTTGAGCCCACATAGGGCTATGTCCTTACAGCTCAGAGCCTGGAGCCTGCTTAGGTTTCTGTCTCCCTTGCTGTCAGCCCCTCCCCTGCTCGCACTCTGTCTCTCTCTCTCTCTCTCTCAAAAATAAAAGACATTAAATTTTAAAAAAAATAAAAAAAAAAATAATAAGTAAATCAAATCAGGGTGCCTGGCTGGCTAAGTCAATTAGGCATCCAACTCTTGGTTTCGGCTCAGGTCATGATCTCACGGTGTATGAGTTCAAGCCCTGCATCAGGCTCTGTGCTGATAGTGATAGTGTGGAACCTGCTTGGGATTCTCTCTCTCCTCTCTCTCTCTCCCCCTCACTCATGTGCTTTCCCTCTTCCTTTCTCTCAAAATAAATAAATATTTTAAAATTATTTTATTTAATTTTTAAATTATTCAAAATATTAAAGTTAAAATTTTTAAGTATTTTTTAAATATTTCATTTAAGGGGTACCTGGGTGGCTCAGTCGGTTGAGCATCCGACTTCAGCTCAGGTCATGATCTTGCGGTTTGTGAGTTCGAGCCCCATGTCGGGCTCTGTGCTGACAGCTCGGAGCTCGGAGCCTGGAGCCTGCTTCAGAGTCTGTGTCTCCTTCTCTCTCTGCCCCTCCCCTACTTGTGCTCTGTCTCTCTCTGTCTATCAAAAATAAATAAATGTAAACAAAATTAAAAACAAATATTTCATTTAAAGTAAAAGACAATAATTACTTTTTGAAAAGTAAATAAAATTAAAAATACGCTTTTATTTCAGTACATTGACACCCCAAATAAAACTAGATTCTCTTTTCTCTTAGAAAGTGAGAAAGGGGAGTCGAAACCGAGTATCTAACCAGAATATCTGCCACACAGGATAACCATGTTCTCGTCACCCAAGGCCAAATTCCCAGCTGAAGGTACAGAGGCTCCAGAGGAAACAGATGTGAAGTGAAGTGCAATACAACATTTTCAAGCTCGGTAAATTTGCTGGAGGGTAAGTCATTTTTGCCAACTGGAAGCAGTGTTCTTCTTTGTATAGACCGTCCTCTTCTGTGACAAAACTGATCTAGATTGGAAGAGGTACAAACGCATGAGAAAGCCACAGCGTTCTTAAAGCAAAATCTGTGATAAAAACACTTAGCAATCATCCCTGCTCGGTGCTAGATGTCTGAGAAATCAAGGTCCGTGATTTTAATGAACCACTTTAATTAAGAATAGGGTTTTTGGGGGGCGCCTGGGTGGCTCAGTCAGTTGGGCACCCAACTTCGGCTCAGGTCATGATCTCACGGTTTGTGAGTTCAAGCCCCGCATCGGGCTCTGTGCTGACAGCTCAGAACCTGGAGCCTGCTTCGGACGCTGTGTCTCCCTCTCTCTCTGTCCCTCCCCGCTCGTGCTCTGTCTCTCTCTGTCTCTCAAAAATAAATACATGTTAAAACAAACTTTTTTAATAAAAAAAGAATAAGGTTTTGGGAGTTCGCTAGAGTTCAGAGCCTAAAGGAGGTCAGTGAATGACTTCAATGAAGAATTCTTTCTTGGGAAACGCTTGTCATCCTCTCCAGGACTAAGGAGGACAAGACTCTACCATACATTGCTGAGCTCACAGGCAGTGCATATTTCTGAATAACAGTCAGAAACAACTTCTCTTTTAGATATCTGGGGTCACGTTCAACAAACACCTGCAGAGCACCTACAGTAGTGCTGTAGATTAAATTGTCCAAATGCAGTCTTCAGGCATCTCACCGATACTGGTGTCTACAGTAGATGAACTTGCCTTTATGTAATGCGCGAATTGATGACACAGCTTACCTGCCCTTTTTCTCTTTTGTTAATTCAATGAAAATCTTATTTTAGGAAAATATTGGTTAAATTTACTTAAAAAACCGTTTGTCAGTGAACAGGACTGCTCTCAGACCCAGGAGAGGTTCTCACCCCAGCCTACCTGCTTAAAAGCCATTCTGGCTCTCCTCCAGCCAAACCTCTCACCTAGGGTCAAGGAATCAGTGAAGTCAGGGGGACCTGCTCCAAGCCTGCTGTCCTCCTGGGACACTCTGAGGTCCCAGGACCCTAGAATTCCCTGGATCAACGACCCCAGCCACTTTCACACCTGCCTGGGACTCTTCTGAAGCCATCTGTCCAAGCTCTTGAGGGTAGCTGAAATGCCGCTCCTTGTGAGGTCAGAGCTGGGCAATGACACAGGGGTACAAGGCCCATCCGGTTCTGGACAGAATGGCTCCCTTCTCTTCAGAAGGGAGGTGAGCAGAGCCAGGGGCCAGCTCTGCTTGTGCCACCACATTCTAGAACAAAGCTCCACGAGTCCAAGAATTCCGAATTTGAGCCTGGCCTACCAGGTCACTGTGAAGGCATACATGCCAAGGTAGAACACGTTTTACTTAGTTGCTTAATAATTTCATTTCTAACTTTCCACTCTTCTGGCATACAATATGCAGGCCTTCAATTCTGCTCTCCCGGTAGGCCCCTCCCCTCTCCTATGGTTAAAGTCACATGTTTTGAAAATTTAAATTTATATTAGATTCTGTGGAAAGCAGCGTTTCATTTAATAAAAATAGTATACGCAGATCCTCATTTTAAATATTTCTTTGAGGGGTACCTGGTAGCTCAGTCAGTTAAGCGTCCGATTCGATCTCAGCTCAGGTCTTGATCTCCAGGTGGTGAGTTCAAGCCCCGCGTTGGGCTCCATACTGAGCATGGAGCCTATTTAAAAAAAAAAAAAAAAGGAAACATTTCTTTAGACAGCACTTTGTTACCTGTATGACTGGAGTGGGGCATGCGTGTGAATTACTTTCCATGCCTGTGACAAGGGGTAATTTGAAGGTAAGGAAGCAAAGCATATGAAATACCTTTCCTCAGAGGAACCTACAGAACTGAGCATACAATACTGTTCTCTGTTCTAACACAACCTCAGTTTTTTTTATTTTGTTTGTAAATGATTCCTTTCTAATTTCTCCAAAGAATGTCAGTGGATACATTGTTTTACCCATTTTAAATGTTTTTTTTTAACGTTTATTTATTTTCTGAGAGGGAGACAGAGCACGAGCGGGGGAGGGCAGAGGGAGAGGAAGACACAGAATGTGAAGCAGGCTCCAGGCTCCGAGCTGTCAGCACAGAGCCTGACGCGGGGCTCGAACTCACAAACCGTGAGATCATGGCCTGAGCCAAAGTGAGAAAGTGAGACGCTTAATCGACCGAGCCACCCAGGTGCCCCTATTTTATTCATCTTAAAGAGAAACTGAACTCCAGGGACACCTGGGTGGCTCAGTTGGTTGATCATCCGATCTCAGCTCAGGTCATGATCTTGAGGGTCATGAGTTCAAGCCCCGCATCGGGCTCGCAGCTCTCAGTGCACAGCCTGCTTTGGATCCTCTGTCCCCCTCTCTCTGCCCCTCCCCTGCTTGCGCTCTCTCAAAAATAAATATTAAAAATATATATATAATTTGAGCTCCAAAGAAAGCACAAAACGTTGTCCTATTCCCAGCAGCGTGGTGTCCTGGTCCGTGGAGGCAGGGCAAGACACCGCTATGGAAACCTAGTTTTCCACCTGCAGGTTGGGGCTTCCTAGAGCTGTTTCTCTGACTTTCATGGCGTCTGCATTCTGGAGCAATCTACACTCGGTGCCGCCTCAGATCAGGGCTGTTTCAACAGTATGCGGTGCCCAGAGTCCAAGTGGGGGCACGTACCATTGGGAACTAGTCTTTGCTGAAATGGATCAATTCTCCCTAATTACATTTTGACCAAGCATGTCTGAACGAATTTCATCACCCTGATATTCACATCACGAATGTCTGTGGGTACCCTACTCTCCCAACTGGCAAAGCTGCCGTGTGACTAAGCATACTGTCAGGCTCTCCAGATTTTGCACCGCTCTGGCAACCATTGGATAAATTTTATTTTGTGCAATATTCATAACACCCCCGTTGCCAGCACTGTTCATCTGGGGCTTTGGCAGCTTCCCACAGAGACCGAGCCAAAGGGAAGGTGCCTGGGTGTGAGAATGGCAGGTGCTCTGTACGTGTGGACTTTAACTGCTTTCCAAAGCCGTTAAATCATTTGCTATTTTGAATTAGTTATACCATCTCCCATCCATTAACTGAATATGTACTGAATTAACCATTAACTGAATTAATAGTGAAAGTCTTAGATCTTTATTTCTGTTTTCCACAGATTTTCAGTTGTGTTCGCTGTATCAGGATGAAAGCCATATTTCTCCTAAGAGTTGCAATGAAACAGGCTTTAAGAATCTGTACTTACTTGGCCTATATATTTGTAGGTCTTACCTTTCCAATCATTGTGGCTCCCACACCCGCCTTTTAGAGGCTCTTCCTGGCCATCCACTTTAAATTAGCCCTCTCCCACTGCCCTGTTCTGTTATCTCCCTGGTATTTACCAAAGTAAAAAATTACATGGTGTATTTATTCGCTTGTTTGTTATTTGCTCTGTTTCCCTACCATGACATTCAGACACCTTAGTTATGAATTTCTGTTATGAAGACAGTCTTCCTGTACCCTTTTCAAAAGATAACAACTTTATTAAGATACAATTCACATATCATATAATTCACCCACTTACCCGTAGATAATTCAATGTTTTTTCGTGTATTCACAGAGCTGTGCAACCATCACCACAATGTTAGGACATTTTTATCATCGCTAAAGAAAATGCATACCTATTAGCAGTCGCTCCCCATTTCTACCCAACCGCTCCGCACCCACCTTCACCCCTAACTCCTGGCATTCTTTGCTGACCATTCATCTACTTTCTGTCTTCTAAAATTGGCCTCTTCTGGACATGTCACACAAGTGGAATCATCTACTGTGGTTTTTTTGTGACTTAGCGTAGTTTTTTCAAGATTCATCCATGTTGGAACTTCCACTGTATGGATGTATATTTAATTTATTTATTCATCAGATGATGGATATTTGGGATGTTTCTACTTTGGGGCTATTATGGACAGTGTTGCTATGAACTTTCACGTACTAGTTTTTGTACGGACATATGTTTGCGTTTCTCTTTATACCCAAGAGCGGAACTGCCGGGTCATATGGTTAACTCTACGATGTGTCAGCATTTGAGAAACTTTCTTTGAAAGCGGCTATACATCTCTACCATCAGTGTGTGGGCCTTATAATTTTCCTCCCACCAACAGTTGTTATTGCCTGTTTTGATTATAGCCATCCTAGTGGGTCTGTGGTTTTGACTTGCATTTGTCTGATGGTTAATGATGTTAACCATGATTTGTGTCATTATTGGCCATTTGTAGATCTCCTTTGGAGAACTGTCTTTCAGATCCTTTGCACATTGGGCTATTTGTCTATTTATTATTGAGTTGTATGAGCTCTTTATATATTGTAAATATATGTCCCTTATCATATTTTTGATTCACAAATATTTTCTCCCATTCTGTGAACTGTCTTTTCATTTTCCTGATGATGTTCTTTGAAGTGCAAAAGTTTTTAATTTTGATGAAGTCAACTTTATCTATTTTTTTATTGTGTCACTTGTGCTTTTGGTGTTGTACATAAGAAGGCTTTGCTTAGTCCAGGGTCATGAAGATTTTTTCCTATATTTTCATCTAAGAGTTTTATGGTTGTAGCTCTTACATTTAGGCTATGAATCATTTCAAGCTCATTTTTGTGTATGGTGTGAGAAGGGTCATATATCTTTTTGATCAGTGAATTCTCAGTGCCTACAATACTGTCTAGAACATGATAGATACTTCATAAATGCTTCTTGAGTGGAAGATTCCATGAAAAAATAAAAGTCAACATAAAGAGATCTTAATAGAAGTACCTGAAGGAGTGATAAATATCAATGTAGCCCACTTTCTGCAGCTTTCGAGTAATGGATATGAAATTAAGTTACCTTTGGGCACCTGGGGGCCTCAGTCGGTTAAGCATCTGACTCCGGCCCAGGTCATGATCTCCCAGTTCGTGGGTGCAAGCCCCGCATCGGGCTCTGGGCTGACAGCTCAGAGCCTGGAGCCTGCTTTGGATTCTGTGTCTCCCTCTCTCTCTCTCTCGCTGCACCTCCCCTGCTCGCACTCTGTCTCTCTCTCTCTCAAAAATAAACATCAAAAAATTTTTTTTTTTTTAAGAAATTAAGTTACCTTAAAATGGCATAGAATATAAAAGCTCTCTCTCTGCGAGTCTTGGTTTGTGGGCCAAGGAGAAAGGAGACTTTGCGAAACTCAGCGGTATCAACGGGGCAGTGAGGACAGACAAAGCTCCTACAGATTTTGGTGTAAAATGTCTTGATCATTTAAGTGTAATTCAGCAAAAAGAGAAAATAATTTTTGATCCAACAAGCAGATCTTTCTTATCACTTGATTTCTTTCATACTACTTTTCTTTCTGTAGAGAACACTAACATATAATAATAAAACAACTTTGCTTATGAAACATTTTCACATAAGGCATATGTGTAAGATTTAGAAACAGCTGATTCATTCATGCAATCACTCAACTAATATTTTTGACCTGGTTTGATATGAACCCAGAAGCATACATGTACTTTAAATTTGCTTTGGGTCTTGGTTTGCAATCACGAGGCAAAATGGCTACTTAAACTTTAAAGTTTTCAAATGAAAACCATTTCTTTCATGAAAGTAATATATAACATTTGGAAAATCTAGAGAAGTTTCAAAAGATTAAAAATTGTCTTTGGTGCCACTACCCAAAAGTATGACAAAAGTTTACAACTAGGGGAAGCTTCAGGCCTTTTGCTGGGGATTTTTTTCACATTATTGTAAACCATATTTATTTTCCAAATGTTTTATTATGAAAGTTTTCAAAATACAGAAAACTTGATGGAATTGTGTAAGGGTTGCCCATTTACCCTCAGTCTCAGGTCAAAGATATTTAACATGTTTCTAAAAATCTTTTTGTCTGAAGATATTAATTATGGCTTTTTTTTAACCTGGATCTAAAAATAAGTTTCAAGCGTTACATTTGTTTATTAACTCTCTCAGCCTCCTTAAATCTAGAATGTTCCTGAGGCTTCATCTCTTTCAGGACATCGTTTTTTAATCATCTTTATTAATTTATATGTTATGCATAACTCAATTGAAGTGTACATTGTGGTGAGTTTTGACAAATGTATACACGTACACAACCACTACCAGAATCCAGATACAGAATATTTCTATCACCCAAAGATGTTCTCCTGTGATAATTTCCAGTCAACTCTCCACCTCCACTCCCAACCCCATGCAACCGCTGATCTTCTCACTATCTTTTCTAGAACTTCCATTAAATGAAATCATACAGTATGTATACTCTTCTATGCCTGACTTTTCCCCCCCACCACATTAAGTTATTGTTGGGATACCAAGAATTTGTTCCTTTCACTGCCATGTATTGTTCCATTATGTAGATATACGAGAGCTTCCACAACTGTGTATTTATTCACCTATTGGTGGACATTTGGGTTATTTTCCTATTTGGGGCTATGAGGAATGAAATTTCTGTGAACAATTGTACACAACTCTTTGTGAGGATGCATTTTCACCTTTCCTGGGTGAAACTTGGCCAAAAAGGGAATTTCTGGGCTTTATGGTAAGTGTGCATTGAAGGAATTGCCAAATTGCTTTCCCAAGGGGTTGTACATGTTACAGCAGGGATTCCCAGCTGTGGTTATGAGATTTCCAGAGGCCACATCCATGCCAACAATTGATCCTGTCAAGCTTTAAATTGTAATCATTCCAGGGTTCCTGGGTGGCTCAGTTGGTTAAGCATTTGGCTCGTGATTTCTGTTCAGGTCATGATCTCACAGTTCGTGGATTTGATTCCCCCTGTCGGGCTACATGCTGACAGCGCAGAGCCTACTTAAGGTTCTCTCGCTCCTTCTCTCTGCCCCTTCTCTGCTCATTCTCTGTCTCTGTCTCTGTCTCTCTCTCTCAAAATTAAGAAATAAAACAAAAGACTACTACTGTCTCATAATCTCAAAGGGTAGATCCTAGAGTTTAACTCCCACCCCAACAAAATTGTAATCATTCTAACAGTTATGTTATATATGTGTGTATGTGTGTGTGTGTGTATACATATGTGTATATATATGTGTGTGTGTATATATATATATATATATGTATGTATATATATATATCCATCCTTGTGATTTTATTTGTATTTCCCTGATGACCAATGCTGTTGAACATATTTTCATGTATTTATTGCTTAACTTTCTGGGAAGTGTCTTTAAATATTTTGCCTATTGTTAACTGGATTATTTGTCCCTTTATTATTGAGTTGTGTCATGTCTTTATATCTTCTGGAACCAAATTTTTGGTTAGTACATGCATTAAAAACAATTTGTCCCAGTATGTGGCTTGCTTTTTTCTTTCCTTTTTTTTTTTTTTTTTTTACACATCATTCTTTTCCAAAAACAATTTCTCCCAGTATGCGGCTTCCTATGTTCTTTTCTTTTCTTTTCTTTTCTTTTCTTTTTTTTTTTTTTTTTTTTTACATATCATTCTTTTTATTTTGTTTTTGGGTATTTTGGTTTTGTTTTTGTTTTTTTTAACTTGTTTTATTTTTTATTTTTTAAAATTTACATCCAAATTAGTTAGCACACAGTGCAACAATGATTTCAGAAGTAGATTCCTTAGTGCCCCTTACCCATTTAGCCCATCTCCCCTCCCACAACCCCTCCTGTAACCCTCAGTTTGTTCTCCAGATTTATGAGTCTCTTCTGTTTTGACCCCTCCCTGTTTTTATATTATTTTTGTTTCCCTTCCCTTATGTTCATCTGTTTTGTCTCTTAAAGTCCTCATATGAGTCAAGTCATAGGATTTTTGTCTATCTCTGACTAATTTCACTAAGTGAAATTCACATAGTTCCAGTTCCAACCACGTAGTTACAAATGGCAAGATTTCATTCGTCTTGATTGCCGAGTAATACTCCATTGTATATATATACCACACCTTCTTTATCCATTCATCCATCGATGGACATCTGGGCTCTTGCCATACTTTGGCTATTGTTGATAGTGCTACTATAAACATGGGGGTGCATGTGACCCTTCGAAACAGCATACCTGTATTCCTTGGATAAATGCCTAGTAGTGCAATTTCTGGGTCATAGGGTAGTTCTATTTTTAGTTTTTTGAGAAACCTCCATACTGTTTTCCAGAGTGGCTGCACCAGCTTGCATTCTCACCAACAATGCAAAAGAGATCCTCTTTCTCTGCATCCTCACCAACATCTGTTGTTGCCTGAGTTGTTAATGTTAGTCATTCTGACAGGGGTCAGGTGGTATCTCATTGTGGTTTTGATTTGTATTTCCCGGATTATGAGTGATGTTGTTTCATGTGTTGGTTGGCCATCTGGATGTCTTCTTTAGAGAAGTGTCTATTCATGTCTTTTGCTCATTTCTTCACTGGATTATTTGTTTTTTGGTGTTGAGTTTGATAAGTTCTTCATAGATTTTGGATACTAACCCTTTATCTGCTATGTCATTTGCAAATATCTTCTCCCATTCTGTTGGTTGCCTTTTAGTTTTGTTGATTGTTTCCTTTGCTGTGCAGAAGATTTTTATTTTGATGAAGTCCCAGTAGTTCATTTTTTCTTTTGTTTCCTTTGCCTCTGGAGACGTGTTGAATAAGAAGTTGCTGCGGTCAAGATCAAAGAGGTTTTTGTCTGCTTTCTCCTCGAGGATTTTGATGGCTTCCTGTCTTACGTTTAGGTCTTTCATCCATTTTGAGTTTATTTTTGTGTATGGTGTAAGAAAGTGGTCCAGGTTGATTCTTCTGCATGTCGCTGTCCAGTTTTCCTAGCACCATTTGTTGAAGAGACTGCCTTTTTTCCATTGGATATTCTTTCCTGCTTTGTGAAAGATTAGTTGGCCATACGTTTGTGGGTCCATTTCTGGGTTCTCTGTTTTATTCCATTAATCTGAGTGTCTGTTCTTATGCCAGTACCATACGTCTTGATGATTACAGCTTTGTAGTATAGCTTGAAGTCTGGGATTGTGAAGCTTCCTGCCTTGGTTTTCTTTTTCAAGATTGCCTTGTCTATTTAGGGTCTTTTCGGGTTCCATACAAACCTTAGGATTATTTGCTCTAGCTCTGTGAAGAATGCTGGTGTTATTTTGATAGGGATTACATTGAATATGTAGATTTCTTTGGGTACTATTGACATTTTAACAATATTTGTTCTTCCTATCCGGGAACATGGAAACTTTTTCCATTTTTTGTGTCTTCAATTTCTTTCATAAGCTTTCTATAGTTTTCAGCGTATAGATTTTTCACCTCTTTGGTTAGATTTATTCCTAGGTATTTTATGGGTTTTGGTACAATTGTAAATGGGATCAATTCCTTGATTTCTCTTTCTGTCGCTTCATTGTTGGTGTATAGGAATGCAACCGATTTCTGTGCATGCGTTGATTTTATATCCTGCCGCTTTGCTGAATTCATGAATCAATTCTAGCAGTTTTTTGGTGGAATCTTTTGGGTTTTCCATATAGAGTATCATGTCATCTGCGAAGAGTGAAAGTTTGACCTCCTCCTGGCCGATTTGGATGACTTTTATTTCTTTGTGTTGTGGGATTGCAGAGGCTAAGACTTCCAATACTATGCTGACTAACAGTGGCAAGAGTGGACATCCCTGTCTTGTGCCTGACCTTAGGGGGAAAGCTCTCAGTTTTTCCCCATTGAGGATGATATTAGTGTTGGGTCATTCATATATGGCTTTTATGATCTCGAGGTATGCTCCTTCTATCCCTATCTTCTTGAGGGTTTTTATCAAGAAAGGATGCTTTCTTGTCATGCTATTTTGTCAAATGCTTTCTCTGCATCAATTGAGAGGATCATAGGGTTCTTGTCCTTTCTTTTATTGATGTGATGAATCAGGTTAATTGTTTTGCAGATACTGAACCAGCCCTGCATCCCAGGTATAAATCCCACTTGGTCGTGGTGAATAATTTGTTTAATGTATTGTTGGATCCGGTTGGCTAATATCTTGTTGAGGATTTTTGCATCCATGTTCATCAGGGAAATTGGTCTATAGTTCTCCTTTTTAGTGGGCTTTCTGTCTGGTTTTGGAATCAAGGTAATGCTGGCTTCATAGAAAGAGTTTGGAAGTTGTCCTTCCATTTCTACTTTTTGGAACAGTTTCAAGAGAATAGGTGTTAACTCTTCCTTAAATGTTTGGTAGAATTCCCCTGGAAAGCCATCTGGCCCTGGACTCTTGGTTTTTGGCAGATTTTTGATTACTAATTCGATTTCCTTACTGGTTGTGGGTCTGTTCAAATTTTCTATTTCTTCCTTTTCAGTTTCACTAGTTATATGTTTCTAGGAATTTGTCCACTTCTTCCCAATTGCCCATTTTATTGGCATATAATTGCTCATAATATTCTCTTATTATTGTTTTTATTTCTGCTGTGTTGGTTGTGATCTCTCCTCCTTCATTCTTGATTCAATTTATTTGGGTCCTTTCCTTTTTCGTTTTGATCCAACTGGCTAGTGGTTTCTCAATTTTGTTAATTCTTTCAAAGAACCAGCTTCTGGTTTCATCGATCTGTTCTATGTTTGGTTGTGGTGGTGGTTTTTTGTTTTTTGTTGTGTTTTGTTTTGTTTTACTTTTGATAGCATTAATTTCTGCTCTCATCTTTATTATTTCCTGTCTTCTTCTGGTTTTGGGTTTTATTTGCTGTTCTTTTTCCAGCTCCTGAAGGCGTAAGGTTAGGTTGTGTATCTGAGATCTTTCTTCCTTGTTTAGGAAGGCCTGGATGGCTATATACTTTCCTCTTATGACCGCCTTTGCTGCGTCCCAGAGGTTTTGGGTTGTGGTGTTATCATTGTCATTGACCTCCATATACTTTTTAATTTCCTCTTTCACTTCTTGGTTAGCCCATTCATTCTTTGGTAGGATGTTCTTCAGTCTCCAAGTATTTGTTACCTTTCCAAATTTTTTCTTGTGGTTGATTTCGAGGTTCATAGCATTGTGGTCTGAAAATATGCACGGTATGATCTTGATCTTTTTGTACTTGCTGAGGGCTGATTTGTGTCCCAGTATATGGTCTATTCTGGAGAACGTTCCATGTGCACTGGAGAAGAATGTATATTCTGCTGCTTTAGGATGAAATGTTCTGAATATATCTGTTAAGTCCATCTGGTCCAGTGTGTCATTCAAAGCCATTGTCTCCTTGTTGATTTCTTGATTAGATGATCTGTCCATTGCTGAGTGGGGTGTTGAAGTCTCCTACTATTATGGTATTACTATCGATGAGTTTCTTTATGTTTGTGATTAATTGATTTATATATTTGAGTGCTCTCACCTTTGGCACATAAATGTGTACAATTGTTAGGTCTTCTTGGTCTATAGACCCCTTGATTATGATATAATGCCCTTTTGCATCTCTTGATACAGTGTTTATTTTAAAGCCTAGATTGTCTGATATAAGAATGGCTACATTGGCTTTCCTTTGTTGACCATTAGCATGCTCGATGGTTCTCCATCCCCTTAGTTTCAATCTGAAGGTGTCTTTAGGTCTAAAGTGGGTCTCTTGTAAACAGCATATAGATGGATCTTGTTTTCTTATCCATTCTGTTACCCTGTGTCTTTTGATTGGAGCATTGAGTCCATTGCCGTTTAGAGTGAGTACTGAAAGCTATGAATTTATTGCCATTATGATGTTTGTAGAGGTGGAGTTTCTGTTGGTGTTCTGTGGTCCTTTCTAGTCTTTGCTGCTTTTGGTCTTTATTATTAGGTTTTTTTTTTTTCAACTTTTCTCCCCTCAGAGAGTCCCCTTTAAAATGTCTTGCAGGGCTGGTTTAGTGGTCACAAACTCATTTAAGTTTTGTTTGTCTGGGAAACTTTTTAGCTCTCCTTCTATTTTGAATGACAGCCTTGCTGGATAAAGAATTCTTGGCTGCATATTTTTCTGATTCCGCACATTGAATATATCCTGCCACTCCTTTCTGGCCTGCCACGTTTCCGTGGACAGGTCTGCTGCAAACCTGATCTGTCTTCCCTTGTAGGTTAAGGACTTTGTTTTCCCTTGTGCTTTCATGATTCTCTCCTGGCCTGAGTATTTTGTGAATTTGACTATGGTATGCCTTGTTGATGGTTGGTTTTTGTTGAATCTAGTGGGAGTCCCCTGTCCTTCCTGGATCTTGATGTCTGTGTCTTTCCCCAGGTTAGAAAAGTTTTCTGCTATGATTTGCTCCCATAACCCTTCTACCCCTATTTCTCTCTCTTTCTCTTCTGGGACCCCTATGATTCTGATGTTGTTCCTTTTTAATGAGTCACTGATTTCTCTAATTCTTAAATTGTGCTCTTTTGCCTTAATCTCCCTCTTTTTTTTTCCTGCTTCATTATTCTCCATAAGTTTGTGTTCTATATCGCTGATTCTCTGTTCTGCCTCACCCATCCTTGCCGCCGCGGAATGCATTTGAGATTGCAGCTCAGTTACAGCAATTTTTATTTCATCCTGACTAGCTTTTACTTCTTTTATCTCTGCAGAAAGGGATTCTAATCTATTTTTGACTCCAGCTAGTATTCTTATTATCATGATTCTAAATTCTGGTTCAGACATCTTGCTTGTATCTGTGTTGGTTAATTCCCGGCTGTTGGTTCTTCCTGCTCTTTCTTTTGGGGTGAATTCCTTCCTTTCGTCATTTTGAAGTGAGAAAAGGAATTAATGAGATGAAAAAATTAATATTAAAAAATATTAAATTTAAAAATATAAAAATTAAAATTTAAAAATCAACACACACACACAAAATCAAATAAATGATGCTAGATCCTAGGTGTGTTTTGGTCTGGGTGTTGAAAGTGGTTTGATAAATTAGAAGAAAAAAAAGGGGGGGAAGAAATAGTTTGAGAATTTGAAAAAATGAGTACACTGAAGTAGACTAAAATTAGAAGATGGGAGTAAAATAGAATCTGAAAAAGTTTACACTATAGTAAATAATATAGTAGAAAAAATTAAAGAAAAATAGTTTTAATAAAAATTAAAAATAAAAATGATTTTTTTCTCTTCTGTATTCAAGAAAAAGAAAAGAAATGAAGTATTGAAAAAAGAGAACAAAAAAAGAAATTGGTTGAAAATTTGAAAAGTGAATACACTGTAGTAGACTAAAATAAAATGATGGAAGTAAAATAAAATTTGAAAAAATTTACAAAAACGCAAAAAATATAGTAAAAAATTAAAGAAAAAAATTTTTAATAGAAATTGAAAGTAAAAATGAAATTTTTCTCTTTCTGCGTTCAAGAAAATGAAAAGAAATGAAAAAGAGAAAAAAGATACAGAAAAAAAAGAAAAAGGAAATCATTTGAAAGTTTGAAAGGTGAATACACTGAAGTAGACTAAAATAAAATGATGGAAGTAAAATAGAATTGGAAAAATTTACACAAAAGTAAAAAATATAGTGAAAAAATTAAAGAAAAATGTTTTTAATAAAAATTGAAAATAAAAATGAATTTTTTCTCTTTCTGTGTTCAAGAAAAAGAAAAGTAGTGTAAAGGGAAAAGAAAAAGAAAGAAAGAAAATTGAATTGATGGATCTGCTAACAGATTGAAATAGGACTGAAATTACTTCATTTTCCCCTAGAAGTGAGACTATGTAGCACTTTCTAGTGCATAAACTAAGCTGGCGGTGAGACTTGTGTTCCTAAAGAGCGAGATTGGCCCCGTTGGGCGGGGCTCAGTGTACAGCTCCGCTCTCCACAAGATGGCGCTGCTAGCCTACTGGGGTGGATTGATGCGGTGCTCATAGGTGCGTATGCACATGTGCAGGAGCGGTGAAAATGGCGTCACCCAGCTACGCAGTGTTTAGTATGGAAACTGTTCTCTCCCATTGTCAAGCACACACCTGTCTTCTGTCTTCAGCTTTTGTCCACTCCCCTCTTTCTCAATCTCCGTGACCAGGCCCCAGGCGGTACCTCTCTCCCGAGTTTTGTCTCAGATGTCGCTGTTTTCCCTGGCCCTTTCTTCTGAAGGACCGCAGCTTTGACCAGTTCCGCCCTTCTGCAGGAGGGTCTTACCGAGCAATTGGCGAATGAGCAATGGCCAAATGAGCAATGACAGAGTGTCAGCTGCACCCAGGAACGTTTGCTGGACCCTGCTGCTGCCAGTGCCCCAAGACTGCGGCCAGGTGCCACCCACCCCAGAAAAAGTTCGTGAGATAGTGTAGCAGCAGCTTTTCAGGGATTATGGAAAATCACAACACACATCTGGCACCAGGCTTCAGCCTTAAGGACCTTGTTCCAGCACCAGCGAATGTGGCAGTTTTCTGGGGTCTGCTGGGACCAGGTGGCTTTAACAGTCTCTACCAAATGTCCTTCCAGCAGTGGAACCGCTTTTCCCCGTGTGGCCCAAGAACCTCCCAGACGCCACTCTGTTTCTGGGAATTCGCCCCTCCCACCAGAGCACCACCAGGTATCGAGCTCCGGAGTTGAAGCCTTTGCACTCCCCTTGTTTACAGTCTTAATGGAATTTAAACCCTCTCCTTTCTCCCTTTTTAGTTTAATCCCTGCGGCTGTTTTCCAGTTTTCCACTTTCTTTCCAGCTGCTTTTGGGGAGGGGTGCTTTTCCTGTATTCTGCCCCCACCCCCAGTCTCTATCCTCTCTCCGCCAGCAAAAGTGGCTCCCTGCCTGCTGCCAGCTTCTCTCCCCAAGTTCACCTCTCTGTGCCGCGTACCTGCTGAATTCTGTGGTTCAGGTTGTGCAGAGTGTTGTGTTAATCCTCCAATCAGTTTTCTAGGTGTGTGGATGGTTTAGTGTTG